>NC_090024.1:245878570-246178570 GCF_037176765.1 Anolis sagrei | reverse complement strand
CACCCAGCCTTTGTGATAGTAGTAGTAGTAGTAGTAGGAACAAGGGCTCCATGGAGCATACTTTGAGAACCACCACCCACCTTTGTAATAAAAGTAGTAGTAATAGTAGTAGGAGGAGGAGCAAGGGCTCAATGGAGCATACTTTGAAAATAATAATAGTAGTAGGAGGGCTCTATGGAGTACACTTTGAGAACCACCAGCCTTTGCAATAATAGTAGTAGTAGTACTAGGAACAAGGGCTCCATGGAACAAACTTTGAGAACCGCCACCCAGCCTTTGCAGTAATAGTAGTAGTAGTAGTAGTAGGAGCAAGTCCTCCATGGAGCATACTTTGAGAATCGCCACCCAACCTTTGTAATAATAATAGTAGTAGTAGTGTAGTAGGATCAAGGGCTCCATGGAACACACTTTGAGAACCGCCACCCAGCCTTTGTAATAACAGTGGTAGTGATAATAGTAAGATCAAGGGCTCCATGGAGCACACTTTGAGAACCGCCACCCAGCCTTTGTAATAGTAGTAGTAGTAGTAGTAGGAGGAGGAGGAACAAGGGCTCAGTGGAGCACTTTTTGAGAACCGCCACCCAGCCTTTGTGATAGTAGTAGTAGTAGTAGGAGGAGGAGGAGCAAGGGCTCAATGGAGCATACTTTGAAAATAATAATAGTAGTAGGAGGGCTCTATGGAGTACACTTTGAGAACCACCAGCCTTTGCAATAATAGTAGTAGTAGTAGTAGTAGTACTATTATCACTACCACTGTTATTACAAAGGCTGGGTGGCGGTTCTCAAAGTGTGTTCCATGGAGCCCTTGCTCCTACTACACTACTACTACTATTATTGCAAAGGCTGGTGGTTCTCAAAGTGTACTCCATAGAGCCCTTGATCTTACTATTATCACTACCACTGTTATTACAGTGGAGCATACTTTGAGAATCGCCACCCAACCTTTGTAATAATAATACTAGTAGTAGTGTAGTAGGAGCAAGGGCTCCATGGAACACACTTTGAGAACCGCCACCCAGCCTTTGTGATAGTAGTAGTAGTAGTAGTAGGAGGAGGAGCAAGGGCTCAATGGAGCATACTTTGAAAATAATAATAGTAGTAGGAGGGCTCTGTGGAGTACACTTTGAGAACCACCAGCCTTTGCAATAATAGTAGTAGTAGTACTAGGAGCAAGGGCTCCATGGAGCACACTTTGAGAACCGCCACCCAGCCTTTGTAATAGTAGTAGCAGTAGGAGGAGGAGGAGGAGCAAGGGCTCCATGGAGCACACTTTGAGAACCACCACCCAGCCTTTGTGATAGTAGTAGTAGTAGTAGTAGGAACAAGGGCTCCATGGAGCATACTTTGAGAACCACCACCCACCTTTGTAATAAAAGTAGTAGTAATAGTAGTAGTAGGAGGAGCAAGGGCTCAATGGAGCATACTTTGAAAATAATAATAGTAGTAGGAGGGCTCTATGGAGTACACTTTGAGAACCACCAGCATTTGCAATAATAGTAGTAGTAGTACTAGGAGCAAGGGCTCCATGGAACACACTTTGAGAACTGCCACCCAGCCTTTGCAGTAATAGTAGTAGTAGTAGTAGTAGGAGCAAGGCCTCCATGGAGCATACTTTGAGAATCGCCACCCAACCTTTGTAATAATAATAGTAATAGTAGTGTAGTAGGAGCAAGGGCTCCATGGAACACACTTTGAGAATCGCCACCCAACCTTTGTAATAACAGTGGTAGTGATAATAGTAAGATCAAGGGCTCCATGGAGCACACTTTGAGAACCGCCACCCAGCCTTTGTAATAGTAGTAGTAGGAGGAGGAGGAGGAGGAACAAGGGCTCAGTGGAGCACATTTTGAGAACCGCCACCCAGCCTTTGTGATAGTAGTAGTAGTAGTAGTAGGAGGAGGAGCAAGGGCTCAATGGAGCATACTTTGAAAATAATAATAGTAGTAGGAGGGGGAGTACACTTTGAGAACCACCAGCCTTTGCAATAGTAATAGTAGTAGTAGTAGTAGTAGTACTATTATCACTACCACTATTATTACAAAGGCTGGGTGGCGGTTCTCAAAGTGTGTTCCATGGAGCCCTTGCTCCTACTACACTACTACTACTATTATTGCAAAGGCTGGTGGTTCTCAAAGTGTACTCCATAGAGCCCTTGATCTTACTATTATCACTACCACTGTTATTACAGTGGAGCATACTTTGAGAATCGCCACCCAACCTTTGTAATAATAATACTAGTAGTAGTGTAGTAGGAGCAAGGGCTCCATGGAACACACTTTGAGAACCGCCACCCAGCCTTTGCAATAATAGTAGTAGTAGTAGTAGTACTAGGAGCAAGGGCTCCATGGAGCACATTTTGAGAACCGCTGCATTGGAGGTCCAGGGGCTGCTTTGAGATATGAGCCAGGTGTGGATGTAACAGGTGTCTTTGCCTCCAAGGGATGCTTTGCGGGGAGTGACGCCACTTCCCTTCTTCTCTCGACAGCCTTCATCCTGAGTGTTTGCTTCTTCTCGACCGAAGCCACTTGGAAGCCGACAAATATCACGGTGGAGCCACTGAAGCCGATGGAAGGAGGAAGCGTCCGCCTCATCCCGATCACTAGTCCTCGAGACATAGTGACTTGTCGCTGGTTCCGAGGGGGAACGGACGGGGATAGCACCATCGTTGTCTTTTACTTCTATCCGAGCCAGGTGTCTAGGAATAGGACAAGCTACACCGGGCGAGAGACCCTGAATGCCAACTGCACCCTTGAGATCACAGACTTAACCGTCAACGACACTGCCAACTACACCGCCCTGCTAGAGAGCCCCTTTGGAAGTAGGCTTGGGACCGTGGAGCTTGTGATCAGCGGTAGGCTTCCATAACCCTTGGTGCCATAGGCCTAGAATGTCGAGTCAGTGAAATATGGCACCCTGTAACATTTTGGGCTATTTGTGTATTTATTTATTTATCGTGTCATCAGCAACCATACCATTGTATTACATTTCTAACAGAGCAAAACAAACACACAGATTAAGAAAAACCCACAGATAGTTTTCTAAGATCTACAGAGACACTCGCTGGAACACCTCAGCAAGCGAGAGTCCAAAAGTGGCAGGCCCAAACCCAGCACCTCAATCCATGGCTGATACCAGATGAGAGACTCCCCCCTGGGCACACAGACTTGGAAGGCGCTGAACGGACTGCGCTCTGGCACCACGAGATGCAGAGCCAACCTCAAGAAATGGGGCCACAAAGTGGAGTCTATGACATGTGAGTGTGGACAAGAGCAAACCACTGACCACCTGCTGCAATGCACCCTGAGCCCTGCCACATGATGCACAATGGGGGACCTTCTTGCGGCAACTTGGTAGTTGGTTAAATGTCCTTTGACCAGTCTCTGGCCCCTTGGAGTGCCTCTGGGAAATCTCTTGTTGAGAGGTGTTAAGATGTGCCTGGTTGTTTCCTCTACAACAGCAAAACAGCAGATAGAAAATCTCAACAAAAGATTTTCCCAGGCTCAGCCAGGCCTTCAAATGCTAATGAAGGTGGTCAGTTGAAACATTCACACCTAGCTCCAGCAGAGAAGAGCTCTTTGCCTCGTCCCAGCCATTCCACAGATATAGAAACCCATTGTCCTAGTTCCAACAGACCTCACTACCTCTGAGGATGCTTGCCATAGATGCAGGCGAAACGTCAGGAGAAATGCCTCTAGAACATGGCCATATAGCCCAAAAAAACCCACAAGAACCTACTGCCTCTAGAAATGTTTGGTGAAACATGACTCTCTATAACGTTTTTGGGCAATCTATGACTGTTCTGTTGTGTGCTGGGCCGGTAAGAATTGTCTTTTGAATAGGACGTGCCAGGGTGCCTCGAAAGAGAGGCCCTCAAGGATTTTCCTGTACAATAGTCTTAGAGCAGTGTTTCTCAACCTTCTTAATGCTGTGACCCCTTAATAGAGTTCCTCATGCTATGGTGACCCCCAACCATAACATTATTTTTGTTGCTACTTCACAACTGTGATTTTGCTACTGTTATGAACTGTAATGTAAATATCTGATATGCAGGATGTATTTTCATTCACTAGACAAAATTTGGCACAAATACCCAATACGACCAAATTTGAATACTGGTGGGGTTCAGACGAATTGATTTTGGGAGTTGTAGTTGCTAGGATTGATAGTCCACCCACAATCAAAGAGCATTCTGAACTCCATCAATGACGAAATGGAACCAAACTTGGCATACACAACTCTCATGACCAATAGAAAATATTGGAGGGGCAGAGGCGGCCCTAGGTAATTTTCAACGGTAAGCAAACAGTATTTTGGCGCCCCCCCCCCCAACCAATCATTGATATATATTTTCTGTTTGTCGTGGGAGTTCTGTGTGCCATATTTGGTTCAATTCCATCATTGGTGGAGTTCAGAATGCTCTTTGATTGTAGGTGAACTATACATCCCAGTAACTACACTTAGAATCATAGAATCCTCTGGACACATTCCAGCTTGTCAATATCTCTCTTGAATTGTGGTGCCCAGAATTGGACACAATATTCCAGGTAAAGTGGTCTAACCAAAGCGGAATAGAGCATGGGGAGCATGACTTCCCTGGATCTAGACACTATGCTCCTCTTGATGCAGGCCAAAATCCCATTGGCTTTTTTTGCCACCACATCACATTCCTGGCTCATGTTTAACTTGTTGTCCATGAGGACTCCAATATATTATATTATATTATTATATTATTATATTATTATATTGTCAGGAACCGGTTTCCAGGCCTTGAGTCTTGGCGCAAAAAAACAGAATCCTGACATGGAGTGCTGATAAAAATGTGCAGCTGGTGGCCTTGGGGGGAAGCAGTTGGCATTTGGCGGGGAATATTGCGCGGGATTCTCGGCCGGCGGGAAAAGGGAATTCAATTGTGAGGGAGGGTATATAAGGGTTGAACCGCGGCTGCAGGCCAATCCTGGCTTTCTTCGTGTATGAATGTCCAGCAGTAAAAGTTCCTGATTGATTACGGATTGGCGTCCTGTGTCGTTATTGGGAGCGGCTGCTGTGAGCTCACATTATATATTATTATTATTATTATATAATATAATATATATAAGATAATATAATAATTTATTATATTATTATAATATTATTATATTATATTATAATATATTATAATATATTATATATATTATTATATTATATTATAATATACAGTTATAATATAATATTATAATAATATAGTGATATAATATATAATATAATAATATAATATAATATACAATACTATAATATAATAGTATTATAATAATATAATATAAATGTTGAGACTCAGCGTCTGTCTCATGCACCTACTACTAGTAGTAGAAGGAAACGTGGCTTAGAGAATGATGAAGCTCAGCGGCAGCTGAAAAGGATCAGGGACTTGTTCCTAGAGACTACCGATGAGGAGGATTTTGCAGGCTTTACTCGCGAGGAGATGGAGCTGGACGATTACAGAGGTGTAAAAAGAGTAGCCAGCAGCTCAAATAGCGAAGTAGGGTCTGTTGCTAAGCGCCTGAGAGATGTAGCAGATTGGGGGGGACTTTGACAGCGAAGAGGAAGGTCTGGAATGGACTAAAGTGCAGGAAGTCATGGATGTCCTTAACGCCCCCACCTCAAGCGATGAATTCCAGGGGTTTCAGGATGATTGGGCTGTAGATAATTCCTTGCAGGATGGAGCACGGAGTGCTGACTGGCAACAATGGCGCAGCCTGGATTCACCTGAGGAATTGGACCCAGCTGACAGTAACTCCAGCGATTCGGATGAGATTTAAGCAGCAGCTTGGGGACTGACTAATCGCAGAGTTCAAAGTGTCGCATGCCGTGTGCCTTGTGTTAACTCCTGCCCTGAGTTCTTGTTGCAGCTTCGTGTTACCTGATCCTGTGAACAACCCTGCTGGTTCCTGACTCGTGAGTCTTCTGTGCTTTGACCCTCGGACTGCCTGACTACGCCCCTGCTTTATCCTGATAACTTCGTTGGACCGCTCCTCATGAGGATTGCTGTATGCTGTTTCGTTGGCTTTTGGAATGGACTATGTTTTCTTGCTGAATTCAAGCTGTTTGTTTTAGTTTAAGACCGACTTTCCTTTTCGTCAGCCAAAGCTGACTGAGACCGGTTTGTTTACTTTTCTGCTGCCTGCAAACCTCCTTAGTTTACATCTCTGAAGTGAAGAGTCTCCTTTTGTTTTGCTAATAGACATTAAACACCTTCCTTTAACTCCAACGGTGCCGTTTGTGTTTCTGCCTGGCCTGGGTCTTGACAATAAATATAATATATTATTGTAATATTATTATATATTATATTATATTAAAATTGTATATTATATTATATTATATTATATTATATTATATTATATTATATTATATTATATACTAGCTGTACCTGGCAACGCATTGCTTTGGCATAGAGTGAGGGTATGAAAAATAAACTAATGAGAAATTTTGGGTTAATTACAAAATATTTACGAAAATTGGAAAAAATTGTTTCGATTCTTAATTACTCCTCACACTATTCCTGCATGGCTCGATATTGGATCGTAAGCTAATTTAAATACAAATCAATAACGAATTACGAAATTAACGAACTGGATCGCCCAAGCCTACCCTCCACCTCTGCCAGCGTCTGTCAAGACTTAGATCTTGCCAAGTGCTCCCCAGTTGCCACTCTTCTGTGAACCCCTCAAAATCATCACTAGAGGTGGGTTGGTTACAGATATCCCTAATTTCTTGGACTCGGGTCCAATCCAGTTCATCCTCCTCCCCTGTGTCATTCCCAGACCCATAACTCCTTTCAAACCCCATGAAGTCCTCATCTTCTGTAGGAGCATTAAGTATCTCCCGGATATGCTTCCTTTGAATCTCTTCGTCGGACCCTTGCTTGCGAGTAGCCTGCTTGACTCCCCTGCTTTCCTCCCCATCCCCCATTTCACGGTCAGAGAAGCCCTCAAAGGTTTCAGAATCACTCGGGGCCATGATTATCTCCCTAATCCGTTTGCGCTGCTGCTCCTCTTCCAGCACCTGTGCCGCCCTCTTCTCCCTCCTACCAGTAGTAGCAACGTTAGCATCACGCTGAACTACAACACCTTCAGGGTGATATCGAGCTGCTTTTAGGAGGGTCTCCCCAGCCGAGGAGATCCCTGAGGTCCGCACCAAAGAGAGTCCTGGAACCTTGGTGAGGCCAGCGAAGCCAATTTCAGCGATAAAAATATTTAAAATAATAAATCCTCACCAAAGTGGAAGAAGTTTCAGCGACCGAGGTGTTTTATTAGCGATTCAGCTGCAATCGGATGCATTGTAGGAATCATTCCACCACAGTGATGCAGGCATATTTATACAATTTTTGAAAACAGAGTTCAAACTTCCCACCCCGGCTCCTCTGACATTCCCCGCTGTGATTGGGCAGCAGGGCGAGCAGCTGGGGAGGAGCCTCCCGTCCCCTGGGCTCCTGGACCAATCAGGGAGCTTCAGGGGCGTGCTGGATCCAAGGGGGAGGGCCAGCGAATCAGAAGAGGGGAGGCGGGACAACAGAACACAAAGAGAGTTCATGAATGGGTCAATGGAAGCTGGCCATGTGCTCAGCGAAACAAAGGAAAAATGTCTCCAGCTGATGCAGCTTATTGTCCTTTGAGTGGTGCAAATCACCATATATGAGGAAGTCTGGTTGTTTTCCAGGCTGGCAAACAGGGCGTTTGTGGAGATGAGACTGATACCATTGTGTTGTCGTGAAGGTGCAATTGAGTAAATCAAGGGGAGGGCAATAGGGAAGTCTTTGTCCTCCTGGTAGGAAAATGATATTCCTGCTAAAGGGCAAGCTGAAATGCCTGGGCTGTCCTCCGAGGGGCAAAACAGCTGGCCGGATCTATTATCCATGCAAAGGGAAATGATTGATAAACATTCTGAATGATTGGCAGCTCAATCGCTCTTTTCTGGTGGGATTTCTTCATGGGTTTGAGGGGAAACAAAGGCCAGGAGGAGGGAAAGGGGTTCTGGCCGTGAAAGGACCAGAAATATAATTTTGATACGTATAAAAACCCCAAAAGGATAGAATTTTTATAAAGGTAATCCATGCAGGGGGCAGGACTGGATGAGAGCTAACAAATTGAAACTGAATCCAGACAAGACAGAGGTCCTACTGGTCAGTCGTAAGGCCGAACAGGGCATAGGGTTTCAGCCTGTGCTGGATGGGGTGACACTCCCCCTGAAGACGCAGGTTCGCAGCTTGGGTGTGATCCTGGACTCATCGCTGAGCCTGGAACCCCAGATCTTGGCGGTGGCCGGGAGAGCTTTTGCGCAATTAAAACTTGTGCGCCAGTTGCGCCCGTACCTTGGGAAGTCTGGTCTGGCCACGGTGGTCCACGCTCTTGTTACATCCCAAATAGACTACTGCAACGCGCTCTACGTGGGGTTGCCCTTGAAGACTGTTTGGAAACTTCAACTAGTCCAGCGAGCGGCAGCCAGATTGCTCACTGGAGCGACATACAGGGAGCACACCACCCCCCTGCTATGCCAGCTCCACTGGCTGCCGGTTCAATTCCAAGCACAATTCAAGGTGCTGGTTTTAACCTACAAAACCCTGTACAGTTCTGGTCCAGTGTATCTGTCCGAACGTATCTCCCTTTACGTCCCACCTCGGAGTTTGAGATCATCTGGGGAGGCCCTGCTCTCGACCCCACCACTGTCACAAGTGAGGCTGGTGGGGACGAGAAGCAGGGCCTTCTCAGTGGTGGCCCCTCACCTGTGGAACTCACTCCCGGGGGAAATCAGAACATCACCATCCCTCCTCTCCTTCAGGAGGAGGGTGAAGACATGGCTGTGGAACCAGGCCTTTGGGCAACCAGGCAATTAAATAAGACAACTAAATAAGACAATCAGATGTGTAAGATCAGCAGGATTGTCGAAGTGGAATTAAAAACAGATCTTTGAGTTAGTGTACACTGATGGGTAGGAGGAAGATCCAGGTTTGTATTGTTTTATTGATTTTATCATTTTATTGTTTTTATTGGGATAATGGCCTGAATTGTGGGAACTTGAATTGTTGTACTTTTGTGATGATTGTTTTGTGTGGCAGGCATCTAAGTGTGCCTTGCAGTTGTAAGCCGCCCTGGGTCCCCTTCGGGGTGAGAAGGGCGGGGTACAAGAACCCCAAATAAATAAATAAATAAATAAATAAATAAATAAATAAATAAATAGTAAATGGCAAATCCATCAGAATCAAATGATAAATCCACAAAAGTATTGTCCCTAGGTTCATAAGAGACTTTCAGGAAGGATCCCAGGAGCCCTGCGCTCCTGCTGGCCCAATGCTGCCCTTGTCCTTAGAGAACTATAAGTCACTATCCCTTATTTGGGTGGGGGGGGGGTGTGCTCGACATCATTGGTACGGTGGCCCAATGCATCCAGCGGGTGGATAAATGCCCCGGGGGGGGGGGGGGGGCAGCCCGCGGGCCGTAGCTTGAGGACCCCTGAGCGAAAGGAAACAGAATCCACATTGCAACCTTGAGGTGTCTCTTCCATTTTATTTGTGAGTAAGACTTTGTCATTGCACGGTCCGTCAGTGCAATGGATGACACTTTGGAGATGGTTTTTTCCCAAATGGTGACATCTGAAACCTGGATGAGAACAATATGATTTCAATAATCTGTCCTTTCCATCCATTTTCATGACTTGACGGTGGTCGCTTTTGTTTTTCTGTGTTCCGTTCTTCAGGCCTGATTCATCCATTTGTTCAAGCACCCAAGGGAACAATGAGGCCTGGCTCGAGAGCAGTGCGTGTGGAAAAGATCTTGGAGTCCTCGTGGACAGGAAGTTAAACATGAGCCAGGAATGTGATGTGGCGGCAAAAAAAGAAGCCAATGGGATTTTGGCCTCTATAGTGTCTAGAATCCAGGGAAGTCCTGCTCCCCATGCTCTATTCCACTTTTGTTAGACCACATTACCTGGAATATTGTGTCCCATTCTTGGCACCACAATTCAAGAGAGATATTGACAAGCTGGAATGTGTCCAGAGGAGGGCGACTCAAATGATCAAGGGTCTGGAGAACAAGCCCTATGAGGAGCGGCTTAAGGAGCTGGGCATGTTTAGCCTGAAGAAGAGAAGGCTGAGAGGAGACATGATAGCCATGGATAAATATGTGAGAGGAAGCCACAGGGAGGAGGAGGGAGCAAGCTTCCTTTCTGCTTCCCTGGAGACTAGGACGCAATGGAACAATGGCTTCAAACTACAAGAGAGGAGATTCCATCTGAACACGAGGAAGAACTTCCTGACTGTGAGAGCCATTCAGCAGTGGAACTCTCTGCCCCGGAGTGTGGTGGAGGCTCCTTCTTTGGAAGCTTTTAAGCATAGGCTGGATGGACATCTCTCAGGGGTGATTTGAATGCAATATTCCTACTTCTTGGCAGAATGGGGTTGGACTGGATGGCCCACGAGGTCTCTTCCAACTCTTTGATTCTATGATTCTAAGCTTCCTTTCTGCTTCCCTGGAGACTAGGATGCAATGGAACAATGGCTTCAAACTACAAGAGAGGAGATTCCATCTGAACATGAGGAAGAACTTCCTGACTGTGAGAGCCGTTCAGCAGTGGAACTCTCTGCCCTGGAGCGTGGTGGAGGCTCCTTCTTTGGAAGCTTTTAAACAGAGGCTGGATGGCCATCTGTCAAGGGTGATTTGAATGCAATATTCCTGCTTCTTGGCAGAATGGGGTTGGCTTTTTTGCCGCCACATCACATTGTGGGCTCATGTTTAACTTGTTGTCCACAAGGACTCTTTTCCACACGTACTGCTCTCAAGCCAGGCCTCATCGTCCCCCATTCTGTATCTTTGCATTTCGTTTTTCCTGCCTAAGTGGAGTATCTTGCATTTGTCACTGTTGAACTTCATTTTGTTAGTTTTGGCCAATCTTCTCTCTAATCTCTATCACCTTTTCCTTTCAGGGAAAGGCTTGCCACTTGAACCCCGAGACTTACCTCTTCTGTTTCTTCTGTGGTGGTAACAGCTGGAGCAATTGTCCGAATTTCTGGGCGAGAAGAGCCTAGAGGAAGGAGAAGACAAGGTGGTCAAACCGGCCCGTTTTCTTCTCAAGTGACATCAACATCTGCTCTCTGCCACAAGGGGGCAGTGTAGATTCATTGCCCAGCACACCATGCTACACTGAAAGCGAGGAAAACAGGACCAAGTTTGAAGGCGGAAGCAGAAGTGTTATTCATCTGGCCAGATGGATGTCAGAACAACGTAACCAACAAAGGAACTAACATAACATACAATAAAGGGCACTGTTGCACTCCAGAACAGGAAATAGCCCCAAGAACAAGCCACGAGAGTCAAGACGAAGATCCACCCAGAGGGAAAGTGTTCCTGCCATACATCAAGGGAACCACTGACCGCAGAGGGAAGCTGATGAGGAAGCACAACATACAAACTATCTCCAGACCCACCAAGAAAATCCAACAAATGCTACGTTTGGCAAAGGACAAGAGGGATCCTCTCACCTCTGCAGGAGTCTCCCGTAGACCATCCAGCTGTGGACAAGAAGTCTCCAGAGGGACCACCAAACACAGCATTGCCCAGGCACGCATCAAGGAACATGAAAGGCACTGCAGACTACTCCAACCAGAGAAGTCAGCCATAGCAGAGCACCTGAGGAACCCGCCTGGACACAGCATTTTATTTGAGAACACAGAAATGCTGGACCACACCAACAACCACCATGTCAGACTACACAGAGAAGCCACTGAAATCCACAAGAAGCATGTGGACAATTTCAACAGAAAGGAAGAGACCATGAAAATGAACAAAATCTGGCTCCCAGTATTAAAAAAACTCTAAAATTACTACAGCAAAACAGCAGAGAGGAAACAAGCAGGCACATCTTAACACCTCTCAACAAAACATTTTCCCAGGCTCAGCCAGGCCTTCAAATGCTAATGAAGGTGATCAATTGAAACATTCACACCTAACTCCAGCAGAGAAGAGCTCTTTGCCCCACCCCAGCCATTCCACAGATACATAAACCCATTGTCCTAATTCCAACAGACCTCACTACCTCTGAGGATGCTTGCCATAGATGCAGGCGAAACGTCAGGAGAAATGCCTCTAGAACATGGCCCTATAGCCCGAAAAAACCCCACAAGAACCTAGTGATTCCAGCCATGAAAGCCTTCGACAATACATCTTAACACCTTTCAACAGGAGATTTTCCCAGGCTTAGGCAGGCCTTCAAATGCTAATGAAGGTGGTCAGTTGAAACATTCACACCTAGCTCCAGCAGAGAAGAGCTCTTTGCCCCACCCCAGCCATTCCACAGATATATAAACCCGTTGTCCTATTTCCAACAGACCTCACTACCTCTGAGGATGCTTGCCATAGATGCAGGCAAAACGTCAGGAGAAATGCCTCTAGAACATGGCCCTATAGCCCAAAAAAACCCCCACAAGAACCTAGTGATTCCAGCCATGAAAGCCTTCAACAGTACAATAGCCCCTCTGACTATAAACACACCACATGTTGAGTGAAGGAACAATCCTTTTTATTAAAGCTTAGCAAAAAGCTAGTAAAAATAAATGCTTGTTAAGATTGATAAGATTCCAAAAAAACCAATAAGGCATTTAAAGGCAGGAAGAAGACACAGCGTCCAAATGTAGCATTCAAAAGCAATGTTCAAAAAGCATAAAATAATATTCCAAGGCACTGGTAATCCAGACAGGAATCAACCAAGAAGCAAGAACAGACAAGACGCTGCAAGTCAAGTTGAAAGGCTAGAAGAAAAATCCATGAAGACAGGATCACTTGAACAGGGATTCCATGAGGCTTGTGCTAGGTTTCCAAATGATGCCTGATCTGACAAGATTTTCTACAGACAAACCTTAAATCCCAAAAACTGGCTTCGTTTTCCCCCAGTCTTTGATTTTAATTGACGAAGTCTTTTGGATCTACGTAAACACTGGGGCTCTTGTCGATTCTGGCTAATCTCCAGCCGCCAACTCTGCTTATCTGATGCCTCATTAACTGGACCAGATGTCAGACTGTTTTCCAAACTAGAATCTGAAGGGCTCACAGAGGGAGGGAGTAAACCTTCCTCCCAAGGCTTGACCGAAACATTCTCATGAGAATCTGCCCTTTGCAGCGAAGCCTCTCTGTCTGTGTCTGCATGAAACTCATTGACCAACGTGTCTCCATCTTGCACCTCAGAGTCAGTCCCAGCATCCCCCACATCAGAAGCAACAGGGGACTGATTTCCTTCCTCATTACCCACATCAGACACAGAAACATCAGGAGACTGAAACACATTCACAGGTTCAATCACAGGCCGAGTCCCAACAGGCAGGGCATTTTATCCCATTTGGAAGACCTGCTCCCTCCTCTGATTGGCTCAGGAATGATCAAGCTAGGATCTGAGCTGTCATTGGCTGGGAACTCCTTATGATATCAGAGGTGGGTGGGGTCTCCCTTGTGGTGGGAAAAATGGAGAACTGCTATGTGTCCATTGAAAGCTGGAAGATTGCACCGAGACTGTGGTACAGCTGGCTGGGAGTCAGCTGCATTAAGATCACTACTGACTGAAAGATCATGAGTTCAAAGCCAGCCCGGGTCAGAGTGGGCTTCCGACCAATTTGTGCAGCTTGTTGTCGACCTTTGCAACCCGAAAGACAGTTGCATCTGTCAAGTAGGAAATTTAGGTACCGCTTATGTGGGGAGGCTAATTTAACTAAATTTACAACACCATAATTTACAATCTCCAGCAAGCATGCAAAGAATGAGGAAGTACTTCATCAGTGTCACAAATGGACGATGAAGTGACAGCTCCCCTGGTGACCAGAATCCCCTCATGAAAAAGATGGAATGTTAAATAGCCTCTGTCAGGTTTTACAATGTATTGTAATGTAATATAGCTGAGTCATGCACTGCTAATGGGCTTCTATTGGAAATGCTGAGTCATGCATTAACTGTATATAGAACTTCATTTGGGGAATGTGTTCTGGCCTGGTCCAAATGAGTGTTAATGATGCAATCCTGGGTTTGAGTTAAGTCAGTGAGTTGGGAACCAATCAGAGATTGCTATGTGTAAATGTACAGAATTGTATATAAGGAAGTCATGTACAGTGTATTCTCTCTCACCTTGTGCTGTGATGCTGTTTGCCGAAGGCTCTGTGTAATTTATTAAAGGAACCTGTCTGCTAAGACAAGATATAACCGTGTGCTGTGGTTTGTAGTGTCATCTAGATTGTGGGGGGGGGGGGGGACAATAGTAAAACTGACAATAGCTGGGCATGTGCTCAAGTGCCTGTAAAGAGTTCCAGAATGATTGCAGTTTGTGGGAGCATTTGTAGGCTTGGGTAACCACGGAAAAATTTGGTTCTAAACTCGTTTTGTTTTTAGAGGGCCCTTGCGTTTCGTTTTTTTTAATAATTCCGAAATTTTCCTTTTAAAAATTTCGAAATTTACGAAATTTTGTAAAATTATGAATCAATTTGTTAATGGCGGACGAGATTGCGCAATATGCTAAAAAAAAACCTCCAAATGGGACAGGAGGAACTTCTGAAGCTTCCCTCTCCCTCTGTTGTTGACTGTTGGTGTGATAAAACAAACAACAACTATAAAACTTGCACCAGACATGCAAAAATAATTACAAAATAATTACGAAATAATTACGAAATAAATTGAAAAAATTGTTTCGAATCTTAATTACTCCTCACACTATTCCTGCATGGCTCAATATTGGATCGTAAGCTAATTTAAATACGAATTAATAACGAATTACGAAATTAACGAACGAAACCGCCCAAGCCTAAGCAGTTGACTGAAAATACTGTGCAGGAAGAGGCTACTGGAAAGCGCTGAAGTTGTGCAACTAATCTGCTGCTGAATTGTGAGATAAAGCGCGTCAGCCTCTGTATGTCTGTCTATATGTGGTTTGTCTACGGCATTGAATGTTTGCCATGTATATGTACATTGTAGTCCACCCTGAGTCCCCTGCGGGGTGAGAAGGGCGGAATATAAATACTGCAAATAAATAAATAAATAAATAAACAAACCCTCTCAGCAGAAAAAGGGCAAGACTTGGGAAATGGCCTAAAATAGTCCAGGATGGGATTATGGGGTTTACAAGAGGTGTCGGTCCCAGAGTCAAAAGACAAAGCTTATATTAATACCTTGATTACACCTCTAAAGAGGAATGGCTTCCCTCAGAGGATATCAGGCTGGCTTTCTGGATGTTCAGCCCACCAGCAGTTTCCCAAGCACTTTTCATATAGTTCACATGTCTTTGGGTGCCCAGTTCTTGTGCATATATATGTGAGCCCTCTCCACTGATTGTCCATTAATAAAGCAAAGATATGTGTAAGGATTTTCCTCCAGTAGCAGATTGGAAAAAATAGTTATTTCAATACAGTTGTGCATAGTTGTCTTAACAGTGAAGAGTGGAAAAGAAGGGAGATTCGTCTGAGGATGCAGATAATGGGATCCTTGGAGTCTAATTCTGCATTGCATCTTGAGAGGGGTTTCCTGCCAAATCAGTTTTTCAGTTTGTCTCTTAGTCTTGCCACATTATTAGATTAATCCTCCCAGGAATGTTTGGGGCTGGGCTGGGGCTTGAGACCCAACTAAGATCTGTGTGTGTGTATGTGTGTATGTGTGTATGTGTGTGTGTGTGTGTGTGTGTGTGTGTGTATATATATATATATATATATATATATATGCTCTGTGCATAATGAGTGGAGTGGCTTAAAACAAAAAAAACCTACGGGGCAAATGACCCCAAATTTGGCAATAAAACTCCTCACAATCCAAGGAGTGACCATCACTGAAAAACCCCCCACAAAAACACCTTTAAATTCAAAAAAGGAAGACGAATACTTTATATATTACTATTATATATATATTGCTATATAATACATATATATTATATATATTATTGTTATATATACAACTATATATTATAATGTTACTACTATATATTACGATATTAAATAGACTCATAGAATAGAGTTAGAAGGGACTCTACCATGGTATTGGGGGAGAACAGACAGGAAGGAAGGAGAGAAGAAAGGAGGGAGGGAAAAAGGGAAGGAATGAAGGAGGGAAAGGGGGAAGGAAGGAAAGAGAGAAGGAGGGAGGGAAAGAAGGAAGGAAGGAAGGAGGGAAGGAAGGAGAGAAGGAAGGAGAGAAGGAAGGAAAGCAAGAGGTACCGAAGGAAGGAAGAAGAGAAAGTAGAAAGGAAAGAAAAATGGAGGGAAATGCAGGAAAGAAGTAAAGAAAAAAAGAAGGAAGGAGAAAAGGAAATAAAAAAGTGAAAGAAGGAAGGAAACAGGGAGGGAAGAAAGGAGACAAAGGAAGAAGTAGAGAAAGGGGGAAGGAAGGAAGGAAAGAGAGAAGGAAGAATGAAGCCAAAGAGCGAAAGAAGGAATGAAAGAAAGAGGTAGAGAAGGAAGAAAGGAGAGAAAGGGGAAGGGGAAGAAAAAGGGGGGAAGGAATAGGTAGGTACCGCTCTTTCATAATAGTCCAGATATCTACCTCTACTTCAAAAATTCTTACTATAGGGCACAGCAGCGCATGGCAGGGCACAGCTAGTATGTTATAAATGTAATGTTATTCGTATTGGAGGAGGGGGGGTTGATTATTCGATAACACAAGGGACATCTTTTCTTCCTCCATCTGGAAGGGAAACAGAACTGTTCAGCTCCCGGGGTTTACTCACGTTTCATGGCAAAAGCCGCCACGCCCAGGACGACCATGAGACCCATGCAACCAAGGATAATGCCAGCCACGGTCGACCTGGAAAATCCCCGTCCTGCAAGGATGAAAGCATATGATGCGGAGCAAGGCATATCACTCCCCACCCAGATTTGTCTTTGCAAGGTTATTGGGGGCTGTGGTGCCCCAAGAGCAAAGGCAGAAGGGGGAGCTCCAGGGTAGAGTGGCCTCAAATGTTACAGCTGTGGTCCTTGGAAGGAGTGGACCTGATACGCGCATCTCTATGTGTCCCCATCCGCCTATCACACTTTGCAGGGGAAGGTGCAAAGCACCCATACAAAACTGTCAGGTTTTACAATGTATTGCAATGTAATATAGCTGAGTCATGCACTGCTAATAGGCTTCTATTGGGAATGCTGAGTCATGCATTGATAGTATATGGGGAATCATTTGGGAATGTATTCTGGCCTAGTCCAGGTGATTGTGAATGATGCAATCCTGGGTTTGAGTTGAGTCAATGAGTTGGGAACCAATCAGAGATTGCTATGTGTAAATGAATTGTATATAAGGAAGTCGTGTACAGTGTATATTTCTCCTTGTGCTGTGATGTTGTTCGTCAAAGGCTATATGTAATTAAAGAACCTGTCTGCTAAGACAAGATATAACTGTATGCTGTGGTAAGTTTGTAATATCATCTAGACTGGGGGAAAGACATTGGTAAAACTGACAATGGCCGGGCATGTGCTCAAGTGTCTGTAAAAGGTTCCAGAGTGACTGCAGGCTGTGGGAGCAGTTGACTGAAAATATTGTGCGGGAAGAAGCTACTGGAAAGAGCTGAAGTTGTGCAACTGATTTGCTGCTGAATTGTGAAGTTAATCTCAACAAAAACACACCCCAAAAGGGCACCCCACTCACCAGAAACCATGTTCTCTCTCAGCGCAATTGTCACTATGAAAGAAAGCCAACCCTGCGATGCTGGGCCAGAGGAAAGGGGAAAATGAGAAGTTGTGACTTACCAGGTTCAAAAGATGGTGGAACTGCCAAAAAAAGAAAAAGAAAACAGGGACGGTATGGCGGCAGGAGTGCCTTGCTGAAGCTCTTCGGCAAGGACCCACGGAAAGCGGCCGGGTAGAGCGAATAGCTCCCCTCCTCAGCCGGATCGAGTGCTGAAGGTACGCGAAACCGAGTCGGATCTCCCGTAGACCCCAAAAGCCCCTATCCCTTCAAGGGTGGGGGCTGAGAGGGTCCGGGATAGAATCCACCGGTAGTGGGCTGCGTCGTGGGAAGTGGGGGGGAACCCCTGCAAGAACTTTCGCCACCTTCTCACCTAACTAAGAACTAAGAAATTTAAATAGAAAATAACCCTCCTGGAAGAGAGGGTGAATTAAGAAAGACTCCTTATTTTTTCTGATTCTTCGGCGGTATAAAATATCAAAGAGACGGGGCAAAGACACCCGGCAACCTCGGCTCAAAAAAACAAAAGAAAGACTGCAATACTAAATTGATATAAGAAAGATACGGAGGCAATCGACTGACTGTATGTATGATCATTTAAGGACTAATATCTGTTTAATTAAGTGAAGGATCTGGCTTGTATTGCAAGAATTGGAAGATTTTACTATATTTAAGACGAATTTAAATAATAGACAAATTGATTGATCCACTGATTACTTTAATAAATTCATACTCCTTGCCCTTAGAACCCCCTCCTCTTCTCCCCCCCCTACAATTGTCGTTTCCCACCCCTCTCGAAGCACCATTGTAGAAAGAAAGTAAGCAACCCCGACCTTGAAGCCATATTGTTTTGTCTTCCACTCCTCCTTCTTGTAAACAAAATCGCAGATGACTGGATTGAGGAGCTGAGAAAAGCGGAAGAGGAGGAGTGTAGAGGGACGCGACGTGTTCCGACTTAGAGTTCCGGGCTCTTGGTCGGAGGAAAGAGCGGTGACACCAGGAGAGCGGAAGTGTGTCAAAAAGAAGAGCGGAAGAAGATAGTCCGCCATTTTAAGAAGGTCGGAAGCGAGAGGGGGGAAGAACGAAATACAGAAAGAAAATAAGAAGACGGGGGAGAAGGAAAGGAGGGCAGGGAGAACGGGAAGATCGGGAGTGAGAAGACTAATAGGCCTGTGAGATTGGACGGAGGTCTGAGATCTATGAGAAGCACAGAAGGAAGACGGAGGAGACGACGAAAGCAAACCGGAAGCGACGGGTCAAGAGAAGCTGAGATTGAAGACAGGGGGAAATCTAAGGTGAAATTATAATCTACGAAGGACAGAGAAATCAAGTATTTAGAAGATTATTATTATAGTGTTTTTATTGTCATAAATATTATAAATTTATAATCTATAATTAATTATTGATAAGCCCCTATAAGATTTTGGTTGATTAAATTAAATTGGATTAAATAAGGCTGTTAAGATTTACTATATGGAGATGTAATTTTGTAGAATTAGTTTGATGATTTAAAATCAAATTAATTAACTAATTAATTGATCGCCCTTATATTAAATACTTTTGTGTAATTAATTATTCTATACCCCCTTTGTATAATCAATTTGGAATACCGAACCCAGCTGAATTAATTTTTTAATTAAAGAATAATGGCAACACCAAAAGCAAAACAGGACCCAGTCACCAAAATCAAGCAAGATTTGAAAATTGATCAATCACTGTTACAAAGAAGAAACTCTCAAGGCTCTCAAGAAGTTACTTTGAAAGACGTGGTTAAAGAAATTCAAAACTTAGCAACAGCACAAGTCAACCTACAAACTTCTTTGGAAAAAGGAATAAAGGATCTGGATGCAAAACAGGAAAAAAATCACAAAGAAATGCAGACAAAATTTGAGGAATTAAAAGTTGAATTAAAAAATGAAATAAAGAAGGAAATTAAAGAAGAAATTAAGAGGGTAGATAAAGATATGTCCGTGATGAAGCAAGAAATAAAGGATTTAAAGACAAAGACAAAGGAGAAGGAAAAAACCCAAAAAAACATAGAAGAGAAAATGTCAACATGGGAGAAGCAGAGACAGAAGCTTGAAAAAAATCAAGAGCTATTGGAATTAAGGGAGCTGGAAAATCAACTACGTTTAAGAAACTTACAAGAAAATCCGAATGAGGACATCAGAAAGATTGTTCTGGGAATCCTGGAAGCCTCATTAAAGATCCCAGAGGAACAACTTGAGAAGGAAGTGGACCAAGTTTATCGCATATCGACCACGTATTCAAGAAAAAATAACACCCCAAAGGATATTATTGTCAAATTTGTAAGGAAGCGGACAAGAGATGAGGTGTTGCAATGTAATAGCAAAATCCCATTGCAGTATAATGGAATGAAAGTGGCAGTGCTAAAAGAATTCCCACAAACAACGCTGTCGAGGCGTAGGCGATACTTCTTCCTCACTGAAGAATTGAAGAAAAGAAATATAAGATTTAGGTGGGAGAGATCAGAAGGTATAATGACGACCTTTAATGAACAAAAGTACTGGCTTACATCGGTGGAGAAGGCAAAGGATTTCTATGACAATCTTATGAAAGATCAAGATCCTGAGAAAGTAAGAAACAAATCTCCAAAATCCCAACGTAAATTCTCTCCCGGTGCGACATCAACAACACCGAGAAAGGGGAAAAGAAGCAAAAGGGCTAGATTCAATTCTCCGGAGTACGAAAAAACAGGAACGGACGACGATGATATTTCTAATTCCGAGGAAGAAAGAGACGAATCGGGACCTGCTTCAGAGGGCATTACTAATGGCAATTGAATATCAAATAAAGATACTCTCTTTAAACACGAATGGTCTTAATTCTCCAAATAAAAGGAAACAGTTATTTAATAGATTAAAAAAGGAAAGGTATGACATCGTGGCTTTACAGGAAACTCACATTACCCATAGACATGTATCTCACTTAGTGAATAAGAAGATTGGCAAATTGCACTACTCCTCCTTTGAAAAAAAGAAAAGGGGAGTAGCGCTCTACATTAAAGAATCATTACAATCGGATTTATCTTTCAAAGACGTAGAAGGAAGAATGGTAGCAGTTACAATATTATCTGGTAACCAGAAGATCTTGATATGTAATATTTATGCACCAAATGGGCCTAAAACTCAATTTGTTGAAACTCTTAAAGACAAACTAGATGAAGTGGAATTTGACGATCTTATACTTCTGGGGGACTTTAATGGAATACTTAATAATAAATTGGATAAAGCTACATCCTCAAAAAAAGGTTCCAAAGGAAAAATAAATATTTTACCAAAAAGGCTGATTGACTTAAAGGAAGACCAGAAACTGGAGGATGTATGGAGATGGAAAAACCCTAGCAAGAAGGACTACACATTCTATTCTCACAGACACAAATCGTGGTCGAGAATAGATATGTGTTGGGCTACAAGTAACATTATTACAAAAGTTTGGGATATAAATGTCCTGCCAAGGGACATCTCCGACCATGCACCTCTGGAAATTATCCTTAATCAGAAAAAGTTAAAGGGAAGATGGAGGCTGAATGAGAACTTAATAAAAAGAGAGCAAGATGTGGCAAACTATAAAAAAGTTATCAACACATACATGGAACTAAATAATACCCCAGGAGTGCACCATAATACAATATGGGACGCCGCAAAAGCGGTGCTGAGAGGCCACCTCATCCAACATAATGCAAGAAATTTTAGAATTAAACAGAAATCTCTAATGGAAATTCTAGGCAAACTAAAAATAAAAGAAAATCAACTAAAGATTAAACCAGGTAATAAAGATCTTTTGAAAGAAATAGAAGCTCTACATCAGAAAAGACGTAGTATAGAAATAGAGGAGCAAGCCAAACAACTAAAATTTTTGAAACAATATCAATTTGAAAATGCAAACAAAGCAGGCAAATGGCTGTCCAAACAAGTTCGGAAAAAGGTGCAAATGCAAAGAATTACCAAAATTAAAACGGAGGCAGCAGAGGTAACGACTGATAAAGAGATTTTAAAGCAATTTAAAACTTATTATGAAGGTTTATATTCTTGTGATGGTATTTCAAAAGAGGAGGTGACAAAATACCTAGGCCAATTTAAAATTCCAAAGATTACGGAGGCCCAAAGAGCGGATTTAAATAAAGAAATTACAGAAGAGGAAGTGGAGGAGGCCATAAGGAATATGGATGCAAATAAAGCACCAGGACCGGATGGCTTCTCCGCAGGTTATTATAAAGTATTTATAAAGGAACTTATGCCAAGTCTAAAAACGGTGATGAATGGGATACTTCAAGGGCAGGGAATCCCGGAATCATGGAATTCGGCAGAAATAACGGTAATTCATAAAGAACAAACTGATCCGTCAGATGTAAGAAACTACCGGCCTATTTCACTATTAAATGTGGATTACAAAATCTTTACAAACATTTTGGCACAGAGATTAAAAAGTTTTTTAAATGTATGGATTGAAGAAGAACAAGTTGGTTTTTTACCACAGAGAAATATGAAAGATAACCTGAGAATAGTTATCGATATGATTGAATATTTTGAAGCCAATCCCCAAAAAGAAGTGGCATTTCTTGCTATTGATGCGGAAAAAGCCTTTGATAATCTTAATTGGGACTTTTTAAAAACTCTGATGAAAGAAATGGACTTAGGCCATCAGTTTATTACGGCAATTGAAGAAATCTACAAGAATCAAAGGGCAAAAGTGCAAATAAATGGCCAATTATCCGAAGAGTTTGAGATACGGAAAGGCTCTAGACAAGGCTGCCCGATTTCACCCTTGATCTTTATTATGGCATTAGAAATTTTGCTGAAAAATTTAAAGGAAGATCAAAACATCAAGGGGGTTAAAATTGGCAAACAAGAATTTAAGGCCAGGGCCTACGCCGATGATATAATTGGAATAATAGAAAACCCAAGAGAGAACATTAAAAACTGGTTAAATATGATTGAACAGTTTGGGAAATTGGCCGGTTTTAAACTAAATAAACAAAAGACTACCATTTTAACAAAAAATATGACAAAGGAAAAGCAACTTGAATTAAAAGACATTTCGGGTCTCACAATAGTAAATAAAATGAAATACCTGGGTATCTGGATCACATCGAAAAATGCACAACTTCTTACAAATAATTATGAAAGGCTTTGGAAGGAGGTCCAGAAAGATTTAGAAAAGTGGAAATATTTAAATCTGTCCCTGATGGGCAGAATTGCTTTGATCAAAATGTCAGTCCTCCCGAAGTTATTATATCTTTTCCAAAACATACCAATAATCAGAAATGTGAAGAAATTTAATGATTGGAACAAAGATATTTTGAAATTTGTCTGGAAAGGTAAGAAATCAAGAATAAAATACCAAATAATGACAGACAAGAAATCGAGAGGCGGGTTTGGACTTCCTAATTTTAAATTATATCATGAAGCTAACGCTTTAATCTGGATAAAAGACTGGATGGTTTTAAAAAGGCAGAACCTTCTTACGTTAGAAGGCCATGACCTACGTGTAGGATGGCACGCTTATCTTTGGTATGGAAGAGAACAGAAGGAAAAGAATTTCGGAAATCATTTTATCCGATCCTCTTTACTCAGAATTTGGGACAGATATAAAAAATATTTCTATTCCAAAACTCCTCTCTGGATCTCCTCTATGGAAGCCAAACAGAGAAGGTTATTGGGTTGGACAACCTGGCCCACATACGAAGATCTTTTAAAAAAGGGTTCAATGGAATTAAAATCTCAAGAAGAAATAACTCAGAGTTTCCCTAAAATCACATGGCTACATTATTTACAAATAAAGGAACAATATGCGCAAGATCTAAAACAAGGTTTCCAAGTGAAAGAAGTTTTTTGGGACAATTTTTTAAAGACAGATACAAAATGTATAACCAAACTTTATGAAAAATTATTAGAATGGTCAACAGAGACAGAACTAGTTAAAAATTGCATGATAAAATGGGCAGAAAACCTCAAAAGACCAATAGCAATATGTGATTGGGAATTAATCTGGAAGAAAAAACTCAAATACACCTATGCAACGGACTTAAAAGAAAACTTGTTGAAAATGTTTCATAGGTGGTACATGACCCCAGTAAAACTTAATAGCATGTATAAGAATGTATCGAAAACTTGCTGGAAATGTAATGAACATGATGGGACCTTTTTTCATTTATGGTGGAGCTGTAAGGAATCTCAAAGATATTGGAAAAGTATCCATGAAGAAATGCAAATTTTATTTAAAAAGAAGTTTCCAAGAAAGGCCGAATATTACTTATTGGGAATTGTGGATGGAGACATAGAATTGGATGGTAATGAGGACATTCTGTTTATATATCTCACAACGGCCGCTAGAATCATTTTTGCTAAACTTTGGAAGCAGAAAGAAATACCAGAAAAAGTCAATTGGATCAACAAGATAAATGAAATAAAGGACATGGACAGATTAACATTTTTATTAAAAAGAAATACAGGCATCCCACTTAAAGAAACAAATTGGTCGATAGTCGAAGACTATATGAAAACACTACAGAACATTTTATAAACTGAACTGAGGAAATTTGGAGGATGAGCCATGGAACTCATCTTTTTTTATTAATACATATTTACATATTGTAAAAGAAAATTTTTGCTTCGAGTTGAATCAGAAGGAAGTCCACCACCATCTTTTTTTTGTAATTTTTCTTTTTCTTTTTTGTAATTTTTGTATTTTTCTATTTTTTTTTCTTTTTTTGGTTTTTATATTTTTTTACATATTTTTTTTTCTTTTTCTTCTTTTTTCGTTTTTACTCTTTCGGTATTTTCCTACTTTCCTATCTTCTCTTATTATTCCACCTCTTTCGCTGTAATTATATAAAACCTAATAAAATTTTATGCAAAAAAAAAAAATTCTGCTGAAGCAAGGCACACAAAAATTATATAGGTACATTCATATTGCAAAAAAAAAAAATGTGATAGAAAGATTGCACAGACATATTACAAGGAGTCATGCTGCATAAACATATTATATCCAGATTGCTCAAACATGAAAGGAGATTCCATCTGAACATGAGGAAGAACTTCCTGACTGTGAGAGCCGTTCAGCAGTGGAACTCTCTGCCCCGGAGTGTGGTGGAGGCTCCTTCTTTGGAAGCTTTTAAGCAGAGGCTGGATGGCCATCTGTCAGGGGTGATTTGAATGCAATATTCCTGCTTCTTGGCAGAATGGGGTTGGACTGGATGATGGCCCAGGAGGTCTCTTCCAACTCTTTGATTCTTTGATTCTATATTACAGAGAGTTGCTGTAAATTTTCTGGGCTGTCTGGCCATGTTCCAGAAGCATTCTCTCCTGACGTTTTGCCTGCACCTATGACAGGCATCCTCAGAGGGTAACTAGGCAAGTGGGGTTTATATATCTGCGGAATGTCTAGTGGGGGGAGAAAACACTCTTGTCTGCTTCAATCGGTCACCTTGGTAAACATTGAATGGCTTTGCTAACACCTCCTAACAAAGGATTCCACCAGGCAGGAAGCTGCAAACTCTAAAATAAATAAAGAGCAACACTCAGAAAACAAGGGAATTCCGGACAAGAGTCAATCAGGGCCAGCTAACTCCTCCCAACAAAGGATTCCCCCAGGCAGCAACTAGCCAGGCATTGAAACTGTAAGGCCATTAAATGCTAATCAAGGTGGCCAATTGCAACTTTCACACATGTCTCAAGAAGACAAGAGTTCTTTCTCTCACCCTGGACTCTATTCCATAGAGATAGATAGATAGATAGATAGATAGATAGATAGATAGATAGGTAGGTAGGTAGGTAGGTAGGTAGATAGATAGATAGATAGATAGATAGATAGATAGATAGATAGATAGATAGATAGATAGATAGATAGATAGATATCCCATTTTCCTAGTTTCCAAAAGACCTCACAACCTCTGAGGATGCCTGCCATAGATATGGGTGAAATATCAGGAGAGAATGCTTCTGGAACATGGTCAGGCAGCCATGTCATCTTCTACAAAAAGTTATAGACAGATTGCACAAACATGTTACAGAGAGTCTTATTTCACTTATTGTGGGGGTTACGTTCCAGGACCACCCGCGATAAGTGAAAATCCACAAAGTAGGGATGCTATACAGTATATGCACAGGATTCATACGTAAAATGATCAACCCTTGATCAATTTAGTCGCCCTCCTCTGGACACATTCCAGCTTGTCAACATCTCCCTTCAGTTGTGGTGCCCAGAATTGCACACAATATTCAAGGTGTGGTCTAACCAAGGCGGAATAGAGCATGGGGAGCATGACTTCCTTAGATCTAGACACTATGCTCCTATTGATGCAGGCCAAAATCCCATTGGCTTTTTTTGCCGCCACATCACATTCCTGGCTCATGTTTAACTTGTTGTCCACGAGGACTCCAAGATCTTTTTCACATGTCCTGCTCTCGAGCCAGGCATTGTCCCCCATTCTGTATCTTTGCATTTCATTTTTTTCTGCCAAAGTGGAGTATCTTGCATTTGTCACTGTTGAACTTCATTTTGTTAGTTTTGGCCCATCATCTCTCTAATCTGTCAAGATCGTTTTGAATTCTGCTCCTGTCCTCTGGACTATTGGCTATCCCTCCCAATTTGGTGTCGTCTGCAAACTTGATGATCCTGCCTTCTAGCCCTTCATCTAAGTCATTAATAAAGATGTTGAACAGGACCGGGCCCAGGACGGAACCCTGAGGCACTCCACTTGTCACTTCTTTTCAAGATGAAGAGGAAGCATTAGTGAGCACTCTCTGGGTTCGTCCACTTAACCAATTACAGATCCACCTCACCGTAGTTTTGCCTAGCCCACATTGGACTCGTTTCCTTGCCAGAAGGTCATGGGGGACCTTGTCAAAGAAGGCCTTCCTGAAATCCAGGTACGCCACATCCACGGCATTCCCCGCATCTACCCAGCTTGTAGCTCTATCGAAGAAAGAGATCAGATGAGTCTGGCATGACTTGTTTTTGATAAATCCATGTTGACTGTTAGCGATGACTGCATTTGTTTCTAAGTGTTTGCAGACCGCTTCCTTAACAATCTTTTCCAGAATCTTGCCCGGTATCGACGTGAGGCTGACCGGACGGTAGTTGTTTGGGTCATCCTTTTTTCCCTTCTTGAAGATTGGGACCACATTGGCCCTCCTCCAATCCGCTGGAACTTCTCCCGTTCTCCAAGAACTCTCAAAGATGGTTGCCAATGGTTCCGAAATGACTTCCGCTAGTTCCTTCAATACTCTGGGGTGTAGTTGATCTGGCCCTGGGGACTTGAACTCATTAAGAGCGGCCAGGTATTCCTGGACGACTTCTTTCCCAATTTGGGGTTGGATGTCCTCCAATCCCTCATCCACTCCATATTGCTGAGGTTGAAGACTCTCTTTTTGTGAGAAGACCGAGGCAAAGAAGGCATTAAGTAGTTCTGCCTTTTCCCTATCCCCTGTCAGCATTGCCCCATCTTCTCCGCGAAGAGGTCCTATCGCCTCCTTGTTTTTCCTTTTTCTACTGACGTAAGAATAGAAGCCCTTTTTATTGTTTTTAATGTCCCTGGCAAGTCTGAGCTCGTTTTTTGCTTTAGCCTTGCGGACCTTTTCCCTACAGGTGTTGGCCATTTGTTTGAATTCTTCTTTGATGATTTCTCCCTTTTTCCACTTCTTGTGCATGTCTCTTTTGTGTCTTAGCACAGTTAGAAGTTCTTTGGACATCCATTCTGGCTTCTTTGCACTTGTCATATTTTTTCTCTTTGTTGGCACGGTTTGCAATTGCACCTTGAGTATTTCACTCTTGAGAAATTCCCATTCATCCGTAACTCCCTTGTCTTTTAGTATCTGTGTCCACGGAATGCTGCTCAGCGTTTCCTTCATTTTTTGGAAATCAGCTCTCCTAAAGTCCAAAATGCGGGTTTGACTTGTCTTAGTTTCGGCCTTCCTTTGTACCTCAAATTGCAGGAGCACATGGTCACTTGCCCCTAAGGATCCTACCACTTCGACCGCATCGATCAGGTCCTCCGCATTTGTTAGGATGAGATCAAGAGTAGCCAATCCCCTTGATGCCTCTTCTATCTTCTGGACCATGAAATTGTCTGCAAGGCAAGCGAGGAATTTGTTGGACCTTGTACTCTTGGCCGAGTTTGTTTTCCAGCAAATATCGGGATAGTTGAGATCGCCCATGACTACTACATCTCTTCTCTGTGCCTGTTTGGTCAACTGTTGGCAGAAGACTTCATCAAGTTCTTCCTCCTGGCTTGGGGGTCTGTAGTAGACGCCTACAACGACATCTTTTTGAGTCCCAGATCCCTTGATTCTTATCCAGATGATTTCAAGCTGGTTTCCCAGATTGCTGTCTTGAATCTCTTCTGCAGCATAAGAGTTTTTGACATATAAGGCTACTCCGCCTCCTCTCCCCTTTGTTCGGTTTCTGTGAAAGAGGTTATACCCCTCGATATCTACATTCCAGCGATAGGAGTCATCCCACCAGGGTTCAGTGATCCCTATGATATCATATTTGTGGTGTTGTGCTAAGAGTTGGAGTTCGTCTTGTTTATTTCCCATGCTCTGTGCATTAGTGTTACAAAAGGTCACGTTGCACAAAATTGTTATAGGCAGATTGCACAAACATGTTACAGAGGGTCATGTTGCACAAAATTGTTATAGACAGATTGCACAAACATGTTACAGAGGGTCATGTTGCACAAAATTGTTATAGACAGATTGCACAAACATGTTACAGAGGGTCATGTTGCACAAAATTGTTATAGACAGATTGCACAAACATGTTACAGAGGGTCATGTTGCACAAAATTGTTATAGACAGATTGCACAAACATGTTACAGAGGGTCATGTTGCACAAAAACATAGAAAGGTTGCACAAACATGTTAAAGAGGGTCACATTGCACAAAAGCGTTATAGCCAGATTGCACACACATATTCCAGACTGAGTCATGTTTCACAAGAATGTTATAGTCAGATTGCTCAGTCATGTTACAGACTGAGTCGTGTTGCACAAAAATTATATCCAGATTGCACAAACATGTTACAGAGAGACATGTTTCACAATACTACATTGCACTTAAAATGTTACCATGTTGCACAAAACATTACAGAGCTGTTCTATTGCTCAAAATCTTATTGGCATAACATTAGGGAGTCACGTTGTCCAAAAGTGTTATGGCCAGATTACACAAAAAAATGTTATAGACGGATTGCACACTCATGTTCCAAACTGAGTCATGTTGTACAAAAACATTATAGACAGATTGCACACACATGTTCCAGAATGAGTCATGTTGCACAAAAACAACATGTTCCAGACTGAGTCATGTTATACAAAAACAGTATAGACAGATTGCACACACATTTTCCAGACTGAGTCATGTTGCACAAAAATTATATCCAGATTGCACAAACATGTTACAGAGAGACATATTTCACAATATTACATTGCACTTAAAATGTTACCATGTTGCACAAAACATTATAGAGCCATTCTATTGCTCAAAATCTTATTGGCATAACATTAGGGAGTCACGTTGTCCAAAAATGTTATGCCCAGATTACACACAAAAAAAATGTTATGGATGGAGTGTACACGCATGTTACATGGCACACAAAGGTTATAGACACCGTCATATTGTGCCAAAATGTTCTAGACAGGTTGCAAAAACATGTTGAAGGTGGTCATGTTTCACAACACTACATATTGCACATAAAATGTGACACAGAGCATTATAGTGAAATGGCAAGGAGAAGGTTTCAGGAAAAGAGAGAAAGAGAGGTCCAGAGGTCTCAAAAGCACGGATTTTATTTCCAGCTGGGACCCTGGAGTGGACTACGTCCAAAAGCATCCAGAGCCCCGATATAGGCACTGACTGTGCCTTTTGTAGCCTTCAAATGCAAGCAAAGAACATGTGTCTACATACATTGACCTCATTCACTATGTCACCTTAGCATCATACGAATATCAAATTCTACCTTCCAACATACAAAATGCATGTCTCTGTGTCTTTCTAAAGAGCAAGCATACAGCTTACATTCATCAATCAAGGGGCCTAACTTTGACCTGTCAGGAGGGAGAGGGGGGCTGGGCTCCTTACTTAGAGCCTAGTTGTACCAGTCTGCTGCTCCTAGGACAGGCTTATCTCTCTCCTGGAATGTATAGATAACATGCCCCCCCCTCTTCAGCATTCTTTCTATACAGAGAGAACTTGATTTTTCTATACATTTCAATGCTTGTGCATACAATTTATACATAAATAATAGGCTTGTTTGATCAAGAAAAAAAATGTTTCTAAACTCGCTTCGTTTCCAGGGGGCACCAGCGTTTCGTATTTCTGAGGACTTCCGAAATTTAAGATTTCAAAATTTCGAAATTTACGAAATTTCGTTAATTCCGAATCGATTCGTTAATGGTGGACTCGATTGCGCAATGCGCTAAAAACACCTCCAAACGGGACAGGGGGAACTTCTGAAATTCAGGATGAAATTAAAATACATTAAGTTAGTAAAAATACAAATTAAAATCACTTAAAATTAATAAAATAATAAAATAATAAAATAATAAAATAATAAAATAATAAAATAATAAAATAATAAAATAATAAAATAATAAAATAATAAAATAATAAAATAAAATAAGTAATAATATAATAAAATATCTCCAGGAGGAGGAGGATGGGGAGGAAAGGCAACACTGGCACCTTTTCTCTCCTTCTTTCCCGTCTTAATAATTACGAAAAAATTACGAAAAAATTACGAAAAAATTACGAAATAATTACGAAATAATTACGAAATAATTACGAAAATTTGGGAAAATTGTTTCGATTCTTAATTACTCTTCACACTATTCCTGCATGGCTCGATATCGGATTGTAAGCTGATTTAAATACGAATTAATAACGACTTTAGAAACTAACGAACACGATCAAACAAGCCTAATAAATAAATATCTATTTTTCCAATATCTATTTTTCCAATATCTCCTCATCAATAGAGTGTCATATTGCTCAAAATCTTCTTGGCATAACATTAGGGAAGTTCTGTATCCCCAAAATGTTACAGGGTGCCATATTTCACTGACTCGACATTCTATGCCTATGGCACCAAGGGTTATGGAAGCCTACCGCTGATCACAAGCTCCACGGTCCCAAGCCTACTTTCAAAGGGGCTCTCTAGCAGGACGGTGTAGTTGGCAGTGTCGTTGATGGTTAAGTCTACGATCTCAAGGGTGCAGTTGGCATTCAGGGTCTCTCGCCCAGTGTAGCTTGTACTATTCCTAGACACCGGGCGCGGATAGAAGAAAAAGACAACGATGGTGTTATCCCCGTCCGTTCCCCCTCGGAACCAGCGACAAGTCACTATGTCTTGAGGACGAGTGAGTGGGATGAGGCGGACGCGTACTCCTTCCATCGGATTCGGGGGCTCCACCGTGATATTTGTCGGCTTAAAGATGGCTTCAGTCGAGAAGAAGCAAACACTCAGGACAAAGGCTGTCGAGAGAACAAGGGAAAGGGCATCACTCCCCGCAAAGCATCCCTTGGAGGCAAAGACAATGACATCCACACCTGACTCATATCTCAAAGCAGCCCCTGGACCTCCAATACAGCGGTTCTCAAAGTGTGCTCCATGGAGCCCTTGCTCCTACTACACTACTACTACTATTATTGAAAAGGCTGGGTGGCGGTTCTCAAAGTGTGCTCCATGGAGCCCTTGCTCCTACTACACTACTTCTACTACTATTATTGCAAAGGCTGGGTGGCGATTCTCAAAGTGTGCTCCATGGAACCCTTGCTCCTAGTACTACTACTACTACTATTGCAAAGCCTGGGTGGTGGTTCTCAAAGTGTGCTCCATGGAGCCCTTGCTCCTACTATTACTACTACTATTACAAAAGCGGGGTGGCTGTTCTCAAAGTGTGCTCCATGGAGCCCTTGCTCCTACTACACTACTACTACTATTATTATTGCAAAGGCTGGGTGGCGCTTCTCAAAGTGTGCTCCATGGAGTCCTTGCTCCTCCTCCTCCTCCTACTATTACAAAGGCTGGGTGGCAATTCTCAAAGTATGCTCCATGGAGGCCTTGCTCCCCCTCCTACTACTACTACTATTATTGCAAAGGCTGGGTGGCGGTTCTCAAAGTGTGCTCCATGGAGCCCTTGCTCCTAGTACTACTATTATTGCAAAGGCTGGTGGTTCTCAAAGTGTGCTCCATTGAGCCCTTGCTCCTCCTCCTCCTACTATTACTACTACTTTTATTACAAAGGTGGGTGGCGGTTCTCAAAGTGTGCTCCATGGAGCCCTTGTTCCTACTATTATCACTACTACTATTCTTACAAAACTGGGTGGCGGTTGTCAAAGTGAGCTCCATGGAGCCCTTGCTCCTCCTCCTACTACTACTACTATTACAAAGGCTGGGTGGCGGTTCTCAAAGTGTGCTCCATGGAGCCGTTGCTCCTACTATTATCACTACTACTATTACTACAAAAGCTGGGTGGCGGTTCTCAAAGTGTGCTCCATGTAGCCGTTGCTCCTACTATTATCACTACTACTATTACTACAAAAGCTGGGTGGCGGTTCTCAAAGTGTGCTCCATGGAGCCCTTGCTCCTACTATTATCACTACTACTATTACTACAAAAGCTGGGTGGCGGTTCTCAAAGTGTGCTCCATGGAGCCCTTGCTCCTCCTCCTCCTCCTACTACTACTACTATCACAAAGGCTGGGTGGCGGTTCTCAAAATGTGCTCCATGGAGCCCTTGCTCCTCCTCCTCCTACTACTACTACTATTACAAAGGCTGGGTGGCAGATCTCAAAGTGTGCTCCATGGAGCCGTTGCTCCTACTATTATCACTACTACTATTACTACAAAAGCTGGGTGGCGGTTCTCAAAGTGTGCTCCATGGAGCCTTTGCTCTTACTATTATCACTACTACTGTATTACAAAGGCTGGGTGGTGGTTCTCAAAGTGTGCTCCATGGAGCCCTTGCTCCTCCTCTTCCTACTACTACTACTACTACTACTACTATCACAAAGGCTGGGTGGCGGTTCTCAAAATGTGCTCCACGGAGCCCTTGCTCCTCCTCCTCCTCCTCCTCCTCCTCCTACTACTACTATTACAAAGGCTGGGTGGCGGTTCTCAAAGTGTGCTCCATGGAGCCGTTGCTCCTACTATTATCACTACTACTATTACTACAAAAGCTGGGTGGCGGTTCTCAAAGTGTGCTTCATGGAGCCCTTGCTCTTACTATTATCACTACCACTGTATTACAAAGACTACTACTACTACTCCCAATGGGTGGCCATCCAGCCATAGATATGACTGAGAAATGATAGATAGATAGATAGATAGATAGAATTGTAGCTTGGGAAGGGATCTCTAAAGACCACCCAGTCCAACCCCTTCTTCCATAGAGGAAGACACCATCCAAGCCCTCCTAAAAGACAGCCATCTAGCCATAGAGATGATTGATTGAGAGATAGATAGACAGAATCCAAGATCGGGAAGGGATCTCTAAAGACCATCTAGTCCAACCTCTTCTGCCATAAAGACACTACCCAAGTCCTCCCAAAAAATGGCCATCCATGACTGAGGAACAGATAGATGTAGTCCAACCCTTCAGCCATAGAAGAAGACACCATCCAACCCTTTCAGACAGATAGCCATTCAGCCAGAGATACAATTTAGAGAGGAAGAAGATAGAATCCTAGATCCAAAACCATCCAGTCCAACCTATCTGCCATGAAGGAAGACAGTGGACACCATCCAAGCCCTCCCAACAGATAGCCATCCAGCCATAGATATGATTGAGAGATAGATAGACAGAGAGATTCCTAGCTTTGGAAAGGATCTCTAAAGAGCATCAAGTCCTTCCCCTCCTGATATCATTGAAGCCCTCCCAATAGACCCAACATGGTCATCTAACCATAGATATGACTGAGAGACAAGCAGATAGATAGATAGATAGATAGATAGATAGATAGATAGATAGATAGATAGATTTTTTGGGAGGACTTGGGTAGTGTCTTTATGGCAGAAGAGGTTGGACTGGATGGTCTTTAGAGATCCCTTCCCGATCTTGGATTCTGTCTATCTATCTCTCAATCAATCATCTCTATGGCTGGATGGCTGTCTTTTAGGAGGGCTTGGATGGTGTCTTCCTCTATGGAAGAAGGGGTTGGATTGGATGGTCTTTAGAGATCCCTTCCCAAGCTACAATTCTATCTATCTATCTATCTATCTATCTATCTATCTATCTATCTATCTATCTATCATCTATCTATCTATCTATCTATCTATCTATCTATCATTTCTCAGTCACATCTATGGCTGGATGGCCACCCATTGGGAGGAGTAGTAGTAGTAGTAGCAGAAGCAAGGCATCCATGGAGCACACTTTGAGAACCGCCACCCAGCCTTTGTAATAGTAGTAGTAGTAGTAGTAGTAGTAGTAGTTCAGAAGGAAGGAAGGAAGGAAGGAAGGAAGGGGGAGGGAGGAAGGAAGGAAGGAAGAAAGAAAGAAAGAAAGAAAGGGGGAGGGAGGGAGGGAGGGAGGGAGGGAGGGAGGGAGGGAGGAAGGAAGGAAGGAAGGAAGGAAGGAAGGAAGGAAAGGTGGAGAGAGAAAGGGAGGAAGGAACGAAGGAAGGAAAGAAGGAAAGGGAGGGAGGGAGGAAGAACGGAAATAAGGAAGGAAGGAAGGGGGAAGGAAGTAAGGAAGGAAGGAAAGAAAGAGGAAAGGAGAGAAGAAAGAAAAAAGGAAAGAAAGAAAAAAAGAAGAAAGAAAGGGGGAGAGAGAAATGGAAGAAAGAAGGAAGAAAGGGAGGGAGGGAGGAAAAAAGGAAGGAAGGAGAGGAGGAAGGAATGGGGAGGAAGGAAGGAAGGAAGGAAGGAAGGAAGGAAGGAAGGAAGGAAGGAAGGAAGGAAGGAAGGAAAGAAGGAAGGAGGGAATGAAGGAAGGAAAGAGGAACGGAGGGAAAGAAAGGAAGAAAGAAAGAAAGAAAGAAAGAAAGGGGGAGGGAAGGAAGGAAAGAAGGAAGGAATGAAGGGAGGGAGGGAGGAAAAAGGAAGGATAGAAGGAGGGAAGGAAAGAGGAAAGGAGGGAAGGAAAGAAAGAAAGAAACAAGAAAGGGAGGGAGGAAGAAAGGGAGGGGGAGGAAGGAAGGAAAGCAAGAAGGAAGGAAAGAAAGAGGAAAGGAGGAAAGAAAGAAAGAAAAAGAAAGAAAGAAAGAAAGGGAGAGAGAAAGGGAAGAAGGAAGGAAGGGAGGGAGGGAGGGAGGAAAAAAGGAAGGAAGGAGAGAAGGAAGGAATGGAGAGGAAGGAAGGAAGGAAGGAAGGAAACGAGGGAAAGAAAGAAAGAAAGAAAGAAAGAAAGAAAGAAAGAAAGAAAGAAGAAGGGAAGGGAGGAAGGAAGGAATGAGGGGAGGGAGGGAGGAAAAAAGGAAGGAAAGAAGGAAGGAAGGAAGGAAGGAAGGAAGGAAGGAAGGAAGGAAGGAAGGAAGGAAGGAAGGAAGGAAGGAAGGAAGGAAGGGGCTCTCACAGGGAAGGGAGAGAAGGTCCAGGCAGAGAGCCAGGACTCAAAGGCAGGGAAAGGGGTCCCACCTCAACATTAGGTCTTTACAGAGCCAAATCTACTATTCTATCTCTATCTATCTATCTATCTATCTATCTATCTATCTATCTATCTATCTATCTATCTGCTTGTCTCTTAGTCATATGGTCGCGTTGGGAGAGATGGGATGATGTATATCTTCCTTTATGGCCACAGGCTTTGGACTGGATGCTCTTTAGAGATCCCTTTAGAGATGTATCTATGACTGGATGGCTATCTGTCGGGAAGGCTTGGATGGTGTCTTCCTCTATGGCTGAAGGGTTGGACTACATCTATCAACAGAGTCCATGGTACAAGCAGTGAAACATTTGCCCCAAGAATCACAATGCAAGAAGCACAAAGCGTGCTGCTTTCCAGCCAAGATTGTTCCATGAAGCTTTCAGACTAACAAACTACGTTGAACTGACACTTTCTCTTCATTCACAAGAATCCTAAATCCATGAAAGCATTGCAATGACATTTCCCCGAGCTCGCTTCTCGTCTGGTGGCTAGGCGTGAACTCCTCCTGACCTGCAAATCAAGGCGTGCTTGCCGGGTCAGGTCACTATCAAGGCTTTCTGCACTTTCACTATCAGCATGGGAAGTTAAAGGCCTCTCTACCTGTTCGCTATCTAATTTGTTAGCATTCCTTTCTTCTGAGAACTGCTCTGTTGACTCTGCACTGTCTGTGGGAGCCTCAGAAAAAGACCTAGGAGCAGGCCCAGGAATCTGAGGCACAGAAAAAGAGCCAGGAATCTGAATCCCATCATTATCCTCATCATCAGAGAACATCTCAGGCCCAGAATCACGCTGAACCACAACAGCCTCCTTCTCTGCCTCTCACATCTCACATATGTGCACCTGCACCACTTCACTGCAGTCTTCAGGAGCGAGATCTGAGAGGCAGAGGAGGAGGTACAGTAATAGGATACAAGGGCTGGCCAGGCAGGTAAAAGAGGTGTGTTTTTCTGGGTCCAGAGCCACTCTATCTCTCTTTTCCATACCCCGGGTGCCCCGGACGCCTGCAGCATGCTTTGCCCTTCACTTACACCTTTGGGTGAGGTGCCCCTCACCATCGGGACTGCATTAAGTCCACAAATCCTGATGAACTGATTTTCTTCTACTGTACTTGTACAGTGTCACCCTTAATGCTTTCAAACAGTCACTGCATACGGCAGAAACATGGCCACTGCAAGTTTTGAACTCCCCCCACCATATGCAGCAACAACACATTCTCCAATCCAGATTGGAAGTTTCAGCACCCACTCTATAAGATGCCTCCCGGTGTATAAGACTATCCCGGCGTTTAAGACGGCCCCGACGTATAAGGCCACTCCCGCTTATAAGACGACTCCCATGTATAAGACGACCCCTGACTTTCGCAAATATTTTATTGGGTTAAAAAGTAGTCTTATATGCCAGAATCAAAGAGTTGGAAGAGACCTCTTGGGCCATCATCCACTCCAACCCCATTCTGCCAAGAAGCAGGAATATTGCATTCAAATCACCCCTGACAGATGCCCATCCAGCCTCTGTTTAAAAGCCTCCAAAGAAGGAGCCTCCACCACACTCCCTCCGGGGCAGAGAGTTCCACTGCTGAACGGCTCTCACAGTCAGGAAGTTCTTCCTCATGTTCAGATGGAATCTCCTCTCTTGTAGTTTGAAGCCATTGTTCCTTGTCTCCAGGGAAGCAGAAAACAAGCTTGCTCCCTCCTCCTCCCTGTGGCTTCCTCTCACATATTTATAAATGGCTATCATATCCCCTCTCAGCCTTCTCTTCTTCAGGCTAAACATGCCCAGCTCCTTAAGCCGCTCCTCATAGGGCTTGTTCTCCAGACCCTTGTTCATTTGAGTCGCCCTCCTCTGGACACATTCCAGCTTGTCAATATCTCTCTTGAATTGTGGTGCCCAGAATTGGACACAATATTCCAGATGTGGTCTTACCAAGGCAGAATAGAGCATGGGGAGCATTACTTCCCTAGATCTAGACAGTAGGCTCCTCTTGATGCAGGCCAAAATCCCATTGGCTTTTTTTGCCGCCACTGTTTTTGCCGAACAGTTCCAAGATTTTTATTTATCGTGTCAGGGGCAACCAGACTATTGTATTACATTTCTAACAGAACAAAACAAACAAACAGATTAAAAAAAAACAACACAAAGTTTGCAAGCTTGGTAGTTGATTAAATGTATCAGCCATTGATCGAGGTTCTGGGTTTGAGCCTGCCACTTTTGGACTCTCGCTTGCTGGGGTGCTCCAGCAAGTGTCTCTGTAGATCTTAGAAAACTATTTCTTGATTTAAGTCGTTGGCTGATACCCAAACAGGGGATGAGCTGGAGATGTCACTGCCTTGGTCCTTTCACTGCTACTTTCCAGTGGATGTCAGGTGGTGCAATACTGGCTAAATAGTGTAATTTCTCCAGTGGTGTAGGGTGCAGACATCCCGTGATAATGCAGCATGTCTCATTAAGAGCCACATCCACTGTTTTAGCGTGGTGAGATGTGTTCCACACTGGGCATGCATACTCAGTAGCAGAGTAGCATAACGCAAGGGCAGATGTCTTCACTATGTCTGGTTGTGATCCCCAGGTTGTGCCAGTCAACTTTCGTATGATATTGTTTCTAGCACCCACTTTTTGCTTGATATTCAGGCAGTGCTTCTTATATGAACAGTTCCAAGTGAAAAGCAACATCTGGATGAATATCTATCTATATTGGACTCAAATTCTCCCTTCAACCCTGGTGAAGCCCTATCATCTCCTGAAGATTCATGGTTTAAAGGTGTGGTGATTTCCCCCCCATACTCTGCAGAATAATCACATGGGGAACAAAGTTCATATTGATGAGGGACTTTCAAAATAGCAGGAGGAGATGTTCACCTAAGATACAATTCTTGGTTGTGTCTGAAGAGGGTTCCTTTCTCCCGCCCTTCTCCTTGTCAAACTAATCCAACCAAGCTTTAGAACAACTCCATTGCCTCCTTCCTCCCACTTCCACATGAACAAGTGTGTCCTTCCACTGCTGAACGGCTCTCACAGTCAGGAAGTTCTTCCTCATGTTCAGATGGAATCTCCTCTCTTGTAGTTTGAAGCTATTGTTCCACGTCCTCGTCTCCAGGGAAGCAGAAAACAAGCTTGCTCCCTCCTCCTCCCTGTGACTTTCTCTCACATATTTATACTTGGCTATCATATCTCCTCTCAGCCTTCTCTTCTTCAGGCTAAACATGCCCAGCTCCTTAAGCCGCTCCTCATAGGGCTTGTTCTCCAGACCCTTGATCATTTTAGTCACCCTCCTCTGGACACATTCCAGCTTGTCAATAACTGTTGCCAATCAGGATGTATAAGGGCCTGCTTTGACCTGTCATGGGTGAGTCCAATTTCTTGTACTGGAAGGCCCCATTGTCCAGTCTTGTGCCACAGGTCGACTTGGAAATTCCCCTCTGAACATACCTGATAGTGTGCTTGAAATGCATAGGTCAGATACAGTATAGGTGACATCTGGCTTGAAATCAGATCATATGAAAGCGACCTACGAGTCTTAGTAGACTACAAGATGAACATGCATCCACAGTGTAATGCGGCAGCCCAAAATGCCAGTGCAATTGTAAGATGCATCAATAGGAGTCTGAGTAAACCTCAAGCTGAATCTGAGTCAACAATGTCATGCAACAGCTAAAAAACGCCAATACAATTCTAGGCTGCCTTGATAGAAGTTTTTAAGAAAACCAGAAGTCCCTTTGCCTTTCCAAAGCTTTTTCCACCAATTTTGTTACGACTCATGAAGTGAGTTAGAAATGATTCAGTTTTTCCTTGCTTCTGGTCCCTGGCCTCGGCTCAAGCCAGAGAAGCCAGTTATAAACCAGAGAAGGAAGGAATTTCCTGGCCTCGGCTCAAGGAAGAGAAGTCAGTTATAAACCAGAAATGGAAGGAATTTCCTCTGCTTGCTTTCCCCCACTTCTGGTCCCTGGCTTCAGCTCAAGCCAGAGAAGCCAGTTTTAAAACCAGAGAAACCAGTTTTAAACCAGTGAAGGAAGAGATTTCCTGGCCTCGGCTCAAGCCAGAGAAGCCAGTTTTAAACCAGAGAAGGAAGGAATTTCCTGGCCTCGGCTCAAGCCAGAGAAGCCAGTTTTAAACCAGAGAAGGAAGGAATTTCCTGGCCTCGGCTCAAGCCAGAGAAGCCAGTTTTAAACCAGAGAAGGAAGGAATTTCCTGGCCTCGGCTCAAGCCAGAGAAGCCAGTTTTAAACCAGAGAAGGAAGGAATTTCCTGGCCTCGGCTCAAGCCAGAGAAGCCAGTTTTAAACCAGAGAAGGAAGGAATTTCCTGGCCTCGGCTCAAGCCAGAGAAGCCAGTTTTAAACCAGAGAAGGAAGGAATTTCCTGGCCTCGGCTCAAGCCAGAGAAGCCAGTTTTAAACCAGAGAAGGAAGAAATTTCCTGGCCTCGGTTCAAGCCAGAGAAGCCAGTTTTAAACCAGAGAAGGAAGAAATTTACTCCACTTGCTTTTCTTTGCTTCTGGAGTAAAACAACTACTTACAAAGTAAAGACCACCCAATGAAACAGGAAATAACACTTTCAAACCATTAACGAAAGGATTCAGAAGTCTTGGAAGTTTTAAAAAGTTTGTAACATTTTTTTCTGTGAAAATTGGAATTGACTTTAGAATTATTTATTATTATTTATTTACTTTATTTGTATACCGCACTATCTCAGCCCGTAGGCGACTCAGTGCGGTTTACAACAGGACAATATACAAAGTACACAGCATTAACATCTAAACAGTCATTAAAGCAGTTAAAACAATACAATACATCAGCAAATGAACAAACATCAATACATCCAATAACTAATCCGTCACGTCTCATCAGTAAAATCACAATCCGATCTCCTCATCCATTATTCCAGTTCCAAATTCAGTCAATTGGTTGCACTGCTTAATTGAATGCCTGTTCAAAGAGCCAGGTCTTCACTCTTCTCCTGAACGCCAGCAGGGAGGGGGCTGATCTAATGTCTGCGGGAAGGGCGTTCCACAGCCGAGGGGCCACCACGGAGAAGGCCCTGTCTCTCGTCCCTGCCAGCCATGCTTGTGAGGCTGGCGGGATCGAGAGCAGGGCCTCCCCGGACGATCTTAATGTCCTAACTGGTTCATAGGGGGTGATGCGTTCGGACAGATAGGTCGGGCCAGAACCGTTTAGAATTGAACCACCAGCGCTCCCTCCATCTGAAACGAGTTTTGAACCATTTTATTTTTTGATCAACCAAGCCTAGTATACATATAGATTTATCGGTGGCAGAAGGTGGCATATTAAAAATAAAATATAACAAAATATAAAAAGTAAAAGAAAGAAGTTCCCCTTCCTGCCAAAAACTAGTTTGATTGCGTCTCACAAGCAAATAGGAATGTAGTCATTAGCACCCATTACCCCAGACCCTGAAACATTAACAACCTCAGATATGCAGATGACACCACTCTGATGGCCGAAAGCGAGGAGGAGCTGAGGAGCCTTCTAGTCAAGGTGAAAGAAGAAAGCGCAAAAGTTGGGTTGCAGCTAAACGTCAAAAAAACCAAGATTATGGCAACAAGAATGATTGACAAGTGGAGAATAGAGGGAGAAAATGTGGAGGCCGTGACAGGGTTTGTATTTCTAGGTGCAAAGATGACTGCAGATCATAGAACCATAGAATCATAGAATCAAAGAGTTGGAAGAGACCTCAAGGGCCATCCAGTCCAACCCCATTCTGCCAAGAAGCAGGAATATTGCATTCAAATCACCCCTGACAAATGGCCATCCAGCCTCTGCTTAAAAGCTTCCAAAGAAGGAGCCTCCACCACACTCCGGGGCAGAGAGTTCCACTGCTGAACGGCTCTCACAGTCAGGAAGTTCTTCCTAATGTTCAGATGGAATCTCCTCTCTTGTAGTTTGAAGCCATTGTTCCATTGCGTCCTAGTCTCCAAGGAAGCAGAAAACAAGCTTGCTCCCTCCTCCCTGTGGCTTCCTCTCACATATTTATACATGGCTATCATATCTCCTCTCAGCCTTCTCTTCTTCAGGCTAAACATGCCCAGTTCCCTAAGCCGCTCCTCATAGGGCTTGTTCTCCAGACCCTTGATCATTTGAGTCGCCCTCCTCTGGACACATTCCAGCTTGTCAATATCTCTCTTGAATTGTGGTGCCCAGAATTGGACACAGTATTCCAGATGTGGTCTAACCAAAGCAGAATAGAGGGGTAGCATTACTTCCTTTGATCTAGACACTATGCTCCTCTTGATGTAGGCCAAAATCCCATTGGCTTTTTTTGCCGCCACATCACATTGTTGGCTCATGTTTAACTTGTTGTCCACGAGGACTCCAAGATCTTTTTCACACGTACTGCTCTCGAGCCAGGCGTCCCCCATTCTGTATCTTTGCATTTCATTTTTCCTGCCAAAGTGGAGTATCTTGCATTTGTCACTGTTGAACTTCATTTTGTTAGTTTTGGCCCATCTCTCTAGTCTGTCAAGATCGTTTTGAATTCTGCTCCTGTCCTCTGGACTATTGGCTATCCCTCCCAATTTGGTGTCGTCTGCAAACTTGATGATCCTGCCTTCTAGCCCTTCATCTAAGTCATTAATAAAGATGTTGAACAGGACCGGGCCCAGGACGGAACCCTGCGGCACTCCACTTGTCACTTCTTTCCAGGATGAAGAGGAAGCATTAGTGAGCACTCTCTGTGTTCGTCCACTTAACCAATTACAGATCCACCTTACCGTAGTTTTGCCTAGCCCACATTGGACTAGTTTCCTTGCCAGAAGGTCATGGGGGACCTTGTCGAAGGCCTTCCTGAAATCCAGGTACGCTACATCCACGGCATTCCCCGCATCTACCCAGCTTGTAGCTCTATCGAAGAAAGAGATCAGATTAGTCTGGCATGACTTGTTTTTGATAAATCCATGTTGACTATTAGCGATGACTGCATTTGTTTCTAAGTGTTTGCAGACCGCTTCCTTAACAATCTTTTCCAGAATTTTGCCCGGTATCGATGTGAGGCTGACCGGACGGTAGTTGTTTGGGTCGTCTTTTTTTCCCTTCTTGAAGATTGGGACCACATTGGCCCTCCTCCAATCTGCTGGAACTTCTCCCGTTCTCCACGAACTCTCAAAGATGGTTGCTAATGGTTCCGAAATGACTTCCGCTAGTTCCTTCAATACTCTTGGGTGTAGTTGATCTGGCCCTGGGGACTTGAACTCATTAAGAGCGGCCAGGTATTCCTGGACGACTTCTTTCCCAATTTGGGGTTGGATGTCCTCCAATCCCTCACCCACTCCATCTTGCTGAGGTTGAAGACTCTCTTTTTGTGAGAAGACCGAGGCAAAGAAGGCATTAAGTAGTTCTGCCTTTTCCCTATCCCCTGTCAGCATTGCCCCATCTTCTCCTCGAAGAGGTCCTATCGCCTCCTTGTTTTTCCTTTTTCTACTGACATAAGAATAGAAGCCCTTTTTATTGTTTTTAATGTCTGTGCAGACTGTGGCCTGGAAATCAGGAGACGCTTACTTCTTGGGAGGAGAGCAATGTCCAGTCTCGATAAAATCTTAAAGAGCAGAGACATCAGACTGGCAATGGAGATCCGCATAATTAAAACAATGGTATTCCCTGTAGTCACCTACGGATGTGAGAGCTGGACCTTCGCGAAGGCTGAGCGAAGGGAGAGAGATGCTTTTGAGCTGTGATGTTGGAGGAAAGTGCTGAGAGTGCCTTGGACTGCGAGAAGATCCAACCAGTCCATCCTCCAGGAAAGAAAGCCCGGCTGCTCACTGGAGGGAAGGAGAGTAGAGACAAAGCTGAAGTCCTTTTGGCCACATCATGAGGAGACAGCAAAGCCTAGAGAAGACAGTTATGCTGGGGAAAGTGGAAGGCAAAAGGAAGAGGGGCCGACCAAGGGCAAGGTGGATGGATAGCATCCTTGAAATAACTGGACTGACCTTGAAGGAGACCCTGGGGGTGGTGACGGCCGACAGGGAGCTCTGGCGTGGGCTGGTCCATGACGTCACGAAGAGTCAGAGACGACTGAACGAATGAAGAACAACAACCCCAGACCCTATCCCACATTCCTTTCCCCTTTACACACACTGAATGCCTCTACTACCCTTCCCTCCAATGAGCAGTCGGGCTTTCTTTCCTGGAGGATGGACTGGTTGGATCTTCTTGCAGTCCAAAGCACTCTCAGATCTTTCCTCCAGCACCACAGTTCAAAAGCATCTCTCTTCCTTCACTCAGTCTTCCTTCTGGTCCAACTCTCACATCCGTAGGTGACTATGGGGAATACTATGGCTTTAACTATGCGGATCTTTGTTGCCAGTGTGATGTCTCTACTCTTCAATATTTTATTGAGATTGGTCATTGCTCTCCTCCCAAGAAGTAAGTGTCTCCTGATTTCCTGGCTGCAGTCATCTTTGCACCTAGAAATACAAACCCTGTCACTGCCTCCACGTTTTCTCCCTCTATTTCCCAGTTGTCAATCATTCTTGTTGCCATAGTCTTGGTTTTTTTTTTTTTATGTTTAACTGCAACTCAGCTTTTGCGCTTTCTTCTTCCACCTTGATTAGGAGGCTCCTTAGCTCCTCCTCACTTCCGGCCATCAGAGTGGTGTCATCTGCATATCTAAGGTTGTTAATGTTTCTTCCAGCCATTTCCACCCCAGCTTTGCATTCCTCAAACCCCGCACATGTGTTCGCATGATGTGTTCTGCATACAAGTTAAAAAGGTTGGGTGAGAGGATGCAGCCTTGCTGGACGCCTTTCCCAATCTTGAACCCGTCTCCTGTTCCGTGGTCAGTTCTGACTGTTGCTCCTTGGTCCTTGTACAGATTCCTCAGGAGAGAGGGAAGGGGGCTTGGGATGCCCATCCCACCAAGAACTTGCCACCATTTATTATGCTCCACACAGTCAAAGGCTTTAGAATAGTCAATAAAACAGAAATAGATGTTTTTCTGAAACTCCCGGCCTTTCTCCATTCTCCAGCATCTGGATATTGGCCATTGGGTCTCTCATTCCTCTGCTTTTTCTGAACCCAGCTTGTCCATCCGGCAACTCTCTCTCCATGTATTGCTGGAGTCTTCTTCCTTGCAGGATCTTGAGCATTCCCTTCCTGGCATGATGAGAAATAAGGGCCACTGGACGGAAGTTGGAGCAGTCTTTCGCATTTCCCTTTTTTGGTATGGGGATATAAGTTGATTTTTTCCTACTCTGATGGCCATTCTTGTGTTTTCCATATTTGCTGGCATCTGGCATGCATCACCTTGACAGCCTCATCTTTCAAGATTTTGAACAGTTCAGCTGGGATCCCGTCGTCTCCTGCTGCCTTGTTGTTAGCAATGCTTCTTAAGGCCCATTCCACCTCACTCCAAGGATATGTGGCTAAAGTGTATGGATGCTGTGTGGTTGTAAGTTTTTCATTCTGTTTGGCCATGTTCCAGAAGCATTCTCTCTTGACGTTTCGCCTACATCTATGGCAGGCATCCTCAGAGGTTGTGAGGTTGTGAAGTCTGTATGGATGCTCTTGAAGAAGGTTTGCAGAACAAGTTCCTGTCCGAGTTTGGAAAGATCTTGGCAACCAGTCTTGGACATCCTGCTAGTGGATCAATGGAGAATACGGTGTTTCAGGGCAGTCAGTACAGCGTGAATCTAGTGGGAATTGTCTCCCTTCCTGCTGACCTTTTGCAATGGTACAACTGGGATGGCATGTTCCCGTTTTAATCTCTGTATGTTTTTAATGAGTTTTCTTTGTTCTTCCCCTCAGGTGCTCTTGTGGTGCTTGGGAAGTCAGAGGGAAATGTCTTAACCTCTTATAAGGGAAAATTAGCGAAGTTTTGTTTATTTTTTCTTGCCTTCATAATTCAGGACAGTTCATTGTTGGAATAAATAGGAGCCCCCGGTGGCACAGTGGGTTAAAGCCCTGTGCCTGTAAGTGTAACATGCACAGATAATATCTATAACAACAATTACAAAAACTGTAGATAGCAAATCGCAATTTCTATGTTCCCAAAATTTCTACATTGAATGTAACATGAGAACATTCACACGATTAATTAAAGACTGTTTATAAATAGAAGATAATTTTTCAATACTTTGTCAACACAGTGAAACTAGAGCTTCCAAAATAACAATTAAACAATGTCAGGCACAGTGACACAAAATAACACTTTCTATATTGTTGAAAGATCTTCTTCCATAAACAACATCAGAGACAGTGACACACGGTTTATCAATACTTTGTCAATATAGTGAAACTAGAGCTTCCAAAACAACAGTTAAACAATGTCAGGCACAGTGGCACAAAATAACACTTTCTATGTTGTCGAAAGATCTTCTTCCATACACAACATCAGTGACAGTGACACACAACAAGGTCTCCCTTCAGAACTCCTCACTCAGTTCAGAACTCCTCACTCAGAGCCCAGGCTGTTTACAGGAATTGAATCCAAAGACTATAAATGCTGATAGGAAATCAAAACAGAACCGATAGCTACCAATTAGAATTGAATTAAAACATCAGAACACCTGATGAAGACGTTGCGAAACAAGGGAAACAACCCGGGAGACCTTGTTGTGTGTCACTGTCACTGATGTTGTGTATGGAAGAAGATCTTTCAACAACAACATGTTGTTGTTCATTCGTTCAGTCGCCTCCGACTCTTCGTGACCTCATGGACCAGCCCACGCCAGAGCTCCCTGTCGGCCGTCACCACCCCCAGCTCCTTCAAGGTCAGTCCAGTCACTTCAAGGATGCCATCCATCCATCTTGCCCTTGGTCAGCCCCTCTTCCTTTTGCCTTCCACTTTCCCCAGCATCATTCCCTTCTCTAGGCTTTGCTGTCTCCTCATGATGTGGCCAAAGGACTTCATCTTGGCCCCTACTATCCTTCCCTCCAGTGAGCAGCCGGGCTTTATTTCCTGGAGGATGGACTGGTTGGATCTTCTCGCAGTCCAAGGCACTCTCAGCACTTTCCTCCAGCACCACAGTTCAAAAGCATCTCTCTTCCTTCGCTCAGCCTTCCCTCAGGTCCAGCTCTCACATCCGTAGGTGACTACAGGGAAGACCATGGCAACATAGAAAGTGTTATTTTGTGCCACTGTGCCTGACATTGTTTAACTGTTATTTTGGAAGCTCTAGTTTCACTGTGTTGACAAAGTATTGATAAACCGTGTGTCACTGTCTCTGATGTTGTTTATGGAAGAAGATCTTTCGGCAACATAGAAAGTGTTATATTGTGTCACTGTGCCTGACATTGTTTAATTGTTATTTTGGAAGCTCTAGTTTGGAAGCTGAAGATAATACTTCAGAAGAAGGTCTCTCGGCAGAGTGGACACGTGGACTTGTTGACAAAGTATTGAAAAATTATCTTCTATTTATAAAAAGTCTTTAATTAAAGCCCTGTGCCAGCAGGACTGAAGACCGACAGGTCGCAGGTTCGAATCCGGGGAGAGGCAGATGAGCTCCCTCTATTAGCTCCAGCTCCTCATGCGGGGACATGAGAAAAGCCTCCCACAAGGATGATAAAAACATCAAAAATCATCCAGGCGTCCCCTGGGCAACGTCCTTGCAGACGGCCAATTCTCTCACAACAGGAGCTGGGCATGTTTAGCCTGAAGAAGAGAAGGCTGAGAGGGGATATGATAGCCATGTATAAATATGTGAGAGAAAGCCACAGGGAGGAGGAGGGAGCAAGCTTGTTTTCTGCTTCCCTGGAGACTAGGACGCAATGGAACAATGGCTTCAAACTACAAGAGAGGAGATTCCATCTGAACATGAGGAAGAACTTCCTGACTGTGAGAGCCGTTCAGCAGTGGAACTCTCTGCCCCGGAGTGTGGTGGAGGCTCCTCCTTTGGAAGCTTTTAAGCAGAGGCTGGATGGCCATTTGTCAGGGGTGATTTGAATGCAATATTCCTGCTTCTTGGCCGAATGGGGTTGGACTGGATGGCCCAGGAGGTCTCTTCCAACTCTTTGATTCTAGGATTCTATGATTCTAGGAGCGGTTGCTCCTGACACGACAAAAAAATAATAATTGTTGGAATGCAGCTTTTGCCGAGGTGCTTGCCATTCCCTGAAGTAAAATTTCAGAGAATTCATCTCACCATCATGCCCCCTTTGATTTTTTTTTTTTGTGCTCCTCATTAGGCAGGACGTCATGGTTCCTTTAACACTCACTGGTCGTCTCGTCAGTATTTGTCCCCCAACAAGACCATTTCCCAGGGCAGGCTCTGTGCAATGTTCCATGCTCAGATTCCACCAGTTTGGTTGCCAAGATCCTTCTGGAAGTGGATATAAAGGAGGCAGGAGCTGGATCTCCACTCACTTCTGCCTCTCCGTGAAGCCATGAATCCCTCAGGTGGCCTCACTTTCTTCCTTGCTCTCCTGGCCCTCTGTCCTGCATCTCCCATCTCGAAAGGTAAGTGGTATCTTGAAGGCACCTGTGACCCCATTCCAGATAAGGCATTCTTCTTCCATATGACCCTTCAGATTCATCCCGATATAGAATAATAGAATCATAGAATCAAAGAGTTGGAAGAGACCTCATGGACCATCCAGTCCAACCCCATTCTGCCAAGAAGCAGGAATATTGCATTCAAATCACCCCTGACAGATGGCCATCCAGCCTCTGTTTAAAAGCTTCCAAAGAAGGAGCCTCCACCACACTCCGGGGCAGAGAGTTCCACTGCTGAACGGCTCTCACAGTCAGGAAGTTCTTCCTAATGTTCAGATGGAATCTCCTCTCTTGTAGTTTGAAGCTATTGCATCCTAGTCTCCAGGGAAGCAGAAAACAAGCTTGCTCCCTCCTCCTCCCTGTGGCTTCCTCTCACCTATTTATACATGGCTCTCATCATGTCTCCTCTCAGCCTTCTCTTCTTCAGGCTAGAAATCAGACTAGAATATTGTAGAAAAGAAGGCGGTCTGGGAGGTGATCAACCCAGAAGTGTTTAGAGCAGTGCTTCTCAACCTGGGGTGCCCAGATGTTTTTGGCCTACAACTCCCAGAAATCCCAACCAGTTTACCAGCTGTTAGGATTTCTGGGAGTTGAAGGCCAAAAACAACTGTTGAGAACCACTGGTTTAGAGAGCCCAGTCAAGAGACCCTATTAGCCACTCCTATTGTTGTCTCCTGGATGTGAGAAACAGCCAACCTGGTTCATGATGCAACCCCACCCCTGATATCCCATTATGGCTCTCATGCGGGCACAGAAACAAAAGGTCCATATCACCAAAGAACAAAGCTGGGTGGGAAGATATTGATGGGTTTTGCTCATGCTTAGCAAGAGAAGGAGGAATCTTAGGAATCAGCAGTAGGAAGCTCACGGTATTGTTTAATAGTGACAGTCAATCGGCAGTGTTTGCCTGCCTGTGAGTTTAGGTCCATTGGCAAGACCTAATGAGGACATGGAAGAACTGGGACAAGCCAAAGGAGCCAAACCATAAGAGCTTGTGTACCCTCATAGAATCATAGAATCAAAGAGTTGGAAGAGACCTGATGGGCCATCCAGTCCAACCCCATTCTGCCAAGAAGCAGGAATATTGCATTCAAATCACCCCTGACAGATGGCCATCCAGCCTCTGCTTAAAAGCTTCCAAAGAAGGAGCCTCCACCACACTCCGGGGCAGAGAGTTCCACTGCTGAACGGCTCTCACAGTCAGGAAGTTCTTCCTCATGTTCAGATGGAATCTCCTCTCTTGTAGTTTGAAGCCATTGTTCCCTTGCGTCCTAGTCTCCAAGGAAGCAGAAAACAAGCTTGCTCCCTCCTCCTCCCTGTGGCTTCCTCTCACATATTTATACATGGCTATCATATCCCCTCTCAGCCTTCTCTTCTTCAGGCTAAACATGCCCAGCTCCTTAAGCCGCTCCTCATAGGGCTTGTTCTCCAGACCCTTTATCATTTGAGTCGCCCTCCTCTGGACACATTCCAGCTTGTCAATATCTCTCTTGAATTGTGGTGCCCAGAATTGGACACAATATTGCAGATGTGGTCTAACCAAAGCAGAATAAAGGGGTAGCATTACTTCCTTAGATCTAGGCACTATGCTCCTATTGATGCAGGCCAAAATCCCATTGGCTTTTTTTGCCGCTACATCACATTCCTGGCTCATGCTTAACTTCCTCCCCATGAGGACTCCAAGATCTTTTTCACACGTACTGCTCTCGAGCCAGGCATTGTCCCCCATTCTGTATCTTTGCATTTCGTTTTTCCTGCCAAAGTGGAGTCTCTTGCATTTGTCACTGTTGAACTTCATTTTGTTAGTTTTGGGCCATCTCTCCAATCTGTCAAGATCACCCTGAATCCTGCTCCTGTCCTCTGGAGTATTGGCTATCCCTCCCAATTTGGTGTCGTCTGCAAACTCAACATAACTCTCAACATAACAGATCTTCTGGGAAGGGGAAGAGCAGACATTAAAGCCCCTGTGCCAACCTCCCATGCCCATCCTGGAAATGCCAGGAGTCTCTGGGCTGTTGGAAGGAGCAAGAGCATCTGCGTGATGCATCCTCCAGGTTTCGGGTTTGCTCTTTCTTCCAGAAAAGCGAGGATTATGTCCACGTTCACCTGTACCCGCAGCTGGACTTTGCACAGCATTGTATCTATGATGGTGAATGTCCTGGGGACCAGAAGTGTTGCCTATGGAATTGCACAAAATCCTGCGCTGACCCTTCAAGGCATTATTCAAGCACATTCAAGGCATTATTCTGTCATGTAAGAAGACAGATCTAGAAGAAGTGGAGAAGCATCCCTAAAATGGGACGAACCCAGATGGTGAAGCTGGGAGATGCCTGCTCGGACCCCTGGCCTTTGACCTGTGGGGTCCCGCAAGGCTCTATTCTGTCTCCCATGCTTTTCAACATCTACATGAAACCGCTGGGAGAGGTCATCCGGAGTTTTGGAGTTAGGTGCCACCTCTACGCAGATGACACACAACTCTACTACTCTTTTCCACCTAATTCCAAGGAGGCTTCTCGGGTGCTGGACGAGGGCCTGGCCGCTGTGTCGATCTGGATGAGGAGGAACAAGCTGAAGATCAATCCCGACAAGACAGAGGTCCTCCTGGTCGATCGCAAACCTGATTGTGGTATAGGGTGGCAACCTGTGTTGAGCGGGATTGCACTCCCCCTGAAGCCACAGGTCCGTAGCTTGGGAGTCCTCCTGGATTCATTGCTCACTCTTTAGGCTCAGGCATCGGCGGTGTCCGGGATGTCTTTTGCAAAATTGAGACTCGTGCACCAGCTGCGACCGTACCTCGCGAAGGCTGATCTGGCTGGAGTGGTCCATGCCTTGGTCACCTCTAGATTGGATTACTGTAATGCGCTCTACGTGGGGCTGCCCTTGAAAACGGCTCGGAAATTCCAACTGGTCCAACGGGCAGCAGCCAGGATGTTAACCGGGGCTCCTTACAGAGAGAGGTCAACCCTCCTGTTTAAGGAGCTCCACTGGATGCCGTTTATTTTCCGAGCCCAATTTAAGGTGCAGGTGCTTACCTTCAAAGCCCTAAACGGTTTGGGACCAGCCTACCTGCGTGACCGCATCTCCGTCTTCGTTCATCTGGAGAGGCTCTGCTTATGATTCCACCTGCGTTGGAGGCGCGCTTGGTGGGGACACGAGACAGGGCCTTTTCTGTGGTGGCCCCCCGACTCTGGAACACCCTCCCAAAAGATCTTAGACAGGCCCCTACGTTGGCAGTCTTTAGAAAGAACTTGAAGACCTGGCTGATCCGATGTGCCTTCCCAGATTAGGAATCTCCAATACCAAGTCCCAGAAGCACTTTATTAGAACTAAGACTGTTGCACTCTGCACACTGCACTTACCCTATAATCCTTACATATCACCTGTCACATCCGCACTTTTAATCCTTGTACCCATTACTCTGGCCCGGCCCAGTTTTATTGTGTCTTGATGTATGGTTTATTGCTTGTTGTTAATATTGCTTTTACTGTTTTTAATTTGCTTTAGGTGTTGTATTGTTGTGTTGTGTTTTGAGGCCTTGGCCTATGTAAGCCGCATCGAGTCCCTCGGGAGATGCTAGCGGGGTACAAATAAAGATAATAATAATAATAATAGTATTAATTTCAATCACTGTTCAGCAGTGGAACTCTCTGTCCTGGAGTGTGCTGGAGGCTCCTTTCTTGGAAACTTTTAGGCTGTATGACTATCTGTCAAGGGTACTTTGTGCTTTTCTTGCATGGCAGGGGGTTGGACTAGATCAGCGGTTCTCAACCTGGGGGTCGCGACCCCCTGTGGGGTCGTTAGCCATTGGGGAGGGGTCGTGAGGCTGCCTCCTTAGGCCCCGCCCACAAGGCTTCAAGGCAGCCGAGGGCTCCTTTGCACAAGCCCTCCCTGGGCTCCGTCGTGGCCTCTCCACTTGGAGTTCAGAATGCTCTTTGATTGTAGGTTAACGATAAATCCAACAACGATACCGCTGAGCTGCTGAGCTTGTTGATCGAAAGGGTGCAGGTTCAAATCCTGGAAGCAGCATGAGCTTCCGCTGTCAGCCCCAGCTTCTGCCAAGTTAGCAGTTCAAAAACAGGCAAATGTGAGTAGATCAATAGGTGCTGCTCTGGCTTATTACTTTTTGGAACATTCTTATTTCCTTACAAGCATTTATTTCTTCTGGCTATTTACTAAGTTTCAATAAAAGGGGATTGGTTTCTTCACTCATCGTGTGGTGTGTTTTAAAGTCAGAGGGCTTTTTCCTGACCTGGAGTGCAACACTTTGTCATATCAAGGGTTATTAAAGCCAGGGGTGAAAACCCCAAGCTTCTCAGCTTCTCCTGCAAGATTGATTTTGTTGGGGTTCAGCCTGATCCTGATCTGTGTGAACCGGATTCTCTGATAGTTTTTCCAATTGAGCAAGCTCTCCCTGACCCTGACAGTGTGGAATCTGTTGTTGATGCAGAGGTCAGCGGGGATGAAAACGAAACTCTACGGCTGGAGGAAAATGTTTTGGAAGTTAGCCGTGATATCACTAGCCGTGATATCTCTCCACCTGGGGTTTTTAATGAGGACCGAAGAGAACAGATAGTTAGAGACAGAAATGTTTCCCAGTTTCTACGAAGGTCACATCGTTTACAGGAGAGACAGGCCCAGACGTCAAAGTCAAGGGGCGTTTCAAAGAATAGCTTCTTTGGTTTAAGAGGCCTCCTGCCGGGGGCCTCTTTAGATCAAGCAACGTTTGGGACTGTGGCTGTGCCTTGGCAGAATTCCTGTGTTTCATGGCCGGTAATCCCAGAGGCTTAGTTATCAAGTTCATGGTCAGTAAAAGGCTAACAAATTCCTGGTTCTTGTATTGTGGCTTTTGAAATTTTGCTCAAGTTCAGAGATTCTGATTGTGAGTAGATCAATAGGTGCTGCTCTGGTGGGAAGGTAACGGTGCTCCCTGCAGTTATGCTGACCACATGACTTTGGAGGTGTCTATGGACAACGCTGGCTCTTCAACTTAGAAATGGAGATGAGCACCACACCCAAGTCAGACATGACTGGACATAATGTCAGGGGAAAACCTTTACCTACAACTTCCAAATGACAAAACCAATCCCCCCGCCCCCAATCCCACCAGTATTCAAATTTGAGTGTATCGGGTAATTGTGTCAAATTTGGTTGGGGGGTCACCACAACACGAGGAACTGCATTAAGGGGTCATGACATTAGGAAGGTTGAGAACCACTGGACTAGATGGTCTCTTCCAACTCTACGATTCTATGACTATCCAAGCGTACGACTAGTGACTACTTGGTGCCAACTCTTTGGTGCCAATTGTTGTGGCCTTTCCAATACATCTCACCCTCCTTAGTGGGGTGTCTTCTTCTTAGAATCATAGAATTATAGAGTTGGAAGAAACCTTGTGGGCCATCCAGTCCAACCTCCTGCCAAGATGCAGGAAAATTGTGTTCAAAGCACCCCCAACACATGACCAACAGCCTCTTGACATTTGGCCAGTTGGGTTTTCATTGCAACCATGTTTTGAAGGGCAAAACATCTGGGGACCCACAGGTTGAGAACCATGGGTTTAGAGTTTGCTATCAAAATCGAATGTCTCACTTTGGTGCCTAGAGGAATATTAACCACTAGGTTCTCCTATGGGAAAGGAAGACAACTCATTCTTGCAGCTACCCAGGTATTTGTAGCTAGAGTTATTCCTCAGCGTCTCTATGGGGCACAGGTAAGCACTTTAAAAGACATCAACTCTATTAAATACCTTCAAATTAAATCCCTGTGCACACTGCTGGAGTTCCCTCCTTGTATTTCAAATGCTACAGTCCAATTGGAGGTGGGTCAAATTGTGATTGGGGCCTGGATATAGGTCCCTAAGATCCACTTTTGGTTAAAAGTTATTTATTCTTTTATCCAGTGGGCGTGGCCCCTCTCACTTTACTAGATAAATTTCAAACAAAATTGAAATCAATCTTGCAGGAGAAGCTGGGAAGCTTGGGGTTTTCACCCCTGGCTTTAATAACCCTTGGATATAGATTCATAGAATCATAGAATCAAAGAGTTGGAAGAGACCTCATGGGCCATCCAGTCCAACCCCATTCTGCCAAGACGCAGGAATATTGCATTCAAATCACCCCTGACAGATGGCCATCCAGCCCCTGTTTAAAAGCTTCCAATGAAGGAGCCTCCACCACACTCCCTACGGGGCAGAGAGTTCCACTGCTGAACGGCTCTCACAGTCAGGAAGTTCTTCCTCATGTTCAGATGGAATCTCCTCTCTTGTAGTTTGAAGCCATTGTTCCCTTGCGTCCTAGTCTCCAGGGAAGCAGAAAGGAAGCTTGCTTCCTCCTCCCTGTGGCTTCCTCTCACATATTTCATGTCTCCTCTCAGCCTTCTCTTCTTCAGGCTAAACATACCCAGCTCCTTAAGCTGCTCCTCATACGGCTTGTTCTCCAGACCCTTGATCATTGTAGTCGCTCTCCTCTGGACACATTCCAGCTTGTCAACATCTCTCTTGAATTGTGGTGCCCAGAATTGGACACAATATTCCAGGTGTGGTCTCACCAAGGCAGAATAGAACATGGGGAGCATGATTTCCCTAGATCTAGACACTAGGCTCCTCTTGATGCAGGCCAAAATCCCATTGGCTTTTTTTGCCGCCACATCACATTCCTGGCTTATGTTTCCCTTCCTCCCCACAAGAACTCCAAGATCTTTTTCACACGCACTGCTCTCGAGCCAGGAATCCCCCATTCTGTATCTTTGCATTTTGTTTTTCCTGCCAAAGTGGAGTATCTTGCATTTGTCACTGTTGAACTTCATTTTGTTAGTTTTGGCCCGTCATCTCTCTAATCTGTCAAGATCCCTTTGAATCCTGCTCCTGTCCTCTGGAGTCTTGGCTCTCCCTCCCAATTTGGTGTTGCCTGCAAACTGGATGATCCTGCCTTCTCGCCCTTCATCTAAGTCATTAATAAAGATGTTGAACAGGACCGGGCCAGGACGGACAAAGTGTTGCACTCCAGGTCAGGAAAAAGCCCTCTGACTTTAAAACACACCACACGATGAGTGAAGAAACAAATCCTCTTTTATTGAAGCTTAGTAAATAGCCAGAAGAAATAAATGCTTGTAAGGAAATAAGAAGGTTCCAAAAAGTAATAAGTCAGTAAAATGCAGTAATACAAAGCAATGTCCACACAAGATATAAAAGCAGTTCCAAGGCAGGAATCAACAGGAAGCAAAGACAATCCAAAAGGTGGATCTGGAATTGGTTAAATGGACGAACCCAAAGGGTGCTCACCAATGCTTCCTCTTCATCCTGGAAAGAAGTGACAAGTGGAGTGCCATCAGGAGGGTTCCGTCCTGGGCCCGGTCCTGATCAGGATCTTCATTAATGACTTAGATGAAGGGATGGAAGGCAGGATCATCAAGTTTGCAGATGACACCAAATTGGGAGGGAGAGCCAATACTCCAGAGGACAGGAGCAGGATTCAAGACAATTTAACAGATTAGAGGGATGATGGACCAAAACTAACAAAATGAAGTTCAACAGGGACAAATGCAAGAGACTCCACTTTGGCAGGAAGAACGAAATGCAAAGAGACAGAATGGGGGACAATGCCTGGCTCGAGAGCAGGACGTGTGAAAAAGATCTTGGAGTCCTCGTGGACAGCAAGTTAAACATGAGCCAACAATGTGATGTGGCGGCAAAAAAAGCCAATGGGATTTTGGCCTGCATCAAGAGGAGCCTAGTGTCTAGATCTAGGGAAGTCCTGCTCCCCATGCTCTATTCTGCTTTGGTTAGACCACACCTGGAATATTGTGTCCAATTCTGGACACCACAATTCAAGAGAGATATTGACAAGATGGAATGTGTCCAGAGGAGGGCGACTAAAATGATCAAGGGTCTGGGGAACAAGCTCTATGAGGAGCGGCTTAAGGAGCTGGGCATGTTTAGACTGAAGAAGAGAAGGCTGACAGGAGATATGATAGCCATGTATAAATATGTGAGAGGAAACCACAGGGAGGAGGGAGCAAGCTTGTTTTCTGCTTCCCTGAAGACTAGGACGCAATGGAACAATGGCTTCAAACTACAAGAGAGGAGATTCCATCTGAACATGGGGAAGAACTTCCTGACTGTGAGAGCCGTTCAGCAGTGGAACTCTCTGCCCTGGAGTGTGGTGGAGGCTCCTTCTTTGGAAGCTTTTAAGCAGAGGCTGGATTGCCACCTGTCAGGGGTGCTTTGAATGCAATATTCCTGCTTCTTGGCAGAATGGGGTTGGACTGGATGATGGCCCAGGAGGTCTCTTCCAACTCTATGATTCTATGATTGATTCTATGATTCTATGAAATTGCTGGTTTTGTTTGCTTTTACCCCAAAAGCCCCCTTTTCAAAGCCTCCTTCAATACTGTATATATATGTGTGTTAGTTTTGTGTTATGTTTGGTTATTTTTAGTAGGTATTTGGTTGTAGCAGTAGTAGTAGGTTTGCAGGGTGTCTAAAAGTGTTTGCTGTGTTTTTTTTTTCTTCCAGAAAAGAAAGGGAGCTGTCCAGTTCTACCTTCAGGGCCAACTGCATACTGCTTAGAACTCTGCTCTTCAGATATTGACTGCGATGGGGACGAGAAGTGTTGCTCAAGGGGTTGCATCAGATCCTGCCATCACCCCGACCCATGTGAGTCCATTTCACTTGTGATGGAATCTCCGAGGTGCCAGTGGGATTTCTCTTCCAATACCAGCCACCCTCAGCAGTGGGGCATAGGGCTGTCCAAACACGGAAAAAATTGTTTCTAAACTCGATTCGTTTTTAGGGGTTTTTTTGCGTTTCGTTATTTAAAAGAATTCCGAAATTTTCCTTTAAAAAAGTTCGATATTTACGAAATTTCGGAAATCATAAAACAATTACGAAACAATTACGAATCGATTACGAATCACAGAATCATAGAATCATAGAATCAAAGAGTTGGAAGAGACCTCATGGGCCATCCAGTCCAACCCCATTCTGCCAAGAAGCAGGAATATTGCATTCAAATCACCCCTGACAGATGGCCATCCAGCCTCTTCTTGAATCGATTCGTTAATGGCGGTCGCGATCGCGCAATACGCTAAAAAAAACTTCTGAAGCTTCCCTCTCCCTCTGTTGTTGACTGTTGGTGTGATAATTATATTTTTTTTCACTGAGAAAACAAACAGCAACCCTAAAACTTGCAACAGACATGCGGAAATAATAACGAATCAATAACGAATCAATAACGATTCAATAACGAAACAATTACGAAACAATTACGAAACAATTATGAAACAATTACGAAATGAATTGGAAAAATTCGTTTCGTTTTTTAGTTGCTCCTGAATGGTTCAATATCACTTCGTTATAAAAAAAAAATAACGAATTTTTAACGAATTACGAAATTACGAAACGAAACCGCCCAGCCCTAGTGGGACATCCTTCTTGAGCTCTGGGCTGCTGAGGATGTCACATTTCGAGGATGGAGGGCAGATGCAGAGAGCAAATGGTGGAAAGTGGAAACAAGAACCATGGATATGGTGCCACTTACCCCCCTGACTCTGCCAAGCATGTGATCCACTTTCCCCAAAATAATTTATCTTTATTTTTTACCCTTTGGGTAGGTATGGAGGGGGGGGGGGGAAGGGGAGACAGAATGACTTTTGAAGTCCACCCATGTATCCTTGGTCATCCAAACAGCTTCTCATAATCCCTGGCTGTTTTTCTCTTTTTGCTTCCTTGGGGGCGCATTGGAAGGAAGGTACTTAGGTGATCCCTGTTTACCTCTCCGAACGAATTCTCCCCTATGAACCATCAAGATTATTAAGATCGTCTGGAGAGGCCCTGCTCTGGGTCCCACCGGCATCGCAAGCGCGTCTGGTGGGGACGAGTGACAGGGCCTACTAAGTGGTGGCCCCTCGACTCTGGAACTTTCTCCCACTGGAGATCAGAACTGCCCCGTCTATCCTGACATTTAGGAAACATGTGAAGACCTGGTTATGGAGACAGGCATTTGACGACTGAGCCAACACCCTGAGATATGGATGGAGGAGGATGAGCAACGATTTTAGTGTGACGACTGACCATTATAGCTATTGATTGTAATTGCTGTTTTAATCATACAATCATAGAATCAAAGAGTTGGAAGAGGCCTCATGGGCCATCCAGTCCAACCCCATTCTGCCAAGAAGCAGGAATATTGCATTCAAATCACCCCTGACAGATGGCCATCCAGCCTCTACTTAAAAGCTTCCAAAGAAGGAGCCTCCACCACACTCCGGGGCAGAGAGTTCCACTGCTGAACGGCTCTCACAGTCATAGAATCCTAGAATCCTAGAGCTGGAAGAGCCCTCCTGGGCCATCCAGTCCAACCCCATTCTGCCAAGAAGCAGGAATATTGCATTCAAAGCACCCCTGACAGATGGCCATCCAGCCTCTGCTTAAAAGCTTCCAAAGAAGGAGCCTCCACCACACTCTGGGGCAGAGAGTTCCACTGCTGAACGGCTCTCACAGTCAGGAAGTTCTTCCTCATGTTCAGATGGAATCTCCTCTCTTGTAGTTTGAAGCCATTGTTCCGCGTCCTAGTCTCCAAGGAAGCAGAAAACAAGCTTGCTCCCTCCTCCTCCCTTGGACTTCCTCTCACATATTTATACATGGCTATCATATCTCCTCTCAGCCTTCTCTTCTTCAGGCTAAACATGCCCAGCTCCTTAAGCCGCTCCTCATAGGGCTTGTTCTCTAATGTTTTACTGTAATATGTATTATGATGTTTTATTGATTGTATGTGATATTATGGTTGGAAACCGGTCTGAGTCCCTCAAGAGAGGTGAGAAGGCCGGTATACAAGACTTTTAAATAAATAATAATGAATAATAAATGTGGTGGGGTGGGGGTGGGGTTTCAAAAGTGACTGAGGTGAATCCTTCAATCTCTTTGTTCCCCAATCCCTTTGGTCATCATGATTGGAGTCACATTCTACAAACACCCTCAAGTTACATTCTGCAAACATTCCCATGTTTTAAGTTATTTCCTATTGCTTCACAGGTAAGAGCACTGAAAAAAGAATTCTAAAACCAATTTTAAGACTAAGGGAGAAGAAGGGGGGGGGGAGTGGGGCTAAGAGCTGAAGTCAGTTAGTGAAATAGGCTAAATCATCTAAAACCAAGAAGCACTGCCTGAACATCAAGCAAAAAGTGGGCGCTAGAAACAACATCATACGAAAGCTGACTGGCACAACCTGGGGATCACAACCAGACACAGTGAAGACATCTGCCCTTGCGCTATGCTACTTTGCTGCTGAGTACGCATGCCCAGTGTGGAACACATCTCACCACACTAAAACAGTGGATGTGGCTCTTCATGAGACATGCTGCATTATCACGGGGTGTCTGCACACTACACAACTGGAGAAATTACACTGCTTAACCGGTATTGCACCACCTGACATCCGCCGGGAAGTGGCAGCCAATAGTGAAAGGACCAAGGCAGAGACATCTCCAGTTCATCCCCTGTTTGGGTATCAGCCAGCACGCCAACGACTTAAATCCAGACATAGTTTTCTTAGATCTACAGAGACACTCGCTGGAACATCCCAGCAAGGTGAAAAAGATCCTGGAGTCCTCGTGGACAACAAGTTAAACATGAGCCAACAATGTGATGTGGCGGCAAAAAAAAGCCAATGGGATGTTGGCCTGCATCAATAGGAGCCTAGTGTCTAGATCTAAGGAAGTCATGCTCCCCATGCTCTATTCTGCTTTGGTTAGACCACACCTGGAATATTGTGTCCAATTCTGGGCACCACAATTCAAGAGAGAGATTGACAAGCTGGAATGTGTCCAGAGGAAGAGGGCGACTCAAATGATCAAGGGTCTGGAGAACAAGCCCTATGAGGAGCGGCTTAAAGAGCTGGGCATGTTTAGCCTGAAGAAGAGAAGGCTGAGAGGAGATATGATAGTCATGGATAAATATGTGAGAGGAAGCCACAGGGAGGAGGAGGGAGCAAGCTTCCTTTCTGCTTCCCTGGAGACTAGGACACGGAACAATGGCTTCAAACTACAAGAGAGGAGATTCCATCTGAACACGAGGAAGAACTTCCTGACTGTGAGAGCCGTTCAGCAGTGGAACTCTCTGCCCTGGAGTGTGGTGGAGGCTCCTTCTTTGGAAGCTTTTAAACAGAAGCTGGATGGCCATCTGTCAGGGGTGATTTGAATTCAACATTCCTGCTTCTTGGCAGAATGGGGCTGGACTGGATGGCCCATGAGGTCTCTTCCAACTCTTTGATTCTAGGATTCTATGATTCTATTGCACCACCTGACATCCACTGGGAAGTAGCAGCCAATAGTGAAAGGACCAAGGCAGAGACATCTCCTGCTCATCCCCTGTTTGGGTATAAGCTAGTGTAAGCTCACAGCAGCCGCTCCCAATAACGACACAGGACGCCAATCCGTAATCAATCAGGAACTTTTACTGCTGGACATTCATACATGAAGAAAGCCAGGAATGGCCTGCAGCCGCGGTTCAACCCTTATATACCCTCCCTCACAACTGAATTCCCCTTTCCTGCCAACCGAGAGTCCCGCGCAATATTCCCCGCCAAATGCCAACTGCTTCCCCTCAAGGCCACCAGCTGCACATTCATATAAGCATCACATGTCAGGATCCTGGTTTTTTTGCTCCAAGACTCAAGGCCTGGAAACCGGTTCCTGACAAGCCAGCACGTCAACAACTTAAATCAAGACATAGTTTTCTAAGACACTCGCTGGAACACCTCAGCAAGCGAGAGTCCAAAAGTGGCAGGCTCAAACCCAGAACCTCAATCCATGTCTAATACCAAATGAGAGACTCCCCCCTGGGCACACAGAAGACTTGGAAGGCGCTGAACAGACTGCGCTCTGGCACCACGAGATGCAGAGCCAATCTTAAGAAATGGGGCCACAAAGTGGAGTCCACGACATGTGAGTGCGGAGAAGAGCCAACCACTGACCACCTGCTGCAATGCACCCTGAGCCCTGCCACATGCACGATGGAGGACCTTCTTGGAGCAACACCAGAGGCACTCCAAGTGGCCAGATACTGGTCAAAGGGCATTTAACCAACTGCCAAGTTTGCAAAATCTGTTGTTGTTGTTTTTTTAATCTCTGTGTTTGTTTTGTTCTGTTAGAAATGTGATACAATGGTATGGTTGCTGATGACACGATAAATAAATCCAAAACCACCACATCTGGGGAGATAGAAACAGCCAACATGGGAGAGTTGCATTGCTCTAAGGATAACTCTCTCCCCACTTCCTCCTCCTGCCACTGACTCTCTCTTCCTTTCATAGATGCTCCTGGAGGAATCTGACTGGAGCTCCTCTGCTCATCCTTTCCTGATGCCAGAGAGTACAAATCGCCCACTTACCCCACTGAGGTCTCCAATTCTCCTCTGTTAACAACCCTCACACCTCTGAGGATGCTTGCCATAGATGCAGGCGAAACGTCAGGAGAAATGCCTCTAGAACATGGCTCTATAGCCCGAAAAAACCCACAAGAACCTAGTGATTCCAGCCATGAAAGCCTTCGACAATACAACCCTCAATCTGTTGTCGAAAACAGACCATCACCCCACATCTCCAGGTCAAAATATTAATTTGCTAAAGTTAGTACTGCAGTGGAGTGTTCCATAGTTTAACACTAGGGCTGGGCAACCATGGAAAAATTTGTTTCTAAAAAATTTGTTTCTAAAAAATTTGTTTCGTTTTTTGGGTTTTTTTGCGTTTCGATATTTAAATGAATTCCGAAATTTTTCTTTTAAAAAGTTCGATATTTACGAAATTTCGTAAATTACGAAACAATTACGAAACGATTTCGAAACGAATACGAATCGATTCGTTAATGGCGGATGCGACCGCGCAATACGCTAAAAAACCTCCATATGGGACAGGGGGAACTTCTGAAGCTTCCCTCTCCCTCTGTTGTTGACTGTTGGTGTGATATTTATAATTTTTTTTCACTAATTAAACAAACAACAGCTGTAAAACTTGCCCTAGACATGCGGAAATAATAACGAAACGATTTCGAAACGATTTCGAAACGAATACGAAACAAATACGAAGCAATTACGAAACGAATTGAAAAATTTGTTTTGTTTTTCAGATGCTCCTGAATGGTTCAAAATCGCTTCGTTATAAAAAAAATTAACGAATTTTTAACGAATTACGAAATTACGAAACGAAACCGCCCAGCCCTAGTTAACACTATTCACTGTTCTACAAATTTTCAGTTTTTCTCAGTTATGGAAATGAAATGTGCCATTTCTTAATAAATTTAACGTGCTGAATTCAAATATAATAATTAAATGTGTTAATTGGCTCTGGTTTTTATGCAACAGCTATTTCAATTTTCTCCACAATAGCTAATTCGTTAATATTATGATAATGCGCATGTATATAAACCTTACTGCATGTATATAAACCGTGAATATTTACTAAATTTTAGTCAAATTATATTGCCAATAGTTTATACATGAGAAATATTTATTTAATTAGTCTATGTTTGTGCAGCAAGGAACTCTATTAGTTGGCCTTAAAAAAAAGGTAAAGGTAGTCCCCTGACATTAAGTCCAGTCATGTCTGACTCTGGGGTGTGGTGCTCATCTCCATTTCTAAGCCGAAGAGCCAGCGTTGTCCGTAGACACCTCCAAGGTCATGTGGCCGGCATGACTGCATGGAGCGCCGTTACCTTCCCGCCGGAGTGGTACCTATTGATCTACTCACATTTGCATATTTTCGAACTGCTAGGTTGGCAGAAGCTAGGGCTGACAGCGGAAGCTCACGCCGCTCCCCGGAATCGAACCTGCGACCTTTCGATCAACAAGCTCAGCAGCTCAGTGCTTTAACCCACTGCGCCACCGGGGGCTCCCTATTAGTTGGCCTAATGCAGTTGAAAAGTCTGAAAGTTTAAATGTCGCTTTAATCGTGACTTTAGTTTCTATCCTGTTTGCTTCTCTTGACTTTTTTTTGTATTCAAGGAAAGAATTCCCTCTTACAATGCTCCAGCAGGAGTCTGACAGCATGGACGGAGTCCATTGGCCTTGATATCTTTTTTCCACAGGGATTTATTGACACACGTGCGAGGCATAACGACAGTAAAAACAACAATGTAAAACGATGTTTAACGACACTGTCTCAGTCTTCAACTGACTGACCCTCACCGTTCAAAAGTCTGGCCTTATATAGAGCTTTCTGGCTTTTGCACACGGCACTAATACTGCGTCATCAAACTTTCTAGAGTATTCTAGAATCTTCCATAGTGTAAGTCGCAACATGCATTTTTTCAACCATACGTGATCACGTGATTGCTTATATCATAAAAACTAGAGCCAATATACATTTTTAAATGTCATTTTCGTTTTCAGCACCCCAAAATCATAAAAGAACAACTATTTTCAGGCCCACAACTTTTTCTCCGTTGAACACTGTTATCATTAATTGTACAAACCTCTGAAGGTCAGGAGAAGCCTAGCAGCAGCTACCAGCACCAAGAAGACTCAACTCACCCCATTTATGGTTTTAAACCTTTAATAAAACCAGTGAGCCTTATCTTGTCCCTCTCTGCTTCCTCCTTGGCCTCTGTGTGCTTTTGCTCTCTTCACTTCTCCAAGGAGGGGGAAAGGAAATGGTAATATGTGGATGAATGAGGATGAATGAACGTGTATGTGAATGCTGAGTAAAAATGTTGTTCCCCTTTGTTAGTTGAGTAGTGTGACTGTGTCGTCGAGGGCAGCAGAGGCCCCCGCCTCCAAGTTGGTTTGAACCGCAGCGGAGAGTTCCGCAGTTCCTGGAAGTCACGATTGGGGCAAACTGATGAAATGTGCCCCAGCACACAGCTGCACTCAGCCTCTATGCCTTTCTATCACTTTCCCCCGGCCCTAACATTGTAGCTATTCCCTAATAAAGATACTTGAAATTGCAACTTTTAAACTTTTCCACTTGATAATTTGTGTCTTTCCTTGCCTGAACTATCAATTGCATGAAAGAAACCTTTTTCCAGGCCCCGGGGAACTGTGGGCCTGCCCGGAATGCCTTCCAGGCGCTCCGGGGACGCCGAATCTGCGTTTCATGAAACCGCGGATACGAGATTTCTCCTTTCGGATCTCGGTATCCACGAAATCATAAAATGGTGGATCGACTCCATTCTAATGCCATATTTTTCTGTACTAAATTCTAAGCCAAACTGCTATCTCACTTTTCTTATTTTGGACCCCTGTGCCTGGGAAATAACCTCTCGATTTCCAAGAATATATTTTACCAGAAATATATACAGCTGATTGTCAAAGATGCCGGCTCCATGCAAACAACTCGAACGCTCCTTGTTGCAGCCCGCCCCTGCTGAGCTCCAGACCCGGGGACTTGACGTGGTTCCCCCATGGGACTTCGGAGAGGAGCCTGGCCAGGGGGTCCTCGGGCCTTAGGAAGAGATTCTAGTTTTCCAAGGACCAGATTGTGGAATCCATTGCAGCATGGCTGGAACTCTATTTGCTAGCCTTTGCCAAGATCAAGTACTGTCTGCTGCCTTTTGGGACTTCAGGAAACATTATTTCTCATGAACTTTTCCCAAGGACCTTAGGCTCAAAGCCTCCAATTAAAAAAATCTATTGTTTTATTAAATATACTTGGGACATGGGATAGGGATGGGATCTTGGTGCTATGTAATGCCTATGATTTAAATGCTTATGTACCTTCCTATGAAATATTATTTGTCCCTCTGCTTCACCCCTTGCCCTTTGCCACAAAAAGGCGACCAGAGAACACTTAGCGCCTGAGGGAGGGCTATTGTCCCCCTCGAAACCAACCTTATCACAAACATTTGCATGGACAATAGCAGTTGGAAATTCTTTGTTTATTTTCTGAGTTGGTCTGGTAAATGGAGAATTTCTCTAGGAACGTTTCAATTTAATCACAAAGGGACGAGACTGGCCCCGAGGGTCTTCTTGCCCAGCTCTGTTTGTTTCATCCACAAACCCATCGAAAAACACACCTTATCAGATCAGGGACAGGAAAACTCTTCTTAATTCAATCAACTTTTTCCGGCCAAACAATGCCTCAATGTTCCAGCTGGCCGATTGTGTCATAATCCCATTGTTTTCCATTGTCTGTGATCGTCCCGCTTCCTCTTCCCTGATTTGTCAATCCGTAGAAGCGGGAAAAACATCCTGATTGGCTCTCCAGAGGCGGGGAAGCCTCGCAATTGGCTAGGGTGGAGGGCGGACCACCAAGCCTCCTCCCAGCTGTTCGAGCCACCAGCCAATCAGCAAAAAGCCGGGCGGGGAAGGGCGGGTGGGAAATTCAAAATCTCTGTGTGTATTTTGTCTATAAAATGCTTGCAAAACTGTAACGGCATGCTTGTGGGTGAGATAGCCCTACAATTGCATCCGATCTCAGGTGAATCGCTAATAAAGAGCCTCGGTCAGCATCTCCTTCCACTTTGGTGAGATTTTTATTATTTTTAATATTTTTCGTCGCCAGAATTCGCCTTCTCTGTCCTTGCCAAAGTTCAGGGATCCTCTTTGGTGCGGTCCTAGGGGGTCTTCCTTACTGGGGAGACCCTCCTAAAGTCCGTAGTGATCTCAACTGTAGGTTGTTTGTGAATCAACAATATAATAATAATAATAATAATACTTTATTTATACCCCACTCCATCTCCCCCAGGGGGACTCGGGGCGGCTTACATAAGGCCACGCCCATCAATACAATAAACAGAGTATTACACAAAAACATAAAATGCAAATTCAAAGTAGTTACATAGAATCTGTATGTCTGTGTGTCTAAATTTGTTCTGTAAAAGTGTAAAAGTTCTGATACCCATTCTCTCACTGGAAAATTGCAATAAAAAGAACCTATGCTTTAAAGTTATTGAAAAGTTATTCATAACACATCATAGAATCATAGAATCAAAGAGTTGGAAGAGACCTCCTGGGCCATCCAGTCCAACCCCATTCTGCCAAGAAGCAGGAATATTGCATTCAAATCACCCCTGACAGATGGCCATCCAGCCTCTGCTTAAAAGCTTCCAAAGAAGGAGCCTCCACCACACTCCGGGGCAGAGAGTTCCACTGCTGAACGGCTCTCACAGTCAGGAAGTTCTTCCTCATGTTCAGATAGAATCTCCTCTCTTGGAGTTTGAAGCCATTGTTCCATTGCGTCCTAGTCTCCAAGGAAGCAGAAAACAAGCTTGCTCCCTTCTCCTCCCTGTGGCTTCCTCTCACATATTTATACATGGCTATCATATCTCCTCTCAGCCTTCTCTTCTTCAGGCTAAACATGCCCAGCTCCCCAAGCCGCTCCTCATAGGGCTTGTTCTCCAGACCCTTGATCATTTTAGTCGCCCTCCTCTGGACACATTCCAGCTTGTCAATATCTCTCTTCAATTGTGGTGCCCAGAATTGGACACAATATTCCAGATGTGGTCTAACCAAAGCAGAATAGAGGGGTAGCATTACTTCCCTAGATCTAGACACTATGCTCCTCTTGATGCAGGCCAAAATCCCATTGGCTTTTTTTGCCGCCACATCACATTGTTGGCTCATGTTTAACTTGTTGTCCACGAGGACTCCAAGATCTTTTTCACACGTACTGCTCTCGAGCCAGGCATTGTCCCCCATTCTGTATCTTTGCATTTCATTTTTTCTGCCAAAGTGGAGTATCTTACATTTGTCACTGTTGAACTTCATTTTGTTAGTTTGGGCCCATCTCTCTAATCTGTCAAGATCGTTTTGAATCCTGCTCCTGTCCTTTGGAGTCTTGGCTCTCCCTCCCAATTTGGTGTCGTCTGCAAACTTGATGATCCTGCCTTCTAGCCCTTCATCTCAGTCATTAATAAAGATGTTGAACAGGACCGGGCCCAGGACGGAACCCTGCGGCACTCCACTTGTCACTTCTTTCCAAGATGAAGAGGAAGCATTAGTGAGCACCCTCTGTGTTCGTCCATTTAACCAATTACAGATCCACCTCACCGTAGTTTTGCCTAGCCCACAGTGGACTAGTTTCCTTGCCAGAAGGTCAAGGGGGACCTTGTCGAAGGCCTTACTGTCGAAGGCTCCTGTCCATCCAAGCAATAACCAAGGCTGATAGGATCTGGTGCCTTTGGGGTGTGAGCAGAGAAGGCAGCTCTACTCCAAAGGTTTTGTTTATTTGTTCAGTTGCTTATGACTCTTCATGATCTCCTGGACCAGCCCAGGTCAGAGCTCCCTGCCTGCCGTGGCCACCCCCAGCTCCTTCAAGCTCAAGCCAGTCAAGCCAGTCACTTCAAGGAGGGTGACTAAAATGATCAAGGATCTGGAGAACAAGTCCTATGAGGAGCGGCTTAAGGAGCTGGGCATGTTTAGCTTGAAGAAGAGAAGGCTGAGAGGAGATATGATAGCCATGTACAAATATGTGAGAGGAAGCCACAGGGAGGAGGAGGGAGCAAGCTTGTTTTCTGCTTCCTTGGAGACTAGGACGCAATGGGACAATGGCTTCAAACTACAAGAGAGGAGATTCCATCTGAACATGAGGAAGAACTTCCTGACTGTGAGAGCCGTTCAGCAGTGGAACTCTCTGCCCTGGAGTGTGGTGGAGGCTCCTTCTTTGGAAGCTTTTAAACAGAGGCTGGTTGGCCATCTGTCAGGGGTGATTTGAAATGCAATATTCCTGCTTCTTGGCAGAATGGGGTTGGACTGGATGGCCCATGAGGTCTCTTCCAACTCTTTGATTCTATGATTCTATGATGTGTTATGAAGAATGGGGTTGGACTGGATGATGGCCCAGGAGGTCTCTTCCAACTCTTGGATTCTAGGATTCTATGATTCTTACAAAGTCCCAAAAGAAACACCAGTCTTCCATCAGAGAATGGACGATGAACTAAGTTCTTAGCATCAGACACAAAGCAGATTCCAATTGAGTTCTGGCTGATTTCCAGATGGCAACTGGTCTTACCTATCTCCTCATTAGCTTCAGCAGGTGTGAAACTATTTTGCAAACTGGAGCCTGGAGAAGGGAGTAAACTTTCCTGTCTTCCCATGGCAGGAACTTTCTTATGAGAACTTAGACTTTCCCATGACCGTTCTCGATCATAGAATCATAGAATCAAAGAGTTGGAAGAGACCTCCTGGGCCATCATCCAGTCCAACCCCATTCTGCCAAGAAGCAGGAATATTGCATTCAAATCACCCCTGACAGATGGCCATCCAGTCTCTGTTTAAAAGCTTCCAAAGAAGGAGCCTCCACCACACTCCGGGGCAGAGAGTTTCACTGCTGAACGGCTCTCACAGTCAGGAAGTTCTTCCTCATGTTCAGATGGAATCTCCTCTCTTGTAGTTTGAAGCCATTGTTCCATTGCGTCCTAGTCTCCAGGGAAGCAGAAAACAAGCTTGCTCCCTCCTCCCTGTGGCTTCCTCTCACATATTTATACATGGCTATCATCTCTCCTCTCAGCCTTCTCTTCTTCAGGCTAAACATGCCCAGCTCCTTAAGCCGCTCCTCATAGGGCTTGTTCTCCAGACCTTTGATCATTTGAGTCGCCCTCCTCTGGACACATTCCAGCTTGTCAATATCTCTCTTGAATTGTGGTGCCCAGAATTGGACACAATATTCCAGGTGTGGCCTAACCAAAGCAGAATAGAGCATGGGGAGCAGGACTTCCCTAGATCTAGACACTAGGCTCCTATTGATGCAGACCAAAATCCCATTGGCTTTTTTTGCTGCCACATCACATTGTTGGCTCATGTTTAACTTGTTGTCCACGAGGACTCCAAGATCTTTTTCACACGTACTGCTCTCCAGGCATTGTCCCTCATTCTGTATCTTTGCATTTGGTTTTTCCTGCCAAAGTGGAATATCTTGCATTTGTCCCTGTTGAACTTCATTTTGTTAGTTTTGGCCCATCTCTCTAATCTGTCAAGAGAGGAGATTCCATCTGAACATGAGGAAGAACTTCCTGACTGTGAGAGCCGTTCAGCAGTGGAACTCTCTGCCCCGGAGTGTGGTGGGGGCTCCTTCTTTGGAAGCTTTTAAGCAGAGGCTGGATGGCCATCTGTCAGGGGTGATTTGAATGCAATATTCCTGCTTCTTGGCAGAATGGGGTTGGACTGGATGGCCCATGAGGTCTTTTCCAACTCTTTGATTCTATGATTCTTACAAAGTCCCAAAAGAAACACCAGTCTTCCATCAGAGAATGGACGATGAACTAAGTTCTTAGCATCAGACACAAAACAGATTCCAATTGAGTTCTGGCTGATTTCCAGATGGCAACTGGTCTTACCTATTAGGCCTGGGTAACAACGGAAAAATTTGTTTCTAAAATCGATTCGTTTTTTGGGGGTTTTTGTGTTTCGATATTTAAAAGAATTCCGAAATTTTTCCTTTAAAAAGCTCGATATTTACGAAATTTCGTAAATGTTAAAAAAATTACGAAACATTAACGAAACAAATACGAAACAATAACGAATCGATTCGTTAATGGCGGACACGACCGCGCAATACGCTAAAAAACCCTCCAAATGGGACAGGGGGGACTTCTGAAGCTTCCCTCTCCCTCTGTTGTTGACTGTTGGTGTGATATTATAATTTTTTTTCACTAATTAAACAAAAAACAACTATAAAACTTGCCCCAGACATGCGGAAATAATAACGAAACGACCTCAAACCGATAACGAAACGAATACATAACGAATCCGAAGCATTTACGAAACTAATTTAAAAATTCGTTTCGTTTTTAAGTTGCTCCAGAATGGTTCGTTATCGCTTCGTTATAAAAAAAACAACGAATTTTTAACGAATTACGAATTAACGAAACGAAACCGCCCAGCCCTATTACCTATCTCCTCATTAGCTTCAGCAGGTGTGAAACCTTCTTGCAAACTGGAGCCTGGAGAAGGGAGTAAACTTTCCTGTCTTCCCGTGGCAGGAACTTTCTCATGAGAACTTAGACTTTCCCCTGACCCTTCTCGATCAGAGTCTGTAGAGATCCTTATTATCCAAAGTGTCTCCATTTTGCACCTCATCCTCATTGACATTGATCACATCAGGTTCACTATCCAAGTCAGGCTGAGAAACATTAGAAGGGGAGACACTATAACAGATTCAGGGTCAAACACAGGCTGAGCCCCAACAATGTGTGCTGCTCAAATCAGATATCTCAAGATTACTCAAAAACCTAGAGCAGCGTTTCTCAACCTGGGGGTCAGGACCCATGGGGTGGTCGCCAGGGGGTGTCAGGGTTATGACCATCAGAAAACACAGTATTTTCTATTGATCATGCAAGTTTTGTGTGGGAAGTTTGCCCCAATTCTATCATTGGTGGGGTTCAGAATTGTGTTTGATTATAGGTGAACTATAAATCCCAGCAACTACAACCCCCAAATGTCAAGGTCTATTTTTCCCCCAAACTCCCAAAAGTGTTCATGTTTGGGCATATTAAGTATTCGTGCCAAGTTTGACATCAAGATTCATCATTGCTTGAGTTTACAGTGTTCTTTGGATGTAGGTGAACTACAACTCCAAACTCAAGGCAAAACCCACCTAACACTTCCAGTATTTTCTGTTGGTCAAGGGAGTTCTGTGTGCCAAGTTTGGTTCAATTCCATCACTGGTGGAGTTTGCAATGCTCTTTGATTGTAAGTTAACTATAAATTCCAGCAACTACACCTCCCAAGTGACAAACTCCCCCCAACCCCACCAGTATTCAAATTTCGGTGTATTGGGTATTTGTGCCAAATTTGGTCCAGTGAATGAAAATACATCCTGAATAACAGCTATTTACATTACAATTCATAACAGGAGCAAAATTATAGTTATGAAGAAGCAATGAAAATAATTTTATGGTCGGGGTCTCCACAACAAGAGGAACTGTTTTAAGGGGTCATGGCAATAGCAAGGTTGAGAACCATTGACCTAGAGCAAGCTTTCCTCACTCATAGAAAGAGTAAAATATAATATCAGTTTTCTCCTGCCTGTGATTCTTCAATCCCCAGCTGGTTGGATTCCTTAGTGCCACTTCTGTGCCAGCAGCAATACAAAGTCAAGGGATTGGGTTGTGTTGCAAGGAGACAGAGCAGCTGCTACCAGTGCCCAGGAGACCATCTAGTGGACCATCTAGGACAGCGGTTCTCAACCTGGGGGTCGCGACCCCCTGTGGGGTCTTTTGGCCATTGGGGAGGGGTTGCGAGGCCGCCTCCTTAGGCCCCGCCCACAAGGCTTCGAGGCCTCTCCACTTGGAGTTCTGAATGCTCTTTGATTGTAGGTTAACGATAAATCCAACAACGATACCACTGAGCTGCTGAGCTTGTTGACCGAAAGGGCACAGGTTCAAATCCTGGAAGCAGCATGAGCTTCCGCTGTCAGCCAAAGCTTCTGACAAGTTAGCAGTTCAAAAACAGGCAAATGTGAGTAGATCAATAGGTACTGCTCTGGTGGGAAGGTAACGGTGCTCTCTGCAGTTATGCTGGCCACATGACCTTGGAGGTGTCTATGGACAACGCTGGCTCTTCGGCTTAGAAATGGAGATGAGCACCACACCCATCAGACATGACTGGACATAATGTCAGGGGAAAACCTTTACCTATAACTTCCAAATAACAAAACCAATCCCCCCCAATCCCACCAGTATTCAAATTTGGGTGTATCGGGTAATTGTGCCAAATTTGGTTGGGGGGTCACCACAACATGAGGAACTGCATTAAGGGGTCACGGCATTAGGAAGGTTGAGAACCACTAATCTAGGACCTTTGAAATGGCCCTCTATGCACTCCTGGGTCAGCCATCTGCCAGACCTCAATGATACAGTTATTTATACCATACTCTGGTCTGATCTCTACATCTGGGCACATCTGAAGGGATGAACGAAGGAGGCCTACCCAGGGCATGTCCTATTTCCAACAAAGGTCTTATCTGGAATGGGGTCAGAGATGTCTTCAAGGGTCATCTCTGCCTAGGTATCACTCACCTTTCCCAGAGGCAGCAGACGTCAAGGCACAGAGGGCCAGGAGAGTAAGGAGGACCATGAGGCTAGTTGAGGATTTCATGGGGAAGCAGGTCTACGTGATCTCCAGCTCTGCTCACCTCCTTTATATCCCCATCCGGAAGAGGTGAGCATTTCTGCATCAAATCCCAGATCATAAGAGACCCTGAGGTAACGAGGAATTAAAAACCCATTGTACCCATACAGACATTAAAAAGGGAACGTTCCATCCTTGTTGTACTTGTGCAAAAGGCAGATAGACAGGAAGGGAGACATTTCCTTCTAGAGACTGTTCTGTCACGCGCTGGGCCTGTAATGAATTGCTTTTAAAATAGGACGTGCAACTTGAGCCCAACAGGAAGCCAGGGGCCCTCGAAGAGAAGTTCTCAAGGATTTTCCACCACAAATGGTCTTTAGATGGCTTGTGGAGTATAACAAAGCCCTTTATTAATGAACAATAAACAGAAACTTCTCTTGTCTTCAATAAAGTTAAACAAATGCTTCTAGGCATTTATGCAACTGGTGGCTTCCTTAATCTTGTCCACGAAGGACAGGCAATTGTCTTTAATAACTGTTTCTTTACTTTAAAGGAAAATCCCCTTTAACTTCTCCCAGGCTGACTATAACCTAAGCCTTACTGATGTGGGCTCCACTACCGGGTCGAACTGTGTCTCGAGCACCGAGTGGACCTACCAGTAAAGCCAGTAGATTCTCTAGCTGGAGTTCTTTGGTCTTCCAAACTGTTTACCCTCCAAAATTCCTCAAAGCTTTAGGGCTGTTTCCCTAGAAATCTTTGGAAATCTTTGGATGCTCTTAAGACTGTTCTCCCCCGGAAAGTCTTTGTCAGAGTGATTCCCCTGGGTCATGCACAGAGTACTTGAGGTTTCCAGATCAATTATCACACTGCAAACTTCTTGGGTTTCAAAACAATAAACTTTACTGAAAGCATCTTCTTTATGTGACTACTAGGGCTGGGCGGTTTCGTTTCGTTAATTCGTAATTCGTTAAAAATTCGTTATTTTTTTGTTAACGAAGCGATAACGAACCATTCTGGAGCAACTTAAAAACGAAACGAATTTTTCAATTCGTTTCGTACATGCTTCGTATTTCGTTATGTATTCGTTTCGTTATTGGTTTGAGGTCGTTTCGTTATTATTTCCGCATGTCTGGGGCAAGTTTTATAGTTGTTTTTTATTTAATTAGTGAAAAAAAATTATAATATCACACCAACAGTCAACAACAGAGGGAGAGGGAAGCTTCAGAAGTTTTTTTTAGCGTATTGCGAGATCGCGGCCGCCATTAACGAATCGATTCGTTATTGTTTCGTTATTGTTTTGTAATTTTTTTACCATTTACGAAATTTCGTAAATATTGAACTTTTTTTAAGGAAAATTTCGGAATTCTTTTAAATATCGAAACGCAAAAAACCCAAAAAAACGAATCGATTTTAGAAACAAATTTTTCCGTTGTTACCCAGGCCTAGTGACTACATGATGGAGAGGAAAGATGGCGACTGACAAAAGTACAACATAAAATACACAGACAAAGAAACATCCGCCCTCCTGTCTTATCTGTCTCCTAGCCGGTTAACTCCCTTTTCTTCTCACGGCAAAGGAAAAATCTTATCTAACTTTTGCCAAGGTCTTCACTCTGGCCTATAACAATAATAATCTACTACACGAATGAACAAAAATGGACATGACTGAATCCATCTTGAAATACAATACTAACACATTGAAAAACATACATATCATATTTGCAATTATCCTGACAATCCCCCTCTTTTTTCAATGTGGTTCAATAACTCTAATACATACATGTGGTCTGCATAATTGTAACATCTTAAACAATAACTCTTAACCTCTATAAACACTTGTCTACTATTCTAAACTTCTATAATAACTTCAACATTCATTTGCTTTTCTCAACTTCTTTGCAATCTGATAACATTTCCATTACATATAATAACCTCTGTTTGTTTCTATTACATCTTAAACACATATAATAATTCTTTCTCCATGTATTTCCGCATTTAATCCTTAAGTACAACATTCATTTGTTCTCTCAATTTTTCATGTTTGGTGGTGGTTAGTGGTTTTGTCAAGATATCTGCTACGTTAAATTCTGTTGGACAATATTGTAATCTCACCATTTTTTGTTCAATCATTTGTTTAACCATGTGGTATTTGACTCCTATATATTTAGTAGGGCTGGGCGGTTTCGTTTCGTTAATTTGTAATTCGTTAATAATTCGTTAATTTTTTCAATTACAAAACGATAACGAACCATTCTGGAGCAATTATTAAAAAAACGAATTTTCAAAAACGTTTTGTAAATGCTTTGTATTTCGATATTGTATTCGTTTCGTTATTGTTTTGAGGTCGTTTCGTTATTATTTCCGCATGTCTGGGCCAGTTTTATGGTTTAATTAGTGAAAAAAAATTATAATATCACACCAACAGTCAACAACAGAGGGAGAGGGAAGCTTCAGAAGGTTTTGGAGGTTTTTTAGCGTATTTTGCAGTCGCGTCCGCCATTAACGAATCGATTCCTTATTGTTTCAGAAATCGATTCGTTATTTTTTTACCATTTATGAAATTTTGTAAATATCGAACTTTTTAAAAGGAAAATTTTGTAATTATTTTAAATATCGAAACAAAAACCCCCCCCAAATACAAATCGATTTTAGAAACAAATTTTTCCGTTGTTACCCAGGCCTAATATTTAGTTCTATTTTTTTAAAATTTTCAGTTTCAGTCATAGTTATACATGCTTGAGAGTCTTCTTTAACTACAATTGTTCTCCTACATCCAAAATTAATTGTTGCAACCACTGTAATTCATTGATTGTCTCATTCAAAGCCACATACTCTGCTTCTGTGGTGCTTCGTGCTACACAGTTCTGTTTTCTGGATCGCCATACTAACATATTTCCAGCATACTTAACAATAATTCCTGATACTGATTTACATTTTTGTTCCGTGGCAAAAGAACTATCTGCATAACATTCAATATCTTCATCGCTGTCTCCAAAGGTTAAACAATAATCAATGGTGCCTTTTAAATATCTCAATATTCTTTTTAAAGCTATCCAATCAATATCTCTGGGTTTTGCTACTCTTCTGCTGAGACATCCCACAGTGTAACTAATGTCCGGCCTGGTATGGTTTGCGATATACATTACACTCCCAATAACGGAATGGTACAAATCTGGTCTTTCAAAAAATCTTTCAGATTCTTGATTAACATAATCTACTAACATTGGTGTGGATACAATCTTAGCATCGGTAAGTCGACATTTTTCAATCAGTTGCTCTATTTTTTGTTTTTGACTCAAGTGTATTTTCGAGGGCTGGTCAATTCGTTTCGTTAATTCATAATTCGTTAAAAAATTCGTTAATTTTTGAATTACGAAATGATTACAAAACTTTTTTTAACCTGGAAATGTTTTTAAATATCGAAACGGCAGGTGCCAAAAAATTTTGTATTTCCGTCCATTTCGGAAATACGTAAGATGGTCGCCTGCCGATGCTTGCTGGGAGCTCTCCTCTCTCGGCGCCGGCTGAGCAAGCGAGCGAGAGGGCGAGCGAGCGGCGAGCGAGAGGGGCGAGCGAACGGCGAGCGAGAGGGGCGAGCGAGCGGCGAGCGAGAGGGGCGAGCGAACGGCGAGCGAGAGGGGCGAGCGAGAGGGGCGAGCGAGCGGCGAGCGAGAGGGGCGAGCGAGCGGTGAGCGAGAGGGCCCGCCAGAGTGAGTGCCTGCCTTCCCTCCTTAATAATAATTTTAATTTCTCCTCCCTATTCTACTAAATTAATAATTAAATTTAAAAAATATTTTAAAAAATATTGGAAAAAAAAGGGCGCCATCTTTACAAAATGTTTTGTAAATATTTACGAAATTTCGTAAATACCGAACTTTTTTTTTGGAAAATTTTGTAATTATTTTAAATATCGAAACAAAAAAAAACCCCAATTACAAATCACATTTTAGATTTTAGAAACAAATTTTTGCGTTGTTACCCAGGCCTAGTATTTTCCCATCTTTTGTTTTACATACTTCGATTCCTACATAATTTTTAAGTTCACCAAAGTCCTTTATTTTAAATTTGTTTTCAAGTTCCTTTTGCAACTCAGCAATTTGTTGAGAATCTCTTGCAATTAAACACAAATCATCAACGTACAATAAGATTCCAATCCAAGTGTCATTTGTTCCTCTGGTATAAACACTAGGGCTGGGCAACCACGGAAAATTTTGTTTCTAAACTCAATTCGTTTTTAGGGGGTTTTTGCGTTTCGATTTTTAAAAGAATTCCGAAATTTTCCTTTAAAAAAATTCAATATTTACGAAATTTCGTAAATTACAAATCAATTACGAATCGATTTCGAAACAATTACGAATCGATTCGTTAATGGCGGGCGCGATCGCGCAATACGCTAAAAAAACCTCCAAATGGGACAGGAAGCTTCCCTCTCCCTCTGTTGTTGACTGTTGGTGTGATATTTTTTTTTCACTGAGAAAACAAACAGCAACCCTAAAACTTGCACCAGACATGGGGAAATAATAACGAAACGATTTCGAATCAATTACGAATCGATTTCGAAACAATTACGAAACGATTTGAAAAAATTCGTTTCATTTTTTAGTTGATCCTGAATGGTTCAATATCGCTTCGTTATAAAAAAAATAATGAATTAATAACGAATTACGAAATTAACGAACGAAATCGCCCAGCCCTAATAAACACAGGCATCAGCAATACTACATGTGAAACCCAATTTACAAAGCTCTTCATGGATACAGAGATTCCAGCAACGTGCTGCTTGCCGTAGCCCATAGATCGCTTTCCGTAGGCGGCAGACCTTTTTTTCGGGCTGGAAACTAAAGCCTGGAGCTTGTCCCATGTATATGTCTTCTTCTAAGTTGGCATTCAAATAGGCTGTTTCAAAATCGAAATGTCTAATCTTAAGTTTCTTTCTGGCTGCCAATGAAAGCATTAATCTCAAACTTTCTGGTCTTGCTGTGAGTGCAAACGTTTTGTCATAATTTTCATATTTTACTTGTGTAAACCGTTTAGCAACTAATCTTGCCTTATATTTTTGACTGCCATCAGGAAGTGTTTTCCTTTTATATACCCATCTACAACCCACAACCTTTTCATTCTTGGGCCTATCTACTAGGGCTGGGCGGTTTCGTTCGTTAATTTTGTAATTCGTTAATTATTTGTTATTTTTTTCATTTACAAAATGATATTGAAATATATTTTCAAACCCGGAAGTGTTTTTCAATACCGAAACGGCATCCTCCATCTTTTTTACGAGCTTCCGCCCATTTCGGAATTGACATTTAAGGATGGAGGATGCTGGGTGCGCCGGGAGCCAATCCGGCGCTCCCAAGCACCGTGTCTCATTCTGATTGGGCGGGCTGCCCTTTAAAAGCGGCTCCGCGTGGCCGCATTGCTCAGTTTGGGCTGGGAAGGCGATGAGACGGGAGGTGCGGGAGGCTTGCTTGCTTGCTTGCTTGCATTCATTCATCATTGCTGTGTGTTGGGACTCGGGAGAGTGAGGGCAGTTTAAGGAGCTGGGAGCAGCGGGGAGGCATTGCTTGCTGCTCTGCCTGTGTGTGTGTTTGTCCCTGTTTCACCCAGTTGTTGTGGCTGTTTTTGCCCCACTACAGGGCAAGCATTTTGTTAATTTTCTATTTTTAAACTTTTTCTGCTAAATATTTCTTTTATTCTTAAAAAATATTCAAAAAAAAAGAAAGAAAAAAACCCCTTTGGCTTTGGTGAAACAAAAGCTGTTTCACCCAGTTGTTGTGGCTGTTTTCGCCCCACTACAGGGTGAGCACTTCATTTCTGTAGTTCCAACCAGTGCGGCCCTTTTGCCAACACAAAGTGCTTACAGTGCTCCTTATTTGATTTTATATATTATTTTTATTATTATTATTATTTTATTATTAAATATTTATATTATTATTTATTTCATTTATATAATAATATATATAATAATATATTATTATATTATATTATTTTATTTTATTTTATATATTATATAATTTTATATTATTTATTATTAATATTTATTATTATTTATAAATTATTATTATTTATTATTTATATTTATTTAAATTTTATTATTATATTATTGTTTATTTCATTATATTATTTGACTCAGTTTTGGCTACTTTATCTTATTACTTTTTTATTTAATATCTTAATATCTTATTCTATTTGATTATTTTATTTGATTTATTTTATGAAATGATTTTGTTTGTAGAGCATTTAGCATTGCGTCCGCCATTTTAACGAATCGATTCGTTATCATTTTAATAACGAATCGATTCGTATTTAATAACGAAGTTCGGAAGTCGTTTTTGCGCATGCGCAAGGGAGTCCGCCATTTTAACGAATCGATTCGTTAATAATAACGAAATTTTGTAAATATTGAACTTTTTAAAAGGAAAATTTCGGAATTCTTTTAAATAACGAAATGCAAAAAACCCCAAAAAAGAATCGATTTTAGAAACAAATTTTTCCGTTGTTACCCAGGCCTACTATCTACAATATCGAAAACTTCTTGTTCCATCATAGAATTAAATTCATTAATCATAGCTTCTTGCCACTGTTCTGCATCTATACTTTCAGTGGCTTGTCTATAATTTTCTGGCTCCTCACTTGTTGTTATTGTGGTCTGGTAAGATACCGGTTTGCCGTAGCGGTCTGGTGCTTTTCTCACCCTTTTACTCCTTCTTAACACTATTCTATCTGCACCACTACTTTCTTCTTCCTGATCAGACACTGGTTTATCTGGTTTATCTCTCTTTTTCCTGTCTCTCAATCTGGAACGTGGTGATGGAACATTTAGCACTTCTTCACTATCAGACAACATGGATTCATCTTCACTGCTAGTATCTATATTTTTAATTTCATCACTCTCATTATCTTCATTTACAAAAACCTCTTTGTTACAGTGTACTCTGTCCCAGCCACTATGAGTTTCAAAATTGGCACTCCTGGACAGAATTACTTTTCTGCCTCCAGCATAGAAACGATACTTGTTCCCTTCATATCCTATGAATCTTAGTCTTTGACATTTTTGCTGTCCCTTTCTTCTTTGTTGTGCAGGTATCAGTACCTACGCAAATTGCCCAAATATTCTTAAATGTTTGAGACTTGGTGGTCTATTGTACAAAGCAAAAAATGGAGTCTGATTAATAGCTGATGACCACATTCTGTTAAGCACATAATTGGCAGTGTGAATTGCTTCTCCCCACGGTGAGGTGGATCTGTAATTGGTTAAGTGGACGAACACAGAGAGTGCTCACTAATGCTTCCTCTTCATCTTGGAAAGAAGTGACAAGTGGAGTGCCGCAGGGTTCCGTCCTGGGCCCGGTCCTGTTCAACATCTTTATTAATGACTTAGATGAAGGGCTAGAAGGCAGGATCATCAAGTTTGCAGACGACACCAAATTGGGAGGGAAAGCCAATACTCCAGGGGACAGGAGCAGGATTCAAAACGATCTTGACAGATTAGAGAGATGAATGGCCAAAACTAACAAAATGAAGTTCAACAGTGACAAATGCAAGATACTCCACTTTGGCAGGAAAAACGAAATGCAAAGATACAAAATGGGGGATGCCTGGCTCGAGAGCAGTACGTGTGAAAAAGATCTTGGAGTCCTTGTAGACAACAACTTAAACATGAGCCAACAATGTGATGTGGCAGCAAAAAAAGCCAATGGGATTTTGGCCTGCATCAAGAGGAGCATAGAGTCTAGATCTAGGGAAGTCCTGCTTCCCATGCTCTATTCTGCTTTGGTTAGACCACACCTGGAATATTGTGTCCAATTCTGGGCACCACAATTCAAGAGAGAGATTGACAAGCTGGAATGTGTCCAGAGGAGGGCGACTAAAATGATCAAGGGTCTGGAGAACAAGCCCTATGAGGAACGGCTTAAGGAGCTGGGCATGTTTAGCCTGAAGAAGAGAAGGCTGAGAGGAGATATGATAGCCATGTATCAATATGTGAGAGGAAGCCACAGGGAGGAGGGAGCAAGCTTGTTTTCCGCTTCCCTGGAGACTAGGACGAAAGGGAACAATGGCTTCAAACTACAAGAGAGGAGATTCCATCTGAACACGAGGAAGAACTTCCTGACTGTGAGAGCCGTTCAGCAGTGGAACTCTCTGCCCCGGAGTGTGGTGGAGGCTCCTTCTTTGGAGGCTTTTAAACAGAGGCTGGATGGCCATCTGTCGGCGGTGATTTGAGTGCAATATTCCTGCTTCTTGGCAGAATGGGGTTGGACTGGATGGCCCAGGAGGTCTCTTCCAACTCTTTGATTCTAGGATTCTATGATTCTATGATTCATCTTGGAGGAGAGGAAGAAATTTGGGACTTTCAGGAAAAGAATACCACCCTCCCAAGCCAACACAAGTCTGGGCTCTTGAGGCTGAAGCATTTATTTTCTGGAGAAGGAGAAGTGATAACAGAGAAGAATTAGGACAATCAATGTGGAAAGTGGAGATGGGTAGAGGAGGTCTGGTCAGACACCTCAGTTGGTCACTATCCATGGATCCAGCCTCCTGCAAGGTCAGTCTGTGAAAAGACGAATGAGTCAGGGATGGAGGAGGAAGGGGAAGAGGTACAGCATAGAATCATAGAATCAAAGAGTTGGAAGAGACCTCCTGGGCCATCCAGTCCAACCCCATTCTGTCAAGAAGCAGGAATTTTGCATTCAAAGCACCCCTGACAGATGGCCATCCAGCCTCTGTTTAAAAGCTTCCAAAGAAGGAGCCTCCACCACACTCCAGGGCAGAGAGTTCCACTGCTGAACGGCTCTCACAGTCAGGAAGTTCTTCCTCATGTTCAGATGGAATCTCCTCTCTTGTAGTTTGAAGCCATTGTTCCCTTGCGTCCTAGTCTCCAGGGAAGCAGAAAACAAGCTTGCTCCCTCCTCCTCCCTGTGGCTTCCTCTCACATATTTATACATGGCTATCATATCCCCTCAGCCTTCTCTTCTTCAGGCTAAACATGCCCAGCTCGTCAAGCCGCTCCTCGTAGGGCTTGCTCTCCAGACCCTTGATCATTTTAGTCGCCCTCCTCTGGACACATTCCAGCTTGTCAATATCTCTCTTGAATTGTGGTGCCCAGAACTGGACACAATATTCCAGATGTGGTCTAACCAAAACAGAATAGAGGGGTAGCATTACTTCCCTAGATCTAGACACTAGGCTCCTCTTGATGCAGGCCAAAATCCCATTGGCTTTTTTTGCCACCACATCACATTGTTGGCTCATGTTTAACTTGTTGTCCACGAGGACTCGGAGATCTTTTTCACACGTACTGCTCTCGAGCCAGGCGTCACCCATTCTGTATCTTTGCATTTCATTTTTCCTGCCAAAGTGGAGTATCTTGCATTTGTCACTGTTGAACTTCATTTTGTTAGTTTTGGCCCATCTCTCTAATCTGTCAAGATCGTTTTGAGTCCTGCTCCTGTCCTCTGGAGTCTTGGCTCTCCCTCCCAATTTGGTGTCGTCTGCAAACCTGATGACCCTGCCTTCTAGCCCTTCATCTAAGTCATTAATAAAGATCCTGAACAGGACTGGGCCCAGGATGGAACCCTGCGGCACTCCGCTCGTCAATTCTTTCCAAGATGAAGAGGAAGCATTGGGGAGCACCCTCTGGGTTCGTCCATTTAACCAATTACAGATCCACCTCACCATAGTTTTGCCTAGCTCTGTCAGGCTGACAGCTTAATGAAACTTTTTCAGGACACACACTTTACAAGATTGACTTGGCAGCTTGGGCAAACTCTAGTCAAACATAAGAGCTCAAGGCTCACATTCCATTGGGAGTCTGGTCTAAAGGGTGGGAGGCAGACATGTTCTTCTCTCTCTAAGCAAAAGTAGACCCTTGATCCACCAGCCTTCATAAGAAAGCTGTGCCCAAAGTGGGCCCATCCACATCATGCTTATGAGCCTTTTCCATGCCATAACAGTGCGGAAAATCTCAGGGTAACTGGTATGGATGGGCCTCCAGGCCATTGGTGAGGAGACTTCCATCTGTATTTCATTTTGTTAGTTTTGGCCCATCTCTCTAATCTTGACAGATTAGAGAGATGGGCCAAAACTAACAAAATGAAGTTCAACAGTGACAAATGCAAGATACTCCACTTTGGCAGGAAAAATGAAATGCAAAGATACAGAATGGGGGACAATGCCTGGCTTGAGAGCAGTACGTGTGAAAAAGATCTTGGAGTCCTTGTGGACAACAAGTTAAACATGAGCCAACAATGTGATGTGGCGGCAAAAAAAGCCAATGGGATTTTGGCCTGCATCAATAGGAGCATAGTGTCTAGATCTAGGGAAGTAATGCTCCCCATGCTCTATTCTGCTTTGGTTAGACCACTTTACCTGGAATATTGTGTCCAATTCTGGGCACCACAATTCAAGAGAGATATTGACAAGCTGGAATGTGTCCAGAGGAGGGCGACTCAAATGATCAAGGGTCTGGAGAACAAGCCCTATGAGAAGCGGCTTAAGGAGGTGGGCATGTTTAGCCTGAAGAAAAGCAGGCTGAGAGGAGACATGATGAGAGCCATGTATAAATACGCGAGAGGAAGCCACAGGGAGGAGGAGGGAGCAAGCTTGTTTTCTGCTTCCCTGGAGACTAGGACGCAATGGCTTCAAACTACAAGAGAGGAGATTCCATCTGAACACGAGGAAGAACTTCCTGACTGTGAGAGCCGTTCAGCAGTGGAACTCTCTGCCCCGGAGTGTGGTGGAGGCTCCTTCTTTGGAGGCTTTTAAACAGAGGCTGGATGGCCATCTGTCGGGGGTGATTTGAGTGCAATATTCCTGCTTCTTGGCAGAATGGGGTTGGACTGGATGATGGCCCATGAGGTCTCTTCCAACTCTTTGATTCTATGATTGTATGATTCTATGATTCATCTTGGAGGAAAGGAAGAAATTTGGGAGTCTCAGGAAAAGAAGACCTCCCCCCCCCTCCCCCCAAGCCAACACAAGTCTGGGCTCTTGAGGCTGAAGCATTTATTTTCTGGAGAAGGAGAAGTGATAACAGAGAAGAATTAGGACCATCAATGTGGAAAGTGGAGATGGGTTGAGGAGGTCTGGTCAGACATCTCAGTTGGTCACTATCCATGGATGCAGCCTCCTGCAAGGTCAGTCTGTGAAAAGACGAATGAGTCAGGGATGGAGGAGGAAGGGGAAGAGGTACAGCATACAATCATAGAATCATAGAATCAAAGAGTTGGAAGAGACCTCATGGGCCATCCAGTCCAACCCCATTCTGCCAAGAAGCAGGAATATTGCATTCAAATCACCCCTGACAGATGGCCATCCAGCCTCTGTTTAAAAGCTTCCAATGTCAAAGGCTTTCATGGTTGGAATTGCTAGGTTGCTTAGAGTTTTCTGGGCTGCCTGGCATTGTTCCGGAAGCATCCTCTTCTAACATTTCACCACATCTATGGCAGGCATTCTCAGAGGTTGTGAGGTTTGTTGGAAACTAGGCAAGTGCCTCAAGCAGACAAGAGTTCTTTCTCCCACCCTGGACATTATTCCACAGATAAATAAACCCCACTTGCCTAGTTTCCAACAGACCTCACAACCTCTGAGGATGCCTGCCATAGATGTGGGTGAAACATCAGGAAAGAATGCTTCTGGAACATGGACATACAAAGCAACACATTGAGGGATGTTTCTCCTTCTCATGATTCCTCTCTCTGCTTCTCCCTAGAATGGAGCTAGGCTAGATCAGTACCCTGAGCCCCTTTTTGCTCCTTCATCAGGATCTCCAACCACTGCAAGGTGTATGAATATATTTCTAGCTTCAGCACAAGGGAAACGGACTCACCCATTTCATACAGGAGCCATGCATAATTTCTTGCACCTATAGTCACAGCATTTCATGGGCATAGGGCACTTATCTTCTGTCTTGCAGAATTTTGTACATGGTACAAGCATTCCTTTAGGTGAAACCGGGCAGTTCCCTGGCCTTACTGGAAAAAAAACACAACCACAGCAGTTATTGCACCTCCCAGCAGATCAGACAATCCCAGCATTTGCAAGGTGGGCTTGACTGGTTGGTGCAGAGGAGATGAGATCCTGGGATATATCCCTGCATTCCCACTAGAACCCAGTCAAATGACTTCATTGCATGAGGCAGGCAAACAAAAATTGCAGCCGGACTATCGCTATCATACAATGGCATGTGCATCCATGCATCCAGGGAGAAGAAACACAAAAGCTATGTATGGCCGAAAGCTTTCATGGTCGGAATCACTGGGTTGTTGTAGGTTTTTTTGGGCTATATGTCCATGTTCTAGAAGCATTCTCTCCTGATGTTTTGCCTGCATCTATGGCAAGCATCCTCAGAGGTAGTGAACCTCACTACCTCAGAGGATGCTTGCCATAGATGCAGGTGAAACGTCAGGAGAGAATGCTTCTAGAACATGGCCATATAGGACCTCACTACCTCTGAGGATGCTTGCCATAGATGCAGGTGAAACGTCAGGAGAGAATGCCTCTAGAACATGGCCACATAGCCCGAAAAAACCTACAACAACCCAACACAAAAGCTGTGAGGCAAACCACCCCACAAGCAGCTGCACTCCATCTTTTCCAGATTGGGAACAACAGAAGACCTCTTGTGTTGAAGTCACTTGATATTCTGGGGTTCTTCTCTCTACCCAGGAGGATCCAGACAAAGGACTTTATTGCATGAGGCAGGCAAATCCATATTGCAGCTGGACCATTGCCACTAAACAATGCTGTGCTTTTCCCACTGCCAGTCTGCTTCCTCACCATGATCCCTCTTTTCCTTGTGATTGATAAGCATAACCCATCAATCAATCCCATCCTGCTACATCTTTCAAGGGAGATGTAAGCCCATCCAGAACTGGTGGACACACCATACCTAAAAGGGATGGGAGTGCAGTGCGAGTGCAGCATTTTTCCAAATGAAGCCGAGAGTGTTTGAGGACCGACATCCATAGAGATACCAAGGGGCTTGTTTATAAAGCTATTGTCCTCCCAACCCTTCTGTATGCCTGCGAAACATGGACTGTCTACAGACGTCACATGCAACTCCTGGAACGATTCCATCAGCGCTGCCTCTGGAAAATCCTGCAAATCTCTTGGGAAGACAGGTGGACAAATGTCAGCATGCTGGAAGAAGCAAAGACCACCAGCACTGAATCGATGGTCCTCTGCCATCAACTCTGCTGGACCGGCCACGTTGTCCGGATGCCTGACCACCGTCTTCCAGAGCAGTTGCTCTACTCCGAACTCAAGAATGGAAAACAGAATGTTGGTGGGCAGGAAAGAGATTTGAAGATGGGCTCAAAGCCAACCTTTAAAACTTTGTCATAGACACTGAGAACTGGGAAGCTCTGGCCCTTGAGCGCTCCAGCTGGAGGTCAGCTGTGACCAGCAGTGCTGCAGAATTTGAACATGCACGAATGAAGGGTGAAAGAGAGAAACATGCCAAGAGGAAGGCGCGTCAAGCCAACGCCAACCGGGACCGCCTTCTACCTGGAAAGCGATGCCCTCACTGCGGGAGAAGATGCAGAGCAAGAATAGGGCTCCACAGTCATCTACGGACCCACCTCCAGAACACCGACCTTGGAAGACCATCATCCTCAGACTATGAGGGATCTCCTAAGTAAAGTAAGGGGATGGGACCCTTCATGGCATGGAACCTGTTGACCTGGCCCTCTAAGCATTCCTCGACAGCTACCTTCCAGATCTCCACGACCTTTCATTTCTACCATACTCTGGTCTGATCTCTACAGATGGCTCTGAAAGGTTGGACAAAGGAGTCCTGCATGGATGTATTTGAAAGAATGCCTTATCTGGAATGGGGAAAGGGATGCCTTGAAGAGGCATCTCTACCCAGGTACCACTTACATTCCTTGGAGGCAGCAGGCATCAAGCCACACAGGACAAGGCAAGTCAGGAGGACCATGAGGCTAGTTGAGGACTTCATGGCAAAGCAGGATGGAGTGAATCCCAGCTCTGCCCACCTTCTTTATATCCCCTTCCAGAGGAGATTTCTGCATCACTTCCCAGGCCATAAGAGACCTCGAGGCAATGAGGAAATAAAAATCCATTGGACCCATACAGAGATTAAAAGGGGAACGTTCCATCCCAGCGCTACTTGTGCAAAAGGCAGAGAGGAAGGGAGACAAATCAAAGCCAATTAAAACCACACAGAGACTAAAAAGGAGATGTTCTATCCCAGTTTTAGCCTGATAAAAGGTGGATAGGTCACGAGACATTTCCTCCTAGATTTCTGCTTCCAAGGTTAATAGAGCACAGGCTGATCAGAACACTGCATTCCTCGAATATCAGCTGTTTGTTGGGGAAATAGGCTAATTCATCTGAAACTAGGTCGATTCCATCACTTTGGGGAAGACAGAAACAGCTAACATAGGAGTTGTACTGTGACGGCGCGAGTGTCGCTACCTATATGTAGAACTGTAAGTTGCAGGATCATGCCTGATTTTGCCTTTTTACCCTGTAAATGTATAGTTGGATGGATTGGTTTTTATAGCTGTCAATCAATGTTGTTTGCACCAGTTGAATTGCTCTTCCTGCTCAATTGTTTGACCCCACCTCTTCCTAGAGAGCAGAACAGTGTTTCCTTTTCCATTCCACCATCAAACTTTCTATCCGATGGATGTGAGAAAGGGACTTGGCTCTATAGCCCTTGATTAAGTTACCTCTCAGCACCAATTCTGAGGTTCTTACCCTTATTATTATTATTATTATTATTATTACTTTATTTGTACCCCGCTAGCATCTCCCAAGGGATTCGATGCGGCTTACAATAGGCCGGAGCCCAACACAATACAACAACACAATACATAGCAAATAAAACAGTTAAAGCAGAAAAACAATAGCAATAGCAATACAACAGGACATTATTAAAAACTGAGCCGGCCGGAGTGGGGTACAGGGTTAAAAGTGCTGAAGTGTCGGAGGGATATGGGATTAAAATATAAGTGCAGTGTGCGGTGAAGGTGATCTTGACTCTACTAAAGTGCTTCTGGGCTTTGGTAGTGGGGTTCCTAATCTGAGAAGGCACGTTGGAACAGCCAAGTTTTCAGGTTCTTTCTGAAAACCGCCAAAGTAGGGGCCTGTCTGAGATCTTTCGGGAGGGCATTCCAGAGGTGGGGAGCCACCACAGAGAAGGCCCTGTCCCGCGTCCCCACCAAACGCTCCTGCGACGCGGGCGGGATCACGAGCAGGGCCTCTCCTGATGACCGGAGTGAACGTGTGGGTTTGTAGACTGTGATGCGGTTACGCAGGTAGGGTGGTCCCAAACCATTTAGGGCTTTGTAGGTAAGCACCTGCACCTTAAATTGGGCTCGGAAAATAAACGGCAGCCAGTGGAGCTCCTTAAACAGGAGGGTTGACCTCTCTCTGTAATGAGCCCCCGTTAACATCCTGGCTGCTGCCCGTTGGACCAATTGGAATTTCCAAGCCGTTTTCAAGGGCAGCCCCATGTAGAGCGCATCGCAGTAATCCAGTCTGGATGTGACTAAGGCATGGACCACCCCAGTCAGATCAGCGTTAGCGAGGTACGGGCGCAGCTGGCGCACAAGTCTCAGTTGTGCAAAAGCCCTCCCGGCCACCGCTGACGCCTGAGCCTCAAGCGTGAGCGATGAGTCCAGGAGGACTCCTAAGCTGCGGACCTGTGGCTTCAGGGGGAGTGTAACCCCGTCCAACACTGGTTGCCACCCTATACCCCGGTCTGGTTTACGATCGACCAGAAGGACCTCTGTCTTGTCGGGATTGATCTTCAGCTTGTTCGTCCTCATCCAGATCGACACAGCGGCCAGGCACTCGTCCAGCACCCGAGAGGCCTCCTTGGAATTAGGTGGAAAAGAGTAGTAGAGCTGTGTGTCATCTGCGTAGAGGTGGCACCCAACTCCAAAACTCCGGATGATCTCTCCCAGCGGTTTCATGTAGATGTTAAAAAGCATACATACCCTTGAGACTTATGCTTCATGTTCAGACCAACCTGGACGACGTTGAGAAGTCTCTTTTTAAATTTTTTGTTTTGTTTTATCATAGTTATTACATTTGTTATGCGTTTGGTTATAGCAGTTACATATTATTCAACACACTCTTTAACATATAATCTTATTATTCTGCTTAAGCATTTTTTCCCCTTTTTTCCCACCACTGTGCTCCCCTCCCCCCATATCAAGCCCCAACTTTTACATATCGTCTGTCCAAAATTTCAATTCTTCTTGTGGCGGTAACTTCCCTTCTTTGTTTTTTAAACCATTTACAACAAATTTTCCCCATACAACATCAAAATCACTTTGTTTCCATATACCTTTTTAAACTTTTAATATACATGTCAGCTTATTGTTTATTGCCAGTTTCCATGCTTCCTTGTACCACTCCTCTATTTGTATACTTATTTCTTTTTTTCAATTCCTTGCTATGAGCAGTCTTGCTATTGTTAATAAGTTTGTTATCGCTTCTTTATCCTCCTTTTTCAATTGTATATTGTTATATAATGATAATAAAGCTATACTAGGACTTTTCTCAGTTTTCATATTCATTATATCTTCTATTTCTCTAAATACTTTCCCCCAAAAATTATTTACATATTTACATTGCCACCACATAGAATCATAGAATCAAAGAGTTGGAAGAGACCTCATGGGCCATCCAGTCCAACCCCATTCTGCCAAGAAGCAGGAATATTGCATTCAAATCACCCCTGACAGATGGCCATCCAGCCTCTGCTTAAAAGCTTCCAAAGAAGGAGCCTCCACCACACTCCGGGGCAGAGAGTTCCACTGCTGAACGCCTCTCGCAGTCAGGAAGTTCTTCCTAATGTTCAGATGGAATCTCCTCTCTTGTAGTTTGAAGCCATTGTTCCAGTGTGTCCTAGTCTCCAAGGAAGCAGAAGACAAGCTTGCTCCCTCCTCCTCCCTGTGGCTTCCTCTCACATATTTATACATGGCTATCATATCTCCTCTCAGCCTTCTCTTCTTCAGGCTAAACATGCCCAGTTCCCTAAGCCGCTCCTCATAGGGCTTGTTCTCCAGACCTTTTATCATTTTAGTCGCCCTCCTCTGGACATTCCAGCTTGTCAATATCTCTCTTGAATTGTGGTGCCCAGAATTGGACACAATATTCCAGATGTGGTCTAACCAAAGCAGAATAGAGCATGGGTAGCATTACTTCCTTAGATCTAGACACTAGGCTCCTCTTGATGCAGGCCAAAATCCCATTGGCTTTTTTTGCCGCCACATCACATTGTTGGCTCATGTTTAACTTGTTGTCCACGAGGACTCCAAGAGAAGGCTGAGAGGGGATATGATGAGGTCTCTTCCAACTCTTTGATTCTATGATTCTATGATTCTATGACCACCAAAGACCTGACTGGAGCTCCTCCTCTCTTCCTTTCTTGCTCCAGAGTCCAAATTGTCCACTTACCCCATTTAGGACTCCAATTTTCCTCTGTCAGCACCCCTTAATCCCTTGACAATGAATGCAGAAATCTTTTGCACCTTAAGATCTGCATTTGTCTGAAATGATTTTCTCTTCCCAATGATCCCAAAGATCTCCTTCCTCTCCTGGAAGAAAGACCATACATAGGACTATGTATTGTCGAAGGCTTTCATGGCCAGAATCACTGGGTTGTTGTAGGTTTTTTCGGGCTGTATGGCCATGTTCTAGAGGCATTCTCTCCTGACGTTTCGCCTGGATCTATGGCAAGCATCCTCAGAGGTAGTGAGGTTTGTTGGAACTAGGAAAGGGGGTTTATATATCTGTGGAATGACCAGGGTGGGACAAAGAACTCTTGTCTGCTGGAGCTAGGTGTGAATGTTTAAACTGATCACCTTAATTAGCATATAATGGCCTGACAGTGCCTGGAGCAAACTTTTGTTGAGAAGTGATTAGATGTCCTTGTTTGTTTCCTCTCTGTTGTTGTGCAGTTGTAATTTTATGATTTTTTTTTTAAATACTGGTAGCCAGATTTTGTTCATTTTCATGGTTTCTTCCTTTCTGTTGAAATTGTCCACATGCTTGTGGATTTCAGTTGCTTCTCTGTGTAGCCTGACATGGTGGTTGTTGGTGTGGTCCAGGCTGGTTCATCAGGTGCTCTGCTCTGGCTGACTTCTCTGGTTGAAGGAGTCTGCAGTGCCTTTCATGTTCCTTGATGCGTGTTTGGGTGCTGTCACCATGCCAGACTACACAAAGAAGCCATTGAAATCCACAGACTTTCCTTTCAATAAATCTTTCCTGTTCCGGGTGGCAGACGGCTGCCAGCCCTCCTGGGATGCGATTCTCGCATCTCAGGAAAGGCCGAAACTGCGTTCCCTTAAACTGTTATGATTGTTTTAACTGTGGTTTTTGTACACTATGTATAGTTTTTGTATAGGCATCGAATTGTGCCTTTTGTAAGCCGCCCTGAGTCCCCCCTCTGGGGTTGAGAAGGGCGGGGTAAAAGTACCCGAAATAAACTGCGGATACGGAAACCCCTCGGGCCCCCGTATCCGCGAGTTAACAGATTGCTCCAAAAACGGTGCCAATTTTCTCCAGGAAGAATTCTAAGACTAATAGCTATCTCGATTTCGCTCCACCATCCTTTCCACCCCAGGAATAACCCTTTTTGCCCCCAAAACCATATCTTGGAGTCCAGATGTTTTTCTGAAGATGCTGACCCGCTGCTTCCATTTTGTGGATATCCAAGGAGCCTGCTGATCCCGGGGAACTGTTGCGGTCAACCCATGGAACCCCTAAGATGTCGGTGGGCCGCCTTGGTCCTTGGTGTGAAGGGATCTGTAGTTCTCCTCCAGATTTTGATCTTCAGGATTGGTGGACGATTACAATGACTCTGTGGTGATTTGAATGCAATATTCCTGCTTCTTGGCAGGGGGTTGGACTGGATGGCCCATGAGGTCTCTTCCAACTCTTTGATTCTATGATTCTATAAATTGAACAGACCACCAGTGGGGACCTGCTCCACAAAACAGTATTCTAGCTATCTCCTCAATAGCTACTCTGAATACTTCACAAAAGATTAACCCAATCTTCTTCTCAAAACCCAAACTTGCTCTCACTAACACCAACCCTTCTTCTCTCTAACAGTTCCAAACCCTAACTAACTCAACTGGGACTTCAAGCCTCAGTTTAAAAGACACTTTTTCCTCTAGACCACTTAGGCTCCACCCCCATCTTCCTAGTCAATCCTAGCCTTCTGATTTTCCCCCTAAGACTTGTACATGCTCCCTCAAGGTAAACCTAAAGTTGGAAGCTGTAGTTCACCCATATCCTTATGCTTCTCCCTGTCTCCCTTTCCTAAAATGGATGCTGTGGCTTCACCAGGCCCACTCCCTTAGGCTTCAGTCAGCCTGCTAAGGTAAGGGATTCATTACAACCTACAAGCCTGTTGGGGTTCAGCCTGAGTTTGAACTTGAACCTGATTCTCTGTTTGTTCCTCCTGATGCTAATGGAAGTATGCTAGTGGAAATGTACCTTTTGATGCCAATGCTCCTGAAATTAGTGAGGAAGAAACTTCTGTAGGTTTGGAAAATGCCAATGTTCCTGAAATTAGTGAGGAAGGAACTTCTGTAGATTTGGAAAATGAAAGTACCAGTGTTCCTGAGAATGTTTCAGAGGGAAGCCATGACCTTTCACTCCCTTCTGCACCTGTTAACTGTAATGACAACAGAAGGGGCCAAATTTGGGAAGACAGAAGTAAATCACTCCGTTTGCGTCGATCCTCCCAAATTCAAGAATTAAAAACATTGGCTTCAAAACAGAAGGGCGGTTCACGGAACCCATTCTTGAGTTTTAATTGCAATACGCCAGGCTGATTTTCTCAGTTCAGGCATCGTTTCAGAATTGATGAAGACCTTGGCAGTTCTCCCAGTTCCCTGGCCATAGTTTGGGAAGATTTCTAGGATATCAAGTACGGTTAGTGGATTGCTAACAGATTCCAGTATTTCCCAGTGAGGCTTTTGGTTTTGCTTTGTCCATTTAAATTCATGTTTGCTGATTTTGCTGTGGCTTTTGACTTGCATTTTTCTTTTATTTTGTAACCATTTTTCTTCAATAAAAAAGGATTGTTTTTCACAGCCAAGTGTGGTGGGTAGTTATCTTAGGGCCTCGTTCCCTGCTCTGGATTGCATCAAAGCCACTCTAAACAGCTTTGCAGAAGCATACGAGAAGCCTGGCCTGTCATTGAAAATCGAGAAAACCAAAGTGCTCTTCCAGCAGTCACCAGCCAATCTCTCTCCAATGCCAGAAATGCAGCTTCGTGGTGTAACATTAGAAAATGTTGACCATCTCAACTCCCTTAGCAGCCACTCTTCACAAAAGTCAACACTGACACCAAACTACAACACCGCCTGAGCTCTGCGAGTGCAGCATTTTTCTGAATGAAGCAGAGATAGCTTGAGGATCGAGATATCTGTAGGGAGACCAAGGTGCTTGTTGATAAAGCTGCTGTCCTCTCAATCCTGCTATATGCCTGCGAAATGTGGACTGTCTACAGAAGTAACATTCAACTCATGGAATGAAAAAGCCAACTATTGAAGAACAAGAAGACAGAAGGTTGATGTTGGGGTTCAGCCTGATCCTGATCTGTGTGAACAGGATTCTCCGATAGTTTTTCAAACTGAGCAAGCTTTCCCTGACCCTGACAGTGTGGAATCTGTTGTTGATGCAGAGCTCAGTGGGAATGAAATCGAAACCCAACAGTTAGAAGAGAATGTTTTGGAAGTTAGCCGTGATATCTCCCCACCTGGGCTAGATAATGAGCTCCGGAGAGAACAGATAGTGAGAGATAGATTTGTCTCCCAGTCTGTACGAAGGTCACAGCGGCTTCAGCAAAAAGAGACCCAAACAGAAAAGTCAAGGAGCTTTTCTAAGAATAGCTTCTTTGGTTTAAGAGCATCCCTGCCGGGTGCTTCTTTAGGTCAAGCAACGTTCGGGACTGTGGCTGGTCTTGGCAGAATTCCTGTGTTCCATGGCCAGTAATCCCAGAGGCTTCTGTTTCCAAGTTCATGGTTAGTAAAAGGCTAACAGACTCTTGGTTATTGTTTTATTGCATTGAGTCGCCTGCTGGGCTGAAAAATGCGGTATAGAAATAAAGCAAATAAATAATAATAAATAAATCTTTGCTCCTTAATCAAGATCTGCAATCAATGCAAAGTGTATGAATGTATTTCTGAATTGAGCACTGGTGCAAGGTTCCAGCACAACGGGAAAAGGACTCACCGTTTTAATCAGGGTAAAGGCAGAATCGCTTGCAGTACCATTGGCAACACTTTGTGGGTGGAGGGCAGTCAGTGTCTGCGCTGCAGAATGAGTTACATCGTCCGTCATCATGTTCAGGTGGAGCCGGGCATTTCCCTGGCCTTACTGGAAGTAAGAACGAACACAAAAGCTGGAGACACATCACACAGCCACTCTTTCACCTCCCAGCAGCCCAGGAAATCCCATAATTTCCAAGCTGGGCAGGAGAGGTTGGCGCAGGTGGATCATAGAATCAAAGAGTTGGAAGAGACCTCCTGGGCCATCATCCAGTCCAACCCCATTCTGCCAAGAAGCAGGAATATTGCATTCTAATCACCCCTGACAGATGGCCATTCAGCCTCTGTTGAAAAGCTTCCAAAGAAGGAGCCTCCACCACACTCCGGGGCAGAGAGTTCCACTGCTGAACGGCTCTCAGGTGAGATGAGATCTTGGGTATTCTGCTCTGGTTAGACCACACCTGGAATATTGTGTCCAATTCTGGGCACCACAATTCAAGAGAGATGTTGACAAGCTAGAATGTGTCCAGAGGAGGGCGACTAAAATGATCAAGGGTCTGGAGAACAAGCCCTATGAGGAGCGGCTTAAGGAGCTGGGCATGTTTAGCCTGAAGAAGAGAAGGCTGAGAGGAGATATGATAGCCATGTATAGATATGTGAGAGGAAGCCACAGGGAGGAGGAGGGAGCAAGCTTGTTTTCTGCTTCCTTGGAGACTAGGACGCAATGGAACAATGGCTTCAAACTACAAGAGAGGAGATTCCATCTGAACATGAGGAAGAACTTCCTGACTGTGAGAGCTGTTCAGCAGTGGAACTCTCTGCCCCGGAGTGTGGTGGAGGCTCCTTCTTTGGAAGCTTTTAAACAGAGGCTGGATGGCCATCTGTCAGGGGTGATTAGAATGCAATATTCCTGCTTCTTGGCAGAATGGGGTTGGACTGGATGATGGCCCAGGAGGTCTCTTCCAACTCTTTGATTCTATTATTCTATGATTCTATTTTTGCACCCCAACTAAATTCAGTCCAAATACTTTATAGCATGAGGCAGGCAAACAAAAATTGCAGCTGGACCATCTCTGTTATATAATGGTATGCACATCCATTCTGGAGGTGAGAAGAAACACGAAAACTGTGAGGCAAACCATTCCAGAAGCAGTTGCGCTCCAGCATTTCCAGAGTCTGGTGCAAGATGCTCACTCATTTCTGCTCTTCCCCTTCCCAGAAGACCTCTTGTTTTGATGTCACATGAGATCCTGGAGTTCTTCTCCCTACCCAGTATGTCCCAGATAAAGGACTTTATTACATGAGGCAGTGAAACCGATATTGTAGGTCAGTGGTTCTCAACCTTCCTGATGCCGTGAGCCCTTCATACAGTCCCTCATGTTGTGGTGACCCCCAACCATAACATTGTTTTTGTTGCTACTTCATAACAGTCAATTTCCAATGTTATAAATCATAATGTAAATATCAGATATGCAAGATGTACTTTCATTCACTGGACCAAACTGGGCACAAATACCCAGTGCAACCACATGTTAATGCTAGTGGGGTTGGGGGAGGATTGATTTTGTAATTTGGGAGCTGTAGTTGCTGGGATTTATAGTTCACCTATAATCAAAGAGCATTCTGAACTGCACCAGCGATGGATTTGAACCTAATTTGCCACACAGAACTCCCATGGCCAACAGAAAACACTGGAAGGTTTGGTGGGTATTGAGATTGGGAGTTGTAGTTCACCTATATCCAGAGAGCACTGTGGACTCACGCAATAGTGGATCTGCACCAAACTTGACACAAATACTCAATATGCGCAAATGTGAACACTGGTGGAGCCTGAGGAAAATAGACCTTGAATTTTGGGAGTTGTAGTTGCTGGGATTTATAGTTCATTACAATCAAAGAACATTCTGAACTCCACCAATGATAGAATTGGCTCAAACTTCCCACATGGAATCCTCATGACCATCAGAAAATACTGTGTTTTCTGATGTTCTTTGGCGACCCCTCTGACACCCCTTTGTGACCCCCTTAGGGGTCCCGACCCCCAGATTGAGAGACACTGTTGTAGGTGGACCATTGCTTGCTATTACACATTGTTGTGTTCATCTCACTGCCAGTCAGCTTCCTTTCCAGGATTCCTCCTTTCCTTGTGATTGATGAGCACAAACTATCAATAGCTCCTCATCCTGCTACACACCTCCATCCCCCTAAGGGATGGGGCCCTTGGTGGCAAGCACCTCTGTCTTTTCTGGATTCTGTTTCAATTTCTGATTTGCAGGAGATAATAGTAGTCATGGCTAGTGAACCTGTTGACCTAGCCCTCTAAGCTAGTGGTTCTCAACCTGGGGTCCCTAGATGCATGAATAGGAGCTTAGTCTCTAGGTCCAGGGAAGTCCTGCTCCCCATGCTCTATTCCGCTTTGGTTAGACCACACCTGGAATATTGTGTCCAATTCTGGGCACCGCAACTCAAGAGAGATATTGACAAGCTGGAAAGTGTCCAGAGGAGGGCGACTAAAATGATCAAGGGTCTGGAGAACAAGCCCTATGAGGAGCGGCTTAAGGAGCTGGGCATATTTAGCCTGAAGAAGAGAAGGCTGAGAGGAGATATGATAGCCATGCATAAATATGTGAGAGGAAGCCACAGGGAGGAGGGAGCAAACTTGTTTTCTGCTTCTCTGGAGAGAGACTAGGACGCAATGGAAGAATGGCTTCAAACTACAAGAGAGGAGATTCCACCTGAACATGAGGAAGAACTTCCTGACTGTGAGAGCCGTTCAGCAGTGGAACTCTCTGCCCTGGAGTGTGGTGGAGGCTCCTTCTTTGGAAGCTTTTAAACAGAGACTGGATGGCCATCTATCAGGGGTGATTTGAATGCAATATTCCTGCTTCTTAGCAGAATGGGGTTGGACTGGATGGCCCATGAGGTCTCTTCCAACTCTGTGATTCTATGATTCTATGATGCTTTTGGCCTACAATTCCCAGAAATCCCAGCCAGTTTACCAGCTGTTAGGATTTCTGGGAGTTGAAGGCCAAAAACATCTGGGGACCCCAGGTTGAGAACCACTGTTCTAAGTCTTCTTCAGTCAGCCACCTTCCAGACCTCCATGACCATTCATTTCTCCTATGCTTTGGTCTGACTTCTACCCCAAGGTGGCTCTTAAAGGTTGGACACAAGTAACCTGCATGGATATAACTGGAAAAATGCCGTATTTGTAGTGAGGTCAGAGATACCTTGAAGGCATCTGTATTCAGATACAACTCACCTTCCCCGGAGGCAGCAGGCATCAAGGCATAAAGGGCTAGGAGACCAAGGAGGACAATGAGGCCAGATGATGACTTCATGGGGAGTCAGGTGTGAGTGAAGTTCCAGCTTTGTTCCCCGCCATTATATCCACTTCCAAAAGAGGATGGCCGTCCCATCTCTGGAAGCTGAGCAGGTAATAAAGCACAGAGCCTGCCTTGTTGGGCGAAAAATGATGATGAGATAACAAGTGGATGTCAGCAGGTATCATGCCATCTTGCCCAAAAAGCAGCGCAAGGAAGTATCAAATGAGCCAAAGGTTCTTTGATGCTCTTGTATATCCATACAAGAGACAGTTGGAGATGGTTTGCAGACCAAGTTCCTGGAACTACTGGCACGCAGCCTTGGGTGTCCTACCAGTGGAAGGATGGATCATTCTGTTTTTCAGAGAATCATAGAATCCTAGAGTTGGAAGAGACCTCCTGGGCCATCCAGTCCAACCCCATTCTGCCAAGAAGCAGGAATATTGCATTCAAAGCACCCCTGACAGATGGCCATCCAGCCTCTGCTTAAAAGCTTCCAAAGAAGGAGCCTCCACTACACTCCGGGGCAGAGAGTTCCACTGCTGAACGGCTCTCACAGTCAAGAAGTTCTTCCTAATGTTCAGATGGAATCTCCTCTCTTGTAGTTTGAAGTCATTGTTCCATTGCGTAGTAGTCTCCAGGGAAACAGAAAACAAGCTTGCTCCCTCCTCCTCCCTGTGGCTTCCTCTCACATATTTATACATGGCTATCATATCTCCTCTCAGCCTTCTCTTCTTCAGGTTAAACATGCCCAGTTCCCTAAGCCGCTCCTCATAGGGCTTGTTCTCCAGACCCTTGATCATTTTAGTCGCCCTCCTCTGGACACATTCCAGCTTGTCAATATCTCTCTTGAATTGTGGTGCCCAGAATTGGACACAATATTCCAGATGTGGTCTAAGCAAAGCAGAATAGAGCATGGGGAGCATTACTTCCTTAGATCTAGACACTATGCTCCTCTTGATGCAGGCCAAAATCCCACTGGCCTTTTTTGCCACCACATCACATTGTTGGCCAGTCCTTCATCTTAATCAAGGAACAAAGGACAAAGTTTTGGGCATCTTACCAGAAAACGGGGTGTTCTGATTCGGCCAGTTCAACATTAATCTTACAGGGAGAAATCCAAGAGGAAATGTCACCCATCCTGCTCACCCTTTCCAATGGTTCAACTGGAATGGGATGTTCTCTTTTTAATATCTGCCTAGTTTAATTGAGTTTAGTTTGGGTTGTTGTAGGTTTTTTCAGGCTGTATGGCAATGGTCTAGAGCAGTGGTTCTCAACCTTCCTAATGCTGCGACCCCTTAATACAGTTCCATATGTTGTGGTGACCCCCCAACTATAAAATTATTTTCATTACTACTTCACAACTGTAATGTTGCTATTGTTATGAATCGTAATATAAATATCTGATATGCAGGATGTATTTTCATTCACTGGACCAAATTTGGCACAAATTTGGCTGGGATTTCTGGGTGTTGAAGTCCAGAACAACTGGAGGGCCAAAGGTTGGGAAACACTGCTTTAGGGTATTGACAGCCGCCAAGGACAACTACTCTACTTTAAGAATAAGATTCTCCCAGCCAAATGACTCTGCTTAGAACTTTTCTACAGTACTATTTATTTATTTAACCCATTTCTGTTCGGTTTACCAGCACACAAGGGCACCTGAGGTAATGAACAAATAAAAGCCAACCAAAACCATACAGAGATTAAAAAGGGGACTTTCTATCCCAGTTCTAGCCTAGCAAAACATGGACAGGACAGGAGACATTGACTTCTGCTTCCAAGGTTAATTTGGCACATGGTTAAATCGGAACACTGCATTCAGCTGGCAGAACACCCAAGATTGCATGCCAGGATCCCTCCACATTGAGATCAAGAAGCTAGGCCTGGGCGGTTTCGTTCGTTAATTTTGTAATTCGTTAAATATTCGTTAATTTTAGCATTTACAAAACGATTACAAAACTTATTTTTAAACCCGGAAGTGTTTTTAAATATCGAAACGGCAGGCGCCAAAAAATTTTGTATTTCCGTCCATTTCGGAAATACGTAAGATGGCCGCCTGGCGATGCTTGCTGGGAGCTCTCCTCTCTCTCCTCTCCTTAGCCAGTCAGAGGCAGAGCCTGAAAGAGGAGGAGGAGGAGGAGGAGGAGGAGAGGGCGAGCGAGAGGGCGAGCGGCGAGCGAGAGGGCAAGCGGCGAGCGAGAGGGCGAGCGGCGAGCGAGAGGGCGAGTGAGAGGGTGAGCGGCGAGTGAGAGGGCGAGCGAGAGGACGAGCGGCGAGCGAGAGGACAAGCGGCGAGCGAGAGGGCGAGCGAGAGGGCGAGCGAGAGGGCGAGCGAGAGGGCGAGCGGCGAGCGAGAGAGCGAGAGGGCGAGCGGCGAGCGAGAGGGCGAGCGAGAGGGCGAGCGGTGAGCGAGAGGGCGAGTGAGAGGGCGAGCGAGAGGACGAGCGGCGAGCGAGAGGGCGAGCGAGAGGGCGAGCGAGAGGGCGAGCGGCGAGCGAGAGAGCGAGAGGGCGAGCGGCGAGCGAGAGGGCGAGCGAGAGGGCGAGCGGTGAGCGAGAGGGCGAGCGAGAGGGCGAGCGGCGAGCGAGAGGGCCCGCCAGAGTGAGTGCCTGCCTTCCCTCCTTAATAATAATTTCTCCTCCCTATTTTACTAAATTAATAATTAAATTAAAAAATATTTAAAAAATATTGAAAAAAAAAGGGCGCCATCTTTACAAAATGTTTTGTAAATATTTACGAAATTTCGTAAATACCGAACTTTTTTAAGGGAAAATTTTGTAATTCTTTTAAATATCGAAACAATAAAACACCCCAATTACAAATCGATTTTAGAAACAAATTTTTGCGTTGTTACCCAGGCCTACAAGAAGCTTTTCCAAGCGCATGCATACAAGAACATCAAAGAAAGTGGTCCTTTTCGAGGCTCTTTCTGCTGCTATTAGGGACTCAGTGTACTGTCACGAACTGGGCCTATAGCAATTGGCTTTTGAACAGGACGTGCTCTTTGTGCCCAGCGGGAAGCCGGGGTGCCTCAAGTGAGAGGCCTAAGGATTTTCCTATACAAAAGTCTCTAGATGCTTGAAAAGTTTAACAAAGTCCTTTATTATCGCTTAAATCTTCAACAAACAATCAAATGCTTCTTAGATCTTTATCAAATCAAACAAATGTTTCTTAACTTGTCTACAATGGACAGGCATCTAGCTTGGAGAAATGTTTCTAACCTTTACGAGGAAAACCCTTTTTAACCCCTCTCTGGCAATCTGCTTTCCATGCTTGCTGGTGTAGGTTCCACTCCCAGCTCCAATTGCTTCTGGTTACTCGAGTAGACCTACCAGTCAAGGCTCTCTAGATTCTCCAGCTGGAGTTCTTTTGGATCTTTTCCACGAAAGATGTGGAGCTGTTTCCCCTGGATGTTTTGGGGCTGTTTCCCCCGGATGTTGTTTCCCCCGGATGCTGTGAGAAACGAAGCTTGTCTACAGATGGAGCTGATCCACTTCCTGTAGCTAAGCTTTCCACTATAAGACTGAACTAAAAATGGTTCCCTTTCCCTCCCAGAGCCCTGGAAAAAGGGGCGGAACCAAAACTTAACAATGATAGACAGGTCATTGGCCCTATAACTGCAAACCAAGGGAAGTCACCTTACTGCAAATGCATGGAACCTTGGAATATATGCAAACACTCAATCGAAAGAAAATGAAGCTGAAGCTCCTGGTACAGCCGTACCAGCACACTCGGGGGGCTTAGAAAGGGACAGATCTAGAGAGCACAGAATTAAAAACACAACACAATGGCTGCCAATCTGCTACTTAGCACAATTCAGAGTGCTGGGTTTAGCCTATAAAGTGCTAAATGATTTTGGCCCAGCTAATTGGTCCAAATGTATCTATGAGCGAGCACAGAGTGTAAGATCATCTGGGGATGCTCTGCTCTCGGTCTCAGACGCAATTGGCGGGGATGAGGGACAGGGCCTTATTTATTATTTATTTATTTATTATTTATTTATTTACCTTACTTATATACCGCTGTTCTCAGCCCGAAGGCGGCTCACAGCGGTTCACAACAAATAAGAACAGCAAAAATATAAAGTATACAGTATAAAAAACAGTTAATAACCTAACACATTACATAATTAATAACAATTACTACAATAACCATTCATTATCGTCTCATCATCAAAAACATGATCCAGATTCGTCATCCATTGTTCCATTCCAGTGTTCATTAACCAATCATTGCACTAATTATTTGAACGCCTGCTCAAACAGCCAGGTCTTCACTTTTTTGTGGAATTCCATTAGAGATGGTGCTAGTCTAATGTCCGTAGGAAGGGCATTCCACAGCCAAGGAGCCACCACCGAGAAGGCCCTATCTCTCGTCCCCACCAGCCGTGCTTGTGACGCTGGCGGGATCGAGAACAGGGTCTCCCCTGAAGATCTCAAAGTCCTGGTGGGTTCATAGGCCGAGATCCGGTCAGATAGGTAGCTTGGGCTGGAACCGTTTAAGGCTTTAAAGGCCAACGCCAGCACTTTGAATTCAGCCCGGTAGCAGATCGGTAGCCAGTGGAGTTGGCGCAGCAGGGGGGTTGTATGCTCCCTGCGCTCCGCTCCTGTTAACATCATGGCTGCTGAGCGTTGGACTAGTTGGAGCTTCCGGGCCGTCTTCAAAGGCAACCCCACGTAGAGAGCGTTGCAGTAGTCTAAACGGGATGTAACCAGAGCGTGGATTACCGTGGCCAAGTCAGACTTCCCAAGGTATGGGCGCAGCTGGCGCACACGCTTTTGCTGTGCAAATGCTCCCCTGGTCACCGCCGAAACCTGGGGTTCCAGGCTCAGTGATGAGTCCAGGGTCACACCCAAGCTGCGAACCTGCGCCTTCAAGGGGAGTGCAACCCCATCCAGCACAGGCTGTAACCCTATACCCTGTTCGGCCTTGCGACTGACCAGGAGTACCTCTGTCTTGTCTGGATTCAGTTTCAATTTGTTCGCCCTCATCCAAACCGTCACAGCGGCCAAGCACCGGTTCAGGACCTGGACAGCCTCCTTAGTAGCAGGTGGGAAGGAGTGACAGATTTGGACATCATCCGCGTACAGATGACACCTCACCCCGAAACTCCGGATGATCTCCCCCAGCGGCTTCATGTAGATGTTAAACAACATGGGAGACAATATTGAGCTCTGAGGAACCCCACAAGACAAAGGTTGTGCGGTTGAACAGGTGTCCCCCAACAACACCTTCTGAGATCGACCCTCCAGGAATGACCGGAGCCACTGCAGAACAGTCCCTCCAAGACCCATTCCCGCGAGGCGTCCCAGAAGGATACCATGGTCGACGGTATCGAAGGCCGCTGAGAGGTCCAGCAGTACCAACAGGGACACACTCCCCCTGACGAGCTCCTGGCGCAGATCATCCACTAAGGCGACCAAGGCTGTCTCGGTACCATGTCCCGACCTAAAGCCAGACTGTGCCGGGTCCAGATAATCCGTGTCTACCAAGAATGCCTGGAGTTGTGAGGCCACCACACGTTCCATGACTTTGCCCAAAAAGGGGAGATTGGAAACAGGCCGATAGTTGACGAATTGAGTGAGGTCCAGTGATGGCCTTCTCAGTGGTGGCCTCTTGGCTGTGGCACTCCCTCCCCAGTGATGTTAGATCAGCACCCTCGCTCCTGACTTTCTGCAAGAGAGTGAAAATGTGGCTTTGTGACCAAGTCTTTAAAGAACTTGTGCAATAGATAGACTTGGAACAATGTGCAATGGCCATTGGAACGGCCCGGATTATACTTGTGGATTACGTGTTTAACTCTTAATGTATTGTTTTTCAATGTTTTAATTGTTTTAATGGATTTTTAAATTCTATTTTAATATTTATTTAAGTGCACGTTGTGTTTTAGGGCACCAAATATTTGCCTGTATGTAAAGCTGTCTAGAGTCCCTTCCGGGCTGAGAATGGCGGGGTAGAAATGTCGTAAATAAATAAATAGACTTTATTCAGAGGTTAAGAGCACAAGGCTTCCATTCCATTAGGAGTCTGGTCTGAAGGGTAGGCCATTGGTGAGGAGACTTCCATCTGTATTTCATCTTGGTGGAAAGGGAGAACTTTGGGACCTTCAGGAAAAGAAGACCACCTCCCCCCAAGCCAACAAAAGGTCCAAACTCTTGAAGCTGGAGCATTTATTATCAAAGGAAAGAGAAGTGCTAGCAGAGAAGCATCAATGTGGAAAGTGGAGATGGTGCAGAGTGAGATTCAGATTCTCTGGGATCAGGGAGAGATGTTCAGAGGAGCTCTGGTCAGGCATCTCAGTTGGTTGCTATCCATTGATGTAGGCCTCCTTCAAGGTCAGTCTGTGTAAAGATGAAAGAATCAGAGATGGAGGAGGGAGGGGAAGAGAGACATCATGTTTGCCAAGAGCTCCAGACAAACACCTTATTTGCTTTTTGTAGACACCTCTATGCTATCCATGAGCAGGGAATGTGGGACAATGGAATGATAACATCTAGGATTAGGGTTGCTCCTAGAATCATAGAATCATAGAATCAAAGAGTTGGAAGAGACCTCATGGGCCATCCAGTCCAACCTCATTCTGCCAAGAAGCAGGAATATTGCATTCAAATCACCCCTGACAAATGGCCATCCAGCCTCTGTTTAAAAGCCTCCAAAGAAGGAGCCTCCACCACACTCCGGGGCAGAGAGTTCCACTGCTGAACGGCTCTCACAGTCAGGAAGTTCTTCCTCATGTTCAGATGGAATCTCCTCTCTTGTAGTTTGAAGCCATTGTTCCATTGCGTCCTAGTCTCCAAGGAAGTAGAAAACAAGCTTGCTCCCTCCTCCTCCCTGTGGCTTCCTCTCACATATTTATCCATGGCTATCATATCTCCTCTCAGCCTTCTCTTCTTCAGGCTAAACATGCCCAGTTCCCCAAGCGGCTCCTCATAGGGCTTGTTCTCCAGACCCTTGATCATTTTAGTCGCCCTCCTCTGGACACATTCCAGCTTGTCAATATCTCTCTTCAATTGTGGTGCCCAGAATTGGACACAATATTCCAGATGTGGTCTAACCAAAGCAGAATAGAGGGGTAGCATTACTTCCTTAGATCTAGACACTATGCTCCTATTGATGCAGGCCAAAATCCCATTGGCTTTTTTTGCCGCCACATCACATTGTTGGCTCATGTTTAACTTGTTGTCCTCATCTTTTGGACTGCCTGCTCCCTGCTCTCCTCTCTGCTTTGTGGTGCCAGAGAAGTGAAGAGTTTTTTGAAGGATCAAGCACTCCATCCCTTTTTTCCCCAAACAATAAAAATGGGAGGGAGTTCCAGAGGTGGGGAGTTGACCACAGACACGGTCCTCTCTCTCGTTTCCACTTGAGATGGGGGTGGGACCGAGAGCAGGGCCTCCTCTGCTGACCACAGTGCCCAAGCTGGTTTGTAAGAGGAGATGTGATGGGTCAAGTAGCCTGGACCTAAGCTGTTTAGGGCGTTAAAGGTAATGACCAGCACTTTGTGTGACAGCGCGAGGGGTACCACCTATGTGTAGAACTGTTAGTTGCAAGATTTAAACTGTTGTATCATGCTTAATCCTGCCTTTTTACCCTGCTTATGTATAGTTGTATGGATTGGTTACTTATAGCCCAGACTATATCAATGAATGGGCATGTTTAGCCTGAAGAAGAGAAGGCGGAGAGGAGATACAATAGCCATGTATAAATATGTGAGAGGAAGCCAGAGGAAGGAGGGAGCAAGGTTGTTTTCTGCTTCCTTGCAGATTAGGACGCAATGGAAGAATGGCTTCAAACTACAAGAGAGGAGATTCCATCTGAACATGAGGAAGAACTTCCTGACTGTGAGAGCCGTTCAGCAGTGGAACTCTCTGCCCCAGAGTGTGGTGAAGGCTCCTTCTTTGGAAGCTTTTAAACAGAGGCTGGATGGCCATCTGTCAGGGGTGATTTGAATGCAATATTCCTGCTTCTTGGCAGAATGGGGTTGGACTGGATGGCCCAGGAGGTCTCTTCCAACTCTTGGATTCTATGATTCTATGAATGGGGAGGACAACTTCAAGGTGGCTCAAATTCCGGATTTGCAGAGGAGGAGAGGACCTTTTTGAGTGGACCCAGGATGGACAGGAGAAGTAATCCTGGAAGGACACTGTGGATGTCCACACCCCAACCTGGTTTGCCATTTTTATTTGAAATACCATTCCAAACCCAGTCTGCCTTGGGAAGGAAGATGGATCATAGTGGAGTTAGCAGTTCTTGCCCTTTTCTGGTGTTGAGGAGGAAGTCCTGGTAGAAATGCCAGTGACTGCGCCTGTACCTTGGGAAGTCGGATCTTGCCACAATGGTCCACGCTCTTGTTACATCCCAGTTAGATTTCTGCAACGCACTCTATGTGGGGTTGCCTTTAAAGACTGTTCAGAAACTTCAATTAGTCCAGTGGGGGGGGGGGGGGGGGGCAGCCAGATTAGTCACCGGAGTGTCATACAGGGAGCATACCACCCCTCTGCTGTGCCAGCTCCACTGGCTGCCGATCCAGTTCCGAGCACAATTCAAAGTGCTGGTTTTGACCTTCAAAACCCTATACGGTTCTGGCCCAGGATATCTGTCCGAATGGATCTCCCTCTACGTCCCACCTCGGAGCTTAAGATCTTCTGGGGAGGCCCTGCTCTTGGCCCCGCCTCTATCACAAGCGAGATTGGTGGGGATGAGGAGCAGGGCCTTCTTGGTGGTGGCCCCTCACCTGTGGAATTCTCTCCCTGGGGAAATTAGATCAGCAACATTCCCTCCTTTCCTTTAGAAGGAAATTAAAAACATGGATTTGGGACCAGGCGTTTGGGCAATCTGGCAGATGAATAAAGGACTACGATGACCGATAAGAACAGATAATGTAGAATGAAATATGGACTCTGAGTTGGCGAACGCTGAGCTTGAGATTGGTTTATTGACCGTAATATATATTGATTGTTTTAACTGTCTTAGTTGTTTTAATTGCTGTTTTACACGTTTATTTGTATTATTGTGTAGGCATTGAATTGTGCCTTTTTGTAAGCCGCCCTGAATCTCCCCTCGGGGGTTGAGAAGGGCGGGATAGAAGTACACGAAATAAATAAATAAATAAATTAAATAGAAGTGAGCATCTAGGAGCCTAGTGTCTAGATCTAAGGAAGTAATGCTACCCCTCTATTCTGCTTTGGTTAGATCACATCTGGAATATTGTGTCCAATTCTGGGCACCACAATTCAAGAGAGATATTGACAAGCTGGAATGTGTCCAGAGGAGGGCGACTAAAATGATCAAGGGTCTGCAGAACAAGCCCTATGAGGAGCGGCTTAGGGAACTCGGCATGTTTAGCCTGAAGAAGAGAAGGCTGAGAGGAGATATGATAGCCATGTATAAATATGTGAGAGGAAGCCACAGGGAGGAGGAGGGAGCAAGCTTGTGTTCTGCTTCCCTGGAGACTAGGACAAGGAACAATGGCTTCAAACTACAAGAGAGGAGATTCCATCTGAACATGAGGAAGAACTTCCTGACTGTGAGAGCTGTTCAGCAGTGGAACTCTCTGCCCCGGAGTGTGGTGGAGGCTCCTTCTTTGGAAGCTTTTAAGCAGAGGCTGGATGGCCATCTGTCAGGGGTGATTTGAATGCAATATTCCTGCTTCTTGGCAGAATGGGGTTGGACTGGATGGCCCATGAGGTCTCTTCCAACTCTTTGATTCTATGATTCTATCTCCCATCAGCCTGTCGAGCCCAGTTCAGAAACAGAGCAGGTGCAAGTGCCAGCAGCTGAAGCAAAGTAACTCAAAGCAAGCATGTTTCAGAAACTTTAGATATGCCAACAGCATCATGGAAGTATAGACAAAGGCAGGTGGTCTGGTGATTCCTCCATCTATCTGAAAAGTGCTCATTAACTAAGCAGCAGCTGAGGCCTTGATTGGGAGCTATACAACTAGTAGCTGATGACACTCCCATTTACTGTGGGAAAAATCTATATCTAGATCCGAGTATCAACCCCATTGATGTGTTGTCAATATGATCTCATTTTGGTTTGACTTCAAAAGACTCTAACACAGGGTTTCTCAACCTTGGGGTCGGGACCCCTGGAGGGGTCGTGAGGGGGTGTCAGAGGGGTCACCAAAGGCCACCAGAAAACACAGTATTTTCTGTTGGTTATGGAGGTTCTGTGTGGGAGGTTTGGCCCAGTTCAATCGCTGGTAGGGTTCAGAATGCTCTTTGATTGTAGGTGAACTATAAACTACAACTCCCAAATGTCTATTTTCCCCAAACTCCACCAGTGTTCATATTTGGGCATATTGAGAATTCGTGCCAAGTTTGGTCCAGATCCATCATTGTTTGAGTCCACAGTGCTCAGTGGATGTAGGTGAACTACAGCTCCCAAAACTCAAGGTCAATGCCCACCAAACCCTTCCAGTATTTTTTGTTGGTCATGGGAATTCTGTGTGCCAAGTTTGATTCAATTCCATTGTTTGTGTTGTTGTTGTTCATTCGTTCAGTTGTCTCCGACTCTTCGTGACCTCATGGACCAGCCCACGCCAGAGCTCCCTGTCGGCCGTTACCACCCCCAGCTCCCAAGGTCAGTCCAATCACTTCAAGGATGCCATCCATCCATCTTGCCCTTGGTCGGCCCCTCTTCCTTTTCCCTTCCACTTTCCCCAGCATCATTGTCTTCTCTAGGCTTTCCTGTCTCCTCATGATGTGGCATTCAAAGGACTTCAACTTTGTCTCTAGTATCTTTCTCTCCAGTGAGCATAGAATTCAGAATACTCTTTGATTGTAGGTGAACTATAAATCCCAGCAACTACAACTCCCAAATGTCAAGGTCCATGTTCCCCAAACTCCACCAGTGTTCATATTTGGGCATATTGAAAATTTGTGCCAAGTTTGCTCCAGATCCATCATTGTTTGAGTCCACAGTGCTCAGTGGATGTAGGTGAACTACAACTCCCAAAACTCAAGGTCAATGCCCACCAAACCCTTCCAGTATTTTTTGTTGGTCATGGGAGTTCTGTGTGCCAAGTTTGATTCAATTCCATTGTTTGTAGAATTCAGAATACTCTTTGATTGTAGGTGAACTATAAATCCCAGCAACTACAACTCCCAAATGTCAAGGTCCATTTTCCCCAAACTCCACCAGTGTTCATATTTGGGCATATTGAAAATTTTGCCAAGTTTGCTCCAGATCCATCATTGTTTGAGTCCACAGTGCTCAGTGGATGTAGGTGAACTACAACTCCCAAAACTCAAGGTCAATGCCCACCAAACCCTTCCAGTATTTTTTGTTGGTCATGGGAATTCTGTGTGCCAAGTTTGATTCAATTCCATTGTTTGTAGAATTCAGAATGCTCTTTGATTGTAGGTGAACTATAAATCCCAGCAACTACAACTCCCAAATGTCAAGGTCCATTTTCCCCAAACTCCACCAGTGTTCATATTTGGGCATATTGAAAATTTGTGCCAAGTTTGCTCCAGATCCATCATTGTTTGAGTCCACAGTGCTCAGTGGATGTAGGTGAACTACAACTCCCAAAACTCAAGGTCAATGCCCACCAAACCCTTCCAGTATTTTTTGTTGGTCATGGGAATTCTGTGTGCCAAGTTTGATTCAATTCCATTGTTGGTGGAATTCAGAATGCTCTTTGATTGTAGGTGAACTATAAATCCCAGCAACTACAACTCCCAAATGTCAAGGTCCATTTTCCCCAAACTCCACCAGTGTTCATATTTGGGCATATTGAAAATTTGTGCCAAGTTTGCTCCAGGTCCATCATTGTTTGAGTCCACAGTGCTCAGTGGATGTAGGTGAACTACAGCTCCCAAAACTCAAGGTCAATGCCCACCAAACCCTTCCAGTATTTTTTGTTGGTCATGGGAATTCTGTGTGCCAAGTTTGATTCAATTCCATTGTTTGTAGAATTCAGAATACTCTTTGATTGTAGGTGAAGTATAAATCCCAGCAACTACAACTCCCACAGGACAAAATCAATACTCTCCCCCAATCCCACCAGTATTCAAATTTGGGCGTATTGGGTATTTGTGCCAAATTTGGTCCAGTGAAGGAAAATACATCACGCATCTCAGATATTTACATTACAATCCATAACAATAGCCAAATTACAATTATGAAGTTGCAACAAACATGAGGAAGGGTATTAAGGGGTCGCGGCATTAGGAAGGTTGAGAACCACTGCTCTAACATAAGGCTTTCCTGACCTTGGACTATTAGACCTCATTTTGGCTCACACTGTGTTTTATTTTACTATTTGTTTGGACAAGCTACTGAAACCATCATGTTTCTCCTTCCCATCATGCCTCTCTCTGCTTCTCCCTAGAACTGACCTAGATTGGATTAGCACCCTGAGCAAATTTCCTATCTTAAAATGGAGTTCCTATAACAAATAAAGCATATTGTTCCAAGATAACTGCTGCCTTTGCTCCTTAATTGGGATGTCCAATAGCTGCAAGGTGCATGAATATATTTCTAAGCACCGGGATTGTGGCGCAGCTGGCTGAGTGTCAGCTGCATTAAGATCACTCTGACCAAAAGGTCATGAGTTCGAAGCCAGCCCGGGTTGGAGTGGGTTTCCAACCAATTGTGTAGCCTGTTGTCGACCTTTGCAACCCAAAAGACAGTTGCATCTGTCAAGTAGGAAAATTAGGTACCACCTTAAAGTGTGGGGAGGCTAAATTAACTGATTCATGAGGCCATAAAGAAGACTCCAGCAAAGCATTCCAGCAGGGAAGCATGCGGGGAATGCGGAAGTGCTTCATCAGCATTGCAGATGGACGAGGAAAGCAACAGCTCCCCTGGCGGCCAGAAAAAGTTAAATAGCCTCTGTCTATGTCTGTATATGTTGTATGTTAAAATTGGCATTGAATGTTTGCCATATATGTGTACTAGGGCTGGTCAATTCGTTTCGTTAATTCATAATTCGTTAAAAAATTCGTTAATTTTTGAACTACGAAACGATTACAAAACTTATTTTTAAACCTGGAAGTGTTTTTAAATATCGAAACGGCAGGCGCCAAAAAATTTTGTATTTCCGTCCATTTCGGAAATACGTAAGATGGCCGCCTGGCTTGCTGGGAGCTCTCCTCTCTCGGCGCTGGCTGAGCAAGCGAGAGGGCGAGCGAGAGGGCGAGCGGCGAGCGAGAGGGCGAGGGCGAGCGGCGAGTGAGAGGGCAAGCGAGAGGGCGAGCGGCGAGCGAGAGGGCGAGGGCAAGCGGCGAGCGAGAGGGCGAGTGGGAGGGCGAGCGGCGAGCGAGAGGGCGAGGGCGAGCGGCGAGCGAGAGGGCGAGTGAGAGGGCGAGCGGCGAGCGAGAGGGCGAGCGAGAGGGCGAGGGCAAGCGGCGAGCGAGAGGGCGAGCGGCGAGCGAGAGGGCGAGGGCGAGCGGTGAGTGAGAGGGCGAGAGAGAGGGTGAGCGGCGAGCGAGAGGGCGAGGGCGAGCGGCGAGCGAGCGGCGAGCGAGAGGGCCCGCCAGAGTGAGTGCCTGCCTTCCCTCAATGATAATTTCTCCTCCCTATTCTACTAAATTAATAATTAAATTTAAAAAATATTGATAAAATATTGAAAAAAAAAGGGCGCCATCTTTACAAAATGTTTTGTAAATATTTACGAAATTTCGTAAATACCGAACTTTTTTTTTGGAAAATTTTGTAATTATTTTAAATATCGAAACAAAAAAACACCCCAATTACAAATCGATTTTAGAAACAAATTTTTGCGTTGTTACCCAGGCCTAATGTGTACACTGTGATCCGCCCTGAGTCCCCTGCGGGGTGAGGAGAAGGGCGGAATAGAAAAGCTGTAAATAAATAAATAATAAATAAATAAGTTCAGATCTGGTGCAATGTGCCAGCAAGAGAAATAGACTCAACTAGAGAGGCTAGCGAAAAGGAAATTGACTCACCCATTTTGGTCAGAAAAGGCAGAATTTTGAACATAACCATTCACAGCACTTCATGGACTTAGGGCACTCACTATCTTTATGGCAGAATGCATTGTATTTTTTACACTTTTGTTTAGGTCCAGTTGGGCATTTCTCTGCATGTCCTGGAAGAAAGAACACACAGAAAAGATCACATCGATACCAGGCAAGATTCTGGAAAAGATTGTTAAGGAAGAGGTCTGCAAACACTTAGAAACAAATGCGGTCATTGCTAATAGTCAATATGGATTTATCAAAAACAAGTCATGCCAGACTAATCTGATCTCTTTTTTCAATGGAGTTACAAGCTGGGTAGATGCGGGGAATGCCATGGATGTAGTGTACCTGGATTTCAGGAAGGCCTTCTTTTGACAAGGTCCCCCATGACCTTCTGGCAAGGAAACTAGTTCAATGTGGGCGAGGCAAAACTATGGTGAGATGGATCAGTAATTGGTTAAATGGACGAACCCAGAGGGTGATTCTCCCCAAAGCTTCCTCCTCTTCATTGTGGAAAGAAGTGATGAGTGGAGTGCCGCAGGATTCCGTTCTGGGCCCGGTCCTGCTCAGGATCTTCATTAATGACTTAGATTAGCGGCTTAAGGAGCTGGGCATGTTTAGCCTGAAGAAGAGAAGGCTGACAGGAGATATTATAGCCATGTATCAATATGTAAGAGGAAGCCACAGGGAGGTTGTTGTTCATTCATTCAGTCGTCTCCGACTGTTCGTGACCTCATGGACCAGCCCACGCCAGAGCTCCCTGTCGGCCGTTACCACCCCCAGCTCCCTCAAGGTCAGTCCAGTCACTTCAAGGATGCCATCCATCCATCTTGCCCTTGGTCGGCCCCTCTTCCTTTTGCCTTCCACTTTCCCCAGCATAATTGTCTTCTCTGGGCTTTCCTGTCTCCTCATGATGTGGCCAAAGGACTTCAACTTTGTCTCTAGTATCTTTCCCTCCAGTGAGCAGTCGGGCTTTATTTCCTGGAGGATGGACTGGTTGGATCTTCTCGCAGTCCAAGGCACTCTCAGCACTTTCCTCCAACACCACAGCTCAAAAGCATCGATCTTCCTTCGCTCAGCCTTCCCTAAGGTCCAGCTCTCACATCCGTAGATGACTACAGGGAAGACCATGGCTTTGACTAGGCAATGGATCTTTGTTGCCAGTCTGATGTCTCTACTCTTTACTATTTTATCGAGATTGGACATTGCTCTCCTCCCAAGAAGTAAGCGTCTTCTGATTTCCTGGCCACAGTCTGCATCTGCAGTAATCTTTGCGCCTAGAAATACAAACCCTGTCACGGCCTCCACGGTTTCTCCCTCTATTTTCCAGTTGTCAATCATTCTTGTTGCCATAATCTTGGTTTTTGTGATGTTTAGCTGCAACCCGGCTTTTGCGCTTTCTTCTTTCACCTTGATTAGAAGGCTCCTCAGCTCCTCCTCGCTTTCGGCCATCAGAGTGGTGTCATCTGCATATCTGAGGTTGTTAATGTTTCTTCCAGCCATTTCCACCCCAGCTTTGCATTCCTCAAGCCCCGCACATCCTCGCATGATGTGTTCTGCATACAAGTTAAAAAGGTTGGGTGAGAGGATGCAGCCTTGCCGTACGCCTTTCCCAATCTTGAACCAGTCTGTTGTTCCGTGGTCAGTTCTGACTGTTGGTACTTGGTCCTTGTATAGATCCACAGGGAGGAGGAGGGAGCAAACTTGTTTTCTGCTGCCCTGGAGACTAGGACTCAATGGAACAATAGCTTCAAACTAATGCAGTCATTAGTTTGAGAGGAGATTCCATCTGAACATAAGGAAGAACTTCCTGACCGTGAGAGCCATTCAGCAGTGGAACTCTCTGCCCCGGAGTGTGGTGGAGGCTCCTTCTTTGGAAGCTTTTAAACAGAGGCTGGATGGCCATCTGTCAGGGGTGATTTGAATGCAATATTCCTGCTTCTTGGCAGAATGTTGTTGGACTGGATGGCCCAGGAGGTCTCTTCCAACTCTTTCATTATAGGATTCTATGAGATGCCTCACACAGCAGTTCTTGTACCTCCCAGCAGCCCAGGCAATCCCAGCATTTTGAGGATTGGCAGAACAGGTTGGTGCAGGGCATTCGTTTCTTCTCTTCTCCTTCTCAGAAGATCTCTTGTGTTGTAGTAAGAGGAGATCTTGGGGTATTCCTGCATTCCCACTAGAACCTGGTCAAAGGACTTTATTGCATAAGGCAGGCAAACAAAAATTACAGCTTGGAGCATCACTATCATACAATATCATGCAAACCCATCAAGAAGTCTGTATCTGATTGCGTTCGTTCATGCCACTTCTGTGCTAGTAGGAATATGTCAGGGATTGCATTGGATTGGATTGCATTCCATTGCATTGCAAGGATGCAGAGCAGTTGTTGCTGGTGCCCAGGAGATCATCTAGTGCAGTGGTTCTCAACCTTTGGGTCCCCAGGTGTTTTGGCCTATAACTCCCAGAAATCCCAGCCAGTTTACCAGCTGTTAGGATTTATGGGAGTTGAAGGCCAAAATATCTGGGGACCCATAGGTTGAGAACCACTGATCTAGTGGATCTTCAGGGACCTCTTCATATATTTCAACCAAGGTCTTATCTGGAATGGAGTCATAGAATCATAGAATCATAGAAGAGTTGGAAGAGACCTCCTGGGCCATCCAGTCCAACCCCATTCTGCCAAGAAGCAGGAATATTGCATTCAAATCACCCCTGACAGATGGCCATCCAGCCTCTGTTTAAAAGTTTCCAAAGAAGGAGCCTCCACCACACTACGGGGCAGAGAGTTCCACTGCTGAACGGCTCTCATAGTCAGGAAGTTTTTCCTCGTGTTTAGATGGAATCTCCTCTCTTGTAGTTTGAAGCCATGGCTCCATTGCATCGTAGTCTCCAGGGAAGCAGAAAACAAGCTTGCCCCCTCCTCCCTGTGCCTTCCTCTCACATATTTATTATACATGGCTACCCTATCTCCTCTCAGCCTTCTCTTCTTCAGGCTCAACATGCCCAGCTCCTTAAGCCACTCCTCATAGGGCTTGTTCTCCAGACCTTTTATCATTTTAGTCGCTCTCCTCTGGACACATTCCAGCTTGTCAATATCTTTCTTGAGTTGTGGTGCCCAGAATTGGACACAATATTCCAGGCGTGGTCTAGCCAGAGCAGAATAGAACATGGGGAGCATGACTTTCCTAGATCTAGACACTATGCTCCTATTGATGCAGGCCAAAATCCCATTGGCTTTTTTTGCTGCCACATCACATTCCTGGCTCATGTTTAACTTGTTGTCCACAAGGACTCCAAGATCTTTTTCACACGTACTGCTCTCGAGCCAGGCATCCCCCATTCTGTACCTTTGCATTTCGTTTTTCCTGCCAAAGTGGAGTATCTTGCATTTGTCCCCGTTGAACTTCAACAGTGTCATGAAAGTCTGGGAGATGACTGGCCCAAGTCCGCTTAGAGCTGTGGCTCTCAACTTGGGGTCCCCAGATGTTGTTGGCCTACAACTCCCAGAAATCCCAGCCAGTTCACCAGCTGTTAGGATTTCTGGGAGTTGAAGGCCAAAAACACCTGGGGACCCCAAGTTGAGAACCACAGCTCTAAGCGGTCTTGGGCCAGTTATCTCCCAGACTTTCATGACCAGTCATTATACCATTCTCTGGTCTGATCTCCATACCTGGGCAGATCTGAAGGGTTGGATAAAGGAAGCCTACCCAAGGCATCCATATATTTCAACCAAGGTCTTATCTGGAATGGAGTCAGTGATGTCTCCGTCTATGTACTACTCACGTTTAACGCATTTGGCAGGCTTCAAGGAACAGAGGACAAGGAAAGTAAGGAGGACAATTAGGCCAGTTGAGGACTTCATTGGGAAGCAGGACGGAGTGAACTCCAGCTCTGCCCACCTCCTTTATATCACCTTCCAGAAGAGGTTGGCATTTCTGCATCACTTCCCAAATCGTCCCAAACTCTTAGACAACGAGGAAAGAAAAACTTCTTGTGCTCATACAGAGATTATAAAGGGAACACTCCATTCCAGTCCTACTCATGCAAATGTTAGAGTTCATTTCTTAAGCAACATGTAGCAAGTGATCAAGGCAGCAGGGAGTGAGAACCAAACCACCTGGCTAACAGCCAGGGTGGGGCAGCTGCTAAGGGAATAAAGGAGCAAAAATACTACCCCTTGCTGTGGGTTGTTGGAGAAGTGGGGTGTGTTTGGAGGAATTGGAGGAGTTCGGTAGACTCTGTGGACAAGTCTACAGAGGGACCACCCAACACAGCAGCATCTCCCAAACATGAATCAAGGAACATGGAAGGCACTGCAGACTACTTCAACCAGAGAAGTCAGCCATAGCAGAGCACCTGAGGAACCAACCTGGACACAGCATATTATTTGAGAACACAGAAATGCTGGACCACTCCAGCAACCACGATGTCAGACTACACAGAGAAGCCATTGAAATCCATAAGCATGTGGACAATTTCAACAGAAAGGAAGAGACCATGAAAATTGACAAAATCTGGCTACTAATTTTGGAGTTTTCTGTTGAAATTGTCCACATGCTTATGGGTTTCAATGGCTTCTCTGTGTAGTCTGACATGGTTGCTGGAGTGGTCCAGCATTTCTGTGTTCTCAAATAATAAGAAACTCCAAAATTAGAACAGCACAACAACAGAGAGGAAACAAACAAGGACATCTAATCACCTCTCAACAAAGGATCGCTCCAGGCACTGCCAGGCAATCAAATGCTAATCAAGGATATCAGTTGAAACATTCACACCTAGCTCCAGCAGGCAAGAGTCCTTTGTCCCACCCTGGTCATTCCACAGATATATAAACCCATTTTCCTAGTTCCAATAGACCTCACTACCTCTGAGGATGCTTGCCACAGATGCAGGCGAAACGTTAGGAGAAAATGCCTTTAGAACATGGCCATATAGCCCCAAAAAACCTACAATAACCCAGTGATTCCGGCCATGAAAACTTTCGACAATGTATGAATATATTTCTAGCTTGGGCTCTAGTGCAAGGTGCCAGTGCAAGGGAAATTGACTCACCCATTTCACACAGGGATCATGCAGAAATACGTGCATCGATAAGGGCAGCACTTCAGGGTACTAACACAGTCATTGTCTGAATGGCAGAAGGCTCCACATGGTTCAAGTCTGCCTCTAGGTGAAGTTGGGCATCTATCTAGAATATCCGGAAGAAAGAACAAATACAAAATCTGTGGGGTGCCTCACACAGTGGCTCTTTGGCCTCCCAGTAGCCCAGACAATCCCAACATTCCCAGGTTGGATAGGGCTCCCATTTCTGCTCTTCTCTTGGAAGATCTCTTGTGTTGAAGGAAGATGAAATCTGGGTTATTCCTGCCTTCTCACTCGAACCCAGTTAAAGAACTTGATTGCATGAGGCGGGTAAACAAAAATGCAGCTGGACCTTCACTATGATACAATGCCACATGCATTCTAGAGTCTCCTCTCCTTCCTTTTAGTGAGCAAGACCCATTAAGAGCTGTCCATCTATTTGCATTCCTTGGTGATACTTCTGTGTCAGTAGTAATATGGGGTTGGGGTTGGATTGTGTTGCAAGGAGACAGAGTAGCTATTCTTGGTGCCCAAACTACAAGAAGGGAGATTCCATCTAAACATGAAGAACTTCCTGACTCTGAGAGCCGTTCAGCAGTGGAACTCTCTGCCCTGGAGTGTGATGGAATCTCCTTCTTTGGAAGCTTTTAAACAGAGGCTGGATGGCCATCTGTCAGGGGTGCTTTGAATGCAATATTCCTGCTTCTTGGCAGAATGGGGTTGGACTGGATGGCCCAGGAGGTCTCCTCCAACTCTAGGATTCTATGATTCTAGGAGAGCATCTAGTGGACCATCTGGGACCTCTTGAAATGGCCCTGAAAGTACTCCTGGGTCGGAAATCTCCCTGATCTCTGTGGCATCTGGGCTCATTTGAAGGGTTGGACAAAGGAGGACTACCAAAAGGCATGCCTATATTTCAACCAAGGTCTTATCTGGAATGGGGTCAGAGATGTCTTCAAGGGCTTTCTCTGTCTATTTACCACTCACCACTCACCTGCGATGGTAGGCATCAAGGCACAGAGGACAAGGAAAGTATGAAGGATAATGAGACCAGTTGAGGACTTCATGGTCAAGCAGGATTGAGTGAACCCCAGCTCTTTCCACCTCCTTTATAGCTCCTTCCAGTTGAATATTTCTGCTTAGCTTCACAGACCATGAGAGCATGAGGCAATGAGGATATCAAACCCCACTGGACCCATACAAACATTAAAAAGGGAACGTTCTATCCCAGATCTACCTGGATCTACTTGGATTGTGTTGCAAGGAGACAGCATAGATATTGTTGGTGCCCAGGAGACCATCTAGACCTCTTGAAATGGCCCTGAAAGTAGTCCAGGGCCATCCATCTCCCAGACCTCCATGAACCAGTCATTTATACCATACTCTGATCTTTACATCTGGCCAGCTCTGAAGGGTTGGAGAAAGAAGGTCTACCCAGAGCTTGTCTATTTTTCAACCAAGGTCTTACCTGGAATGGGGTCAGAGATGGCTTCAAGGGATATCTCTGTCTAGGTAAGGCTCACCTTTACCACTTCTGTACCAGTAGTAATATGAGGTCAGGGAATTCAATTGTCTTGCAAGGAGGCAGATCAGTTGTTACTGGTGCCCAGGAGACCATCTAGTGGACCATCTCAGACCTCTGAAAGTAGTCCTGGGTCAGCCATCTCCCAGACCTCCATGAACCAGCCATTTATACCATACTCTGATCTTTACATCTGGCCAGCTTTGAAGGGTTGGAGAAAGAAGGCCTACCTAGGGCTTGTCTATATTTCAACCAAGGTCTTACCTGGAAAGGGGTCAGAGATGGCTTCAAGGGATATCTCTGTCTAGGTATGGCTCACCTTTCCCAGAGGCAGCAGGCACCAAGGCACAGAGGACCAGGAGAGTAAGGAGGACAACGAGCCTAGTTGAGGACTTCATGAGGAAGCAGGACGGAATGAACTCCAGCTCTGCCCACCTCTTTTATAGATGAGTTTGACCTTTCTGCATCACTTCCCAGCCCACCCAAGACCCCGAGGCAACGAGGGAATAAAAACCGATGGGACACGTACAGACATTAAAAAGGGAACATTCCATCCCAGTTCTACTTTTGCAAAAGTCATACAGGAACGCAGACATTTCCTTCTAGGCATAGTTTTCCTGTGATAATATCTTTGAATGGCCAGAGCTGTTGACCTTTGCATATTTGTTTGTTTATTTATTTACAGTTTTTATATTCTGCCCTACTGACTTCAAAGGGGACTCGAGGTAGATCACAGAGCACATAGATGGCAAGCATTCAATGCCTATTATACAGTGAAATGACAGACAACCTTGTTAGTGGGGCATCCATCTTGACCCCTGAGCCACATTCTCTTTGTTATTGTTTATATGTGAGTTATATTAACCCTGGGAAGGAATCCCACTGGAGCATTGCAGCACACCCAAATACCTGGGAGGAGTGACTCTAGACCGTGCTCTGACCTACAAGAAGCACTGCCTGAACATCAAGCAAAAAGTGGGTGCTAGAAACAACATCATACGAAAGCTGACTGGCACAACCTGGGGATCACAACCAGACACAGTGAAGACATCTGCTCTTGCGCTATGTTACTCTGCTGCTGAGTCTGCATGACCAGTGTGAAACACATCTCACCACACTAAAACAGTAGATGTGGCTCTTAATGAGACATGCCGCATTATCACAGGGTGTCTGCGCCCCACACCACTGGAGAAATTACACTGCTTAGCCAGTATTGCACCACCAGACATCCGCCGGGAAGTAGCAGCCAATAGTGAAAGGACCAAGGCAGTGACATCTCCAGCTCATCCCCTGTTTGGGTATCAGCCAGCACGTCAACGACTTAAATCTAGAAATAGTTTTCTAAGATCTACAGAGACACTCGCTGGAACACCTCAGCAAGCGAGAGTCCAAAAGTGGCAGGCTCAAACCTCAATCAGTGGCTGATACCAAATGATAGACTCCCCCCTGTTTTGTTCTGTTAGAAATGTAATACAATTGACTGGTTGCCCTGAAACAACAAATAAATAAACAGTTATATTAATTATACTGTTTTATTTTCTTGCTGTTTTGTTTTTACTGATGTGCTGTTGGGCTTGACCTCGTGTAAACGGCCCAGAGTCCCCTTGGGGAGATGGTGGCGGGGTATAAATGAGGTATTATTATTATTATTATTATTATTATTATATCATCATCATCATCATCATCATCATCATCATCTCCACTCGTTTCTGAGGCAAAAACAAATGCCTTGGCAAGCTTTCAGAGGCAGGAACTGGAGCTTCATGGAAAACCTCTGCTTCTTCCATGCTTTGAAGAATGCCATCACTGGAACAAGAGATCTCAGAACCCGTAAGAATCCACCGGTGGTGAGTTCTCCCCTGGAGCTTATGAGCTAGAACTCTGCATTCTGCCATCTTCACCTGATCTAGTTCAATAGGCATTCTTATTGTTGTCTCTTGGGCATCCGTGGGTGCCATTCAGGGTTTTTGCAGTCTCTCTACATGATATTACATTAGAATCATAGAATCATAGAATCCTAGAGTTGGAGGAGCCCTCCTGGGCCATCCAGTCCAACCCCATTCTGCCAAGAAGCAGGACAATCGCATTCAAAGCACCCCCGACAAATGGCCATCCAGCTTCTGTTTAAAAGCTTCCAAAGAAGGAGCCTCCACCACACTCCGGGGCAGAGAGTTCCACTCCTGAACGGCTCTCCCAGTCAGGAAGTTCTTCCTTATGTTCAGATGGAATCTCCTCTCTTGTAGTTTGAAGCCATTGTTCCATTGCGTCCTAGTCTCCAGGGAAGCAGAAAACAAGCTTGCTCCCTCCTCCTCCCTGTGGCTTCCTCTCGCATATTTATACATGGCTATCCTATTTCTTCTCAGCCTCTTCTTCAGGCTAAACATGCCCAGTTCCCTAAGCCGCTCCTCATAGGGCTTGTTCTCCAGACTATTGATCATTTGAGTCACCCTCCTCTGGACACATTCCAGCTTGTCAATATCTCCCTTCAATTGTGGTGCCCAGAATTGGACACAATATTCCAGCTGTAGTCTAACCAAAGCGGAATAGAGCATGGGGAGCATGACTTCCCTAGATCTAGACACTAGGCTCCTCTTGATGCAGGCCAAAATCCCATTGGCTTTTTTTTTGCCACCACATCACATTGTTGGCTCATGTTTGACTTGTTGTCCATGAGGACTCCAAGATCTTTTTCACACGTACTGCTCTCAAGCCAGGCCTCATCGCCCCCATTCTGTCTCTTTGCATTTCGTTTTTCCTGCCTAAGTGGAGTTTCTTGCATTTGTCCCTGTTGAACTTCATTGTGTTAGTTTTGGCCATTCATCTCTTTAATCTGTCAAGATTGTTTCGAATCCTGTTCCTGTCCTCTGGAGTATTGGCTCTCCCTCCCAATTTGGTGTTGTCTGCAAACTTGATGATCAAGCCTTCTAAGCCTTCATCTAAGTCATTATTAAAGATCCTGATCAGAACTGGGCCCAGGACAGAACCCTGCAGATGGCACTCTGCTCGTCACTTCTTTCCAAGATCAAGAGGAGGAAGCATTGGGAAGAATCATTCTCTGGGTTCATCCATTTAACCAATTCCAGATCCACCTCACCGTTACTGTTACTAGTTACACAAGCCCTAGTGACATTGTATTATACTACAAGGTATATACCTTGGTTCAGAAACTGTGGTAAAGCTTCTGTTTATTTACATTTCCCAATCCCCACACCTTTTCCATGCCATAGCATTAATGGCAGTGGGGTATTTCTCAGGGGAACTCCTGTGGATGGGCCTCCAGACCATTGGTGAAGATACTCTGTTTGTATTTCATGTTGCAGGAGAAGGAGACCTTTGGTAGACTACATTTCTATATTTTAAATATATATTGAAAATTTAATAGAGATATATTTAAAAAAAGAAAAGAAAAGGTAGACTACCTTCTCTCAAACCAACAAAAGGTCTCAACAAAAGTTTGCTCCAGGCACTTCCAAGCCATTAAATGCTAATCAAGGTGGTCAGTTGAAACATTCACACCTAGCTGCAGCAGACAAGAGTCCTTTGTCCCACCCAGGTCATTCCACAGATATATAAACCCTTTTTCCTAGTTCCACCAGACCTCACTACCTCTGAGGATGCTTGCCATAGATGCAGGTGAAACGTCAGGAGAGAATGCCTCTAGAACATGGCCATATAGCCCGGAAAAACCTACAACAACCCAAGAAGTCTGGATGCTTGAGGCTGGAGCATTTATTTTCCAAGGAAGGAGATGTGCTAACAGAGAATCATTGGGACCATCAATGTGGAAAGTGGAGAAGGTGCAGAGCAGGAGTCAGATTCCCGGGAAGCAGGGAGAGATGGGCAAAGGAGGTCTGGTCAGGCATCTCAGCTGGTTGCTATCCATGGATCCAGGCCTCTTTCAGGGTCAGTCTGTGAAAAGATGAAGGAATCAGAGGTGGAGGAGGGACATGAAGAGACACACCATGTTTGCATTCACTCCTCCTAGAAGGGATCCAATCACATCATTTTTTATTCAGACTAGGCATTTGTCCTAATTTGGTTACAAGGAGAAAACCTGTGTAGCAGTAAGGAATAATGCTGAGCATAGAATCATAGAACCAAAGAGTTGGAAGAGACCTCATGGGCCATCCAGTCCAACCCCATTCTGCCAAGAAGCAGGAATATTGCATTAAAATCACCCCTGACAGATGGCCATCCAGCCTCTATTTAAAAGCTTCCAAAGAAGGAGCCTCCACCACACTCCGGGGCAGAGAGTTCCACTGCTGAATGGCTCTCACAGTCAGGAAGTTCTTCCTCATGTTCAGGTGGAATCTCCTCTCTTGTAGTTTGAAGCCATTGTTCCATTGCATCCTAGTCTCCAAGGAAGCAGAAAACAAGCTTGCTCCCTCCTCCTCCCTGTGGCTTCCTCTCACATATTTAGACATGGCTATCATATCTCCTCTCAGCCTTCTCTTCTTCAGGCTAAACATGCCCAGCTCCTTAAGCCGCTCCTCATAGGGCTTGTTCTCCAGACCCTTGATCATTTTAGTCGCCCTCCTCTGGACACATTCCAGCTTGTCAATTTCTCTCTTGAATTGTGGTGCCCAGAATTGGACACATATGTAGAGTGCTTTGCTCACATCCCAGGAAGGAGCACAACTATCTTCCCTTCAGCTTGGGAGACCAAGGGTTTCTTCTGCTTGTGGCACCCTGCATCCTGTGAGTGTTTTTAGAAGGTAACCCTAGAATGATGGCCAAAGGGATCAGGTGGCAAGAGGCCCAGGCAACCACCTGATTCTCTTTTGTAGTCACCTCTAACCCTTCCATGATCAGGGGATGTGGGACAATGTTTTGATGAGGTCTTGTTGCACATCCTTCTGACTGCCTGCTCCCTGCTCTCCTCCCTGCTTTGTGGTGCCAGAGAAGTGAATGGAGGAAACCAGAAGGGGATTCCCAGGAGCTTCTTGGAGGATCGAGCACTCCATCCCTGTTTCCCCAAACCATAAAGATTCAAACTATCAGGGCGGACGGGATCTGATGCCTTTGGCATTTTTTGTGGCGCAGCTGGCTGGGAGTCAGCTGCATTAAGATCACTACTGACAAAAGGTCATAAGTTTGAAGCCAGCCCAGGTCGAAGTGAGCTTCTGGCCAATTGTGTAGCTTGTTGTCAACCTTTGCAGCACGAAAGACAGTTGCATCTGTCAAGTAGGAAAATTAGGTACCACTTACGTGTGGGGAGGCTAATTTAACTAATTTACGAGGCCATAAATATCTCCAGCAAAAGCATGCGGGGAATGAGGAAATACTTCATCAGTGTTGCAGGTGGACAGTGAAGCAACAGCTCCCTCATAGATTCATAGATTCAAAGAGTTGGAAGAGACCTCATGGGACATCCAGTCCAACCCCATTCTGCCAAGAAGCAGGAATATTGCATTCAAATCACCCCTGACAGATGGCCATCCAGCCTCTGTTTAAAAGCTTCTAAAGAAGGAGCCTCCACCACACTCCGGGGCAGAGAGTTCCACTGCTGAACGGCTCTCACAGTCAGGAAGTTCTTCCTCATGTTCAGATGGAATCTCCCCTCTTGTAGTTTGAAGCTATTGTTCCGCGTCCACGGGGAGGAGGGAGCAAGCTTCCTTTCTGCTTCCATGGAGATTAGGATGCGGAACAATGGCTTCAAACTACAAGAGAGGAGATTCCATCTGAACACGAGGAAGAACTTCCTGACTGTGAGAGCCGTTCAGCAGTGGAACTCTCTGCCCCGGAGGGAGTGTGGTGGAGGCTCCTTCTTTGGAAGCTTTTAAGCAGAGCCTGGATGGCTATCTGTCAGGGGTGATTTGAATGCAATATTCCTGCTTCTTGGCAGAATGGGGTTGGACTGGATGACGGCCCATGAGGTCTCTTCCAACTCTTAGAATCTATGATTCTATGTTCCAAGCCAATACTGTGTTGGCTCTTTACATAGGACCTCCAACTACTGCAAAGTGCATGAACATGTTTCTAGCTTGAGCTCTGGTGCAAGGTTACCAGTGCAAGGGAAATGGACTCACCCCTTTCAACAGGCAACTTGCAGAGATGTCCACATCGATATTCGCAGCACTTCCGGATCCCAGGGCAGTCATTATCTGAATGGCAGAAGTCTACACATGTTTCAAATTTGCCTTCAGGTGAAATTGGGCATTTGTCTGCAATGCCTGGAAAAAAGAACAAATACAAAAACTGTGGGATGTCTCACACAGTGGCTCTCTTGCCTCCCACCAGCCCAGAGAATCCCAGTATTCCCAGGATGAGCAGGACAGGTTGGCCAGGACTCCCATTGCTGCTCTTCTCTTGGAAGATCTCTTGTGGTGAAGGAAGATGAAATCTAGGTTATTCCTGCCTTCCCACTGGAACCCAGTTAAAGAACTTGATTGCATGAGGCGGGTAAACAAAAAATGCAGCTGGACCTTCACTATGATACAATTCCACATGCATTCTAGAGTCTCCTCTCCTTTCTTTTGGTGAGCAAGACCCATTAAGAGCTGTCCATCTATTTGCATTCCTTGGTGAGACTTCTGTGTCAGTAGTAATATGGGGTTGGGGATGGATTGTGTTGCAAGGAGACAGAGTAGCTATTCTTGGTGCCCAAACTACAAGAAAGGAGATTCCATCTGAACACGAGGAAGAACTTCCTGACTCTGAGAGCCATTCAGCAGTGGAACTCTCTGCCCTGGAGTGTGGTGGAGTCTCCTTCTTTGGAAGCTTTTAAACAGAGGCTGGATGGCCATCTGTCAGGGGTGCTTTGAAAGCAATATTCCTGCTTCTTGGCAAAATGGGGTTGGACTGGATGTCCCATCAGGTCTCTTCCAACTCTAGGATTGTATGATTCTAGGAGCACATCTAGTGGACCATTTGGGATCTCTTGAAATGACGCTGAAAGTACTCCTAGGTCGGAAATCTCCCTGGCATCTGGGCTCATCTGAAGAATTGGACAAAGGAGGACTACCAAAGGCATGTCTATATTTCAACCAAGATCTTATCTGGAATGGGGTCAGAGATGTCTTCAAGGGCTTTCTCTGTCTGTGTACCACTCACCACTCACCTGCGATGGTAGGCATCAAGGCACAGAGGACAAGGAATGTATGAAGGACAATGAGACCAGTTGAGGACTTCATGGTCAAGCAGGATTGAGTGAACCCCAGCTCTGCCCATCTCCTTTATAGCTCCTTCCAGTTGAATATTTCTGCATAGCTTCACAGACCATGAGAGCATGAGGCAATGAGGATATCAAAACCCATTGGACCCATAGAAACATTAAGAAGGGAACGTTCTATCCCAGATCTACCTGCAAAGGTGGTCAGGAAGGGAGATATTTCCTCCCAGAATCAATTTCCCTTGTGATGGACTCTTTGGATGGCCACAAACATGGCTCAACTTTGGCAGTGGGCCACCCTTTTTCACTCATGGACTTCTGGGTTTCCATTGTAATCTTCTCCTGAGGGTCATATTTCATTGCAAGTATGCTGGAACGGCTGTACCAGAAGGTCCAGCTTTATTTTCTTTCTGTTATCCTTTTGCAGTCATAGGGCAGGCCTCCTGTCCATCATAATTGAGCTTTGGTTCCGCCCCTTGTTCAAGGCTCTGGGAGGGAAAGGAGCCATTTTTGGGTCAGTCTCACACAAGGTAGCTAAGCTATAGGACATAGACCAGCTCGTCCCGTAGAAAAGCTTTCTTTCTCAAGAGCATCCAGGGAAATTGAAGTCCAGGAAATTCCAGTAACATTTGAGGATAAAGAAACAGAAATTCCAAGGGAAAGGTCCCAAAAGCTCTGGCTGAGAGCTCACAGCCTCTCAGTCCCACAGCATCAGAGGGAAAACAGCCCTGCAGTTTCTAAGAATTCTTGAAGGGAGAACAGCTTTACAGATCCACAGAACTCCAGCTGAAATATCTGCAGGCCTTGGCTGGTAGGTCTACTCGATGCCCAGACACATTTGGGGTCGGTAGTGGGTCCCACATCAGCGAGGCTTGGATAGTGGACAGCCTAGGAGAGGTTAAAAAGGGTTTTTTCCTACAGAGAAAGTATAGTTAACTAAAGTCAGGCACCAGTCCATTGAGGACTAGACTAAGAAATCCTTGAAGTGTTGTTTGAACCTTTGAAGATTGGTTGTTTGTTCCATAATAAAGACCTTGTTGTATCATTAAAGACTCTAAAGACCATCACTTCAGAAAAATCCCTGAGAACCTCTCTTTGAGGCGCCCTGGCTTCCCGCTGGGCTTAAAGTATACGTCCTATAGAAAAGTACAGCTGTTACAGGCCCAGCGCGCAACACAACAGGTGGAAAGTGGGAGCAAGAGCCATGGGTGTGGTGCCACATCTCCTCCTTGCTCTGCCAGTCATACAGACCCACGTTCCAGAGAGAATGCTTCTGGAACATGGCCATAGAACCCAGAAAACTCACAGCAACCCAAACAGACCCATTTTCCTGCAAAGGGATCTTTATGGTTTGGAAGGAACATAGATAGGTCCTCCAAGGGGCTTCTGTGGTTGAGAGTGTGTGAAATACAGCCTGAGGTTTCGGGGGGGGGGGGGGGATGTGTGTCTCCCATCCAAGCACCAACCTGGGCTGACAGGATCTTTTTTTTTTTAAATAATTTTTATTAAGAACTAGCTGTACTCGCCATGCGTTGTTGTGGCCAACCTTCCTCCCCTCTTTTTCTCCTTCTTTCTTTTTCTCCTTCCTTCTCTGTTTTTCTTTTCTTATCTTCTTCCTTCTCTTCCTCTTCCCTTCCTCCACCCCCTTTTCCCCATTTAACCAATTACAGATCATTTTGAATCCTGCTCCTGTCCTCTGGAGTCTTGGCTATCCCTCCCAGTTTGGTGTCGTCTGCAAACTTGATGATCTGGGTTCGTCCATTTAACCAATTCCAGATCCACCTCACCGTAGTTTTGCCTAGCCCACATGGGACTAGTTTCCTTGCCAGAAGGTCGTGGGAGACCTTGTCAAAGCCTTCCTGAAATCCGGACACGCTGATGCAGAGCATCTTCCCCCCCCCCCCAAGTATTTGTAGTTCACCAAGGGCCGGACAATGGATTCTGCTGCTTCCTGACCCAGATGGGACATAACTGGGTTCCTGTTTCCTCTCTGTGAATTCTCTGGCTTGTGCACTGGACCCTGGCCCCTGATCAGGGAAATGCAGTTCCCCAAAGGACATTGCCCCACTCTCCACTATTTGCAGATTCTTTTGCGGACCTTTCTGCCCTCTCTGATTGACTTGGTGCCCTAACATCACGGACTTCCTCCATGAACTCAAAGCCAAGCCGCTTGGGGAGAAAGAGCCCCCCCCCCGCCTGTGTGTGCGTGCCCTTGTTGAAAAGGATCATACCTCGGGAACTCTGCTGATTATCTCTATCAATTGCTGTGGTTTTCTAATAAACTTTACTGGGATGGGATGGGGATCTTTCCTATGGAATCTATGAGTTATGAAAGCCTATGAAGAAAATATGTATGAAGTGTATGATATATGATGAAATGAAATGAGATGTACCCTCACCCTCCTTCCTTGCCTTTTCCCCTCTTGAACTTTGCCCTATTGAAAGATACGTGACCTGGGGATTACAGTAAGGAATCCAATTTCCTTGGAAAAACTCCATTCATATTGACATTGCATGGACAAATACTGGTCACATCTGTGGCTTTGTTTTCAGAGTCAGACGAACAAAGCCAGAGATTTGCCAGCCAAAAACCCGGAAAAACAGACTGATTAACCCAATCAAGGTGTTTTGTGTACGCTCCTTTGTGACAAAGGACCCCTTTGCCCACAAGGTTGAGATCCAGACACCACCCATAGCCACCCTTTTTGCCTATACACATCTTCTTATCGGAACCCAGGAAATCCCTTGTTCCCCCGTCTGCCTCCCCTGCCGTGAAACAACAAAGGGTGTTCAATCAGCTGGCGGACGCCTCCCAGGCATTCCGCCCCTCCACGCTGTCAAAATACATCCCGCCTCCTGGCTGCTGATTGGACCATCTTCGGAGGCACTAGGGAGGCTCCAATTGGCCCCCTGGAAGCAGCAACGCTCGCCGATTGGAGGAGAGGCGGGACATGCGGCCAGGCCTCCTCCCAGCTGTTCCAGGGCCAGCCAATCAGGGCGAAGCTAGCTGAGGGAGGGCGGGCGGGAGATTCAAACCAGGATTTCTTTGTTTCTTCTGTATAAATATGCCTGAAATTCACTGTACTGTATGCTTATTGTGGATTCATCCCTTTAATGCATCCTTTTCAGCTGAATCGCTAAATAAACGCCTCGGTCGCAGATTTCCTCTTCAGCCTCTGGCGAGATTGATTTTCAACGTTTTTGCGTCTTTTTGAATTGGCATCCGCTGGCCGCTCGCCAAGGTCAGGACCCCATTCGCGGTCCTTAGGGACTCCCCTCGCAGGGAGAACCCCCAAAAGAGCTCGATATCAACGCTCCATCCACGGCATCATTCCCCGCATCTACCCAGCTTGTAACTCTATCGAAAAAAGAGATCAGATGAGTCTGGCATGACTTGTTTTTGATAAATCCATGTTGACTATTAGCGATGACCACATTGGTTTCTAAGTGTTTGCAGACCACTTCCTTAACAATCTTTTCCAGAATCTTGCCCAGTATCGACGTGAGGCTGACCGGACGGTAGTTGTTTGGGTCGTCCTTTTTTCCCTTCTTGAAGATTGGGACCACATTGGCCCTCCTCCAATCTGCTGGAACTTCTCCCGTTCTCCAAGAACTCTCAAAGATGGTTGCCAATGGTTCTGAGATTACTTCCGCTAGTTCCTTCAATACTCTGGGGTGGAGTTGATCTGGCCCTGAAAGGGAACTTGGACTCATTTAGAGTAATAGGATTCTTGTTGTTGTTGTTTTTGTTATTGTTGTTGTGTACTTTCAAGTCATTTCAGACTTAGGTTGACTCTGAGCGAGGGCCAGGTAAATGACCTTGGAGGGCTGTATCTGGCCCCCGGGCCCTAGTAAAAAAACAAAAAACCAGTGGTGATTTCAATGCAATATTCCTGTTTCTTGGCAGAATGGGGTTGGACTGGATGGCCCATGAGGTCTCTTCCAACTCTTTGATTCTTTGATTTCTATGATAATCAAAGAAGAAACATTGCTGGAAGAAACATGAACAACCTCAGATATGCAGATGACACCACTCTGATGGCCGAAAGCGAGGAGGAGCTGAGGAGCCTTCTAATCAAGGCGAAAGAAGAAAGCGCAAAAGCTGGGTTGCAGCTAAACATCACAAAAACCAAGATTATGGCAACAAGAATGATTGACAACTGGGAAACAGAGGGAGAAAACGTGGAGGCCGTGACAGACTTTGTATTTCTAGGTGCAAAGATTACTGTAGATGCAGACTGTGGCCAGGAAATCAGAAGATGCTTCCTTCTTGGGAGGAGAGCAATGTCCAGTCTCGATAAAATAGTCAAGAGTAGAGACATCAGACTGGCAACCAAGATCCATTGCCTAGTCCAAGCCATGGTCTTCCCTGTAGTCACCTATGGATGTGAGAGCTGGACCTTAGGGAAGGCTGAGCGAAGGAAGAGAGATGCTTTTGAGCTGTGGTGTTGGAGGAAAGTGCTGAGAGTGCCTTGGACTGCGAGAAGATCCAACCAGTCCATCCTCCAGGAAAGAAAGCCCGGCTGCTCATTGGAGGGAAGGAGACTAGAGACAAAGTGGAAGTCCTTTGGCCACATCATGAGGAGACAGCAAAGCCTAGAGAAGACAATTATGCTGGCGAAAGTGGAAGGCAAAAGGAAGAGGGGCCGACCAAGGGCAAGAGGGATGGATGGCATCCTTGAAGTGACTGGACTGACCTTGAAGGAGACCCTGGGGGTGGTGACGGCTGACAGGGAGCTCTGGCGTGGGCTGGTCCATGAGGTCACGAAGACTCAGAGACGACTGAACGAATGAACAACATGATAATCAGGATCTCCAAAGGCTGCAAGATGTCCCAATCTATGTCTGAGTTCAGCTGTGGTGCAAGGTGCCAGCAAGAGAAACAGATTCAGCCAGAGTTGCTACCCCATTTTGGTCAGAGAAGGCAGAATTTTACACATTGCCATTCATGGCACTTCTTGGGCGTAGGGCAGTCACTATCTGAATTGCAGAATGCAGTACACCGTTTCTGTCTTCCTTTAGGTGAAGGTGGGCATTTCCCTGGACATTCTGGAAGAAAGAAGAAGCACAAAAGTTGTGAGATACCTTCCAGACCTCCCAGCAGCCCAGACAATGCCATCATTTTAAGGGTGTGCAGGACATTCATTTCTGCTCTTCTTCTCAGAAGATCTCTTGTGTTGAAGTAAAATGAAATCTTGAGGTATTCCTGTATTCCCACTAGAACCCAGTCAAAGGGCTTTATTGCATAAGGCAGTTAAACAAAATTTGCAGCTGGACCAGCAAGTTTGTTTTCTGTTGGCCTAGAGACTAGGACATAGAGCAATGGCTTCAAACCAGAGGAAAGGAGATTCCCCTGAATATGAGGAAGAACTTCTTGACTGTGAGAGCTGTTCAGCAGTGGAACTCTCTACCCTGAAGCGTGGTGGAGGCTCCTTCTATGGAGGCTTTTAAACAGAGGTTGGATGACCATCTGTTGGGCGTGCTTTGAATGGATTTTCCTGCGTCTTGGCAGAATGGGGTTGGACTGGATGGTCCATACGGTCTCTTCCAACTCTATGATTCTATACAATCCCATATGCATTCTAGAGCTGGTCTATCTCCTCTTTTTGATTTTGGTGGTGGTGGTGGGGGGGGGGCATCAATAACTCCCCATCTGGTTGCATTTTTAGGTCAACTTCTGTACCAGTAGTAATATGAGGTCAGGGAATTAAATTGTCTTGCAAGGAGGCAGAGCAGTTGTCGCTGGTGCCCAGGAGACCATCTAGTGGATGGTCTCCTGGGACCATCCACTAGAACCTCTTGAAATGGCCAGAACCTCTTGAAATGGCCCTGAAAGTAGTCCTGGGTCAGCCATCTCCTAGACCTCCATGAACCAGTCATTTATACCATACTCTGATCTTTACATCTGGCCAGCTTTGAAGGTTTGGAGAAAGAAGGCCTACCTAGGTCTTGTCTATATTTCAACCAAAGTCTTACCTGGAAAGGGGTCAGAGATGGCTTCAGGGGATATCTCTGTCTAGGTAAGGCTCACCTTTACCACTTCTGTACCAGTAGTAATATGAGGTCAGGGAATTAAATTGTCTTGCAAGGAGGCAGAGCAGTTGTTGCTGGTGCCCAGGAGACCATCTAGCAGACCATCTCAGACCTCTGAAAGTAGTCCTGGGTCAGCCATCTCCCAGACCTCCATGAACCAGTGATCTTTACATCTGGCCAGCTCTGAAGGGTTGGAGAAAGAAGGCCTACCCAGGTCTTGTCTATATTTCAACCAAGGTCTTACCTGGAATGGGGTCAGAGATGGCTTCAAGGGATATCTCTGTCTAGGTATGGCTCACCTTTCCCAGAGGCAGCAGGCACCAAGGCACAGAGGACCAGGAGAGTAAGGAGGACAACGAGGCCAGTTGAGGACTTCATGGGGAAGCAGGACAGAGTGAACTCCAGCTCTGCCCATCTCCTTTATAGATGAGTTTGACCTTTCTGCATCACTTCCCAGCCCACCCCAGACCCCGAGGCAATGAGGGAATAAAAATCTACTGGACACATACAGACATTAAAAAGGGAACATTCCATCCCAGTTCTACTTTTGCAAAAGTCATAAAGGAACGCAGACATTTCCTTCTAGGCATAATTTTCCTTGTGATGATATCTTTGAATGGCCAGGGTTATTTCCCCTTGCATATTTATTTATTTATTTACAGTATTTATATTCTGCCTGAAGTAGCAGCCAATAGTGAAAGGACCAAGGCAGAGACATCTCCAGCTCATCCCTTGTTTGGGTATCAGCCAGCACATCGACGACTTAAATCAAGAAATAGCTTTCTAAGATCTACAGAGACACTTGCTGGAACACCTTAGCAAGCGAGAGTCCAAAAGTGGCAGGTTCAAACCCAGAACCTCAATCAATGGCTGATACCAAATGAGAGACTCTCCCCTGGGCACACAGAAGATGGGGCGACTTGGAAGGCACTGAACAGACTGCGCTCTGGCACCACGAGATGCAGAACCAACCTCAAGAAATGGGTCTACAAAGTGGAATCCTCGACATGCGAGTGTGGAGAAGAGCCGACCACTGACCACCTGCTGCCATGCACCCTGAGCTCTGCCACATGCACCATGGAGGACCTTCTTGCGGCAACACCAGAGGCACTCCAAGTGGCCAGAGACTGGTCAAAGGACATCTAATCAACTACCAAACTTGCAAACTCTGTTTTGTCTGTTTGTTAAAAATTTGTTAAAATGTAATACAATTGTCTGGTTAATACTGACACGATAAATAAATAAACCCCGAAGGGGACTCAAGGTGGATCATAGAACACATAGATGGCAAATAGTCAGTGCCGATTATACAATGACAAGACAGACAATCTTGTTAGTGGGGCATCCATCTTGACCCCTGAGCCCTATCTTCACTGGTTCCTGAGTCAAAAACCAGTTCCTGAGTCTTGGCAAGCTTTCAGAGGCAGGAACTGGAGCTTCATGGAAAACGTCTGCTTCTTCCATGCTTTGAAGAATGCCATCACTGGACCAAGAGATCTCAGAACAGGTAAGAATCCACCAGTGGTGAGTTCTCCCCTGGAGCTTATGAGCTAGAACACTGCATTCTGCCATCTTCACCTGATCTAGTTCAATAGGCATTCCTATTGTTGTCTCTTGGGCATGCATGGGGGCCATTCAGGGTTTTTGCAGTCTCTCTACCTGATATCACATTAGAATCATAGAAGAGAATCATGGAAGAGACCTCCTGGGCCATCCAGTCCAACCCCATTCTGCCAAGAAGCAGGACAATCGCATTCAAAGCACCCACGACAGATGGCCATCCAGCCTCTGTTTAAAAGCTTCCAAAGGAGGAGCCTCCACCACACTCCCTCCGGGGCAGAGAGTTCCACTGCTGAACAGCTCTCACAGTCAGGAAGTTCTTCCTCATGTTCAGATGGAATCTCCTCTCTTGTAGTTTGAAGCCATTGTTCCATTGCATCCTAGTCTCCAAGGAAGCAGAAAACAAGCTTGCTCCCTCCTCCTCCCTGTGGCTTCCTCTCACATATTTATACATGGCTATCATATCTCCTCTCAGCCTTCTCTTCTTCAGGCTAAACATGCCCAGCTCCTTAAGCCGCTCCTCATAGGGCTTGTTCTCCAGACCCTTGATCATTTTAGTCGCCCTCCTCTGGACACATTCCAGCTTGTCAATATCTCTCTTGAATTGTGGTACCCAGAATTGGACACAATATTCCAGGTAAAGTGGTCTAACCAAAGCAGAATAGGGCATGGGGAGCATTACTTCCCTAGATCTAGAGGAGCTTATGAGCTAGAACACAGCATTCTGACATCTTTGCCTGATCTAGCCCAATAGGCATTCCTATGGTCGTCTCTTTGGCATCTGTAGGAGCCATTCCAGGTTTTTGCAAAGTCTCTCTACCTGATATCGCATTACTGCTAGCATTATGACACAGAAGCGGAAGACCCATCACACCAAGAAACACAGCAGGTGGGGAGCAAGAGAATCATAGAAATAGGCAGACCAGCAGTTGCATGAACATGGCATCATGTGATAGCAATGGGCCAGCTGCAATGTTGGCTTTCCTACCTCATTTGTTAGTCCTTTGACTGGTCCTCATTGGGATGTGGAAGAACTAAGACCAAACCAAAGGTTTGTGTCTTCCCAGGGTCGTACTCCTTGACATCATGTGCCCTTGACACAAAAGATCTTCTGGGAAAAGGTTGAGGAGTAATGAGTGCCCTGTGCCGCAGTGTCATGCTCGACTTGGAAATGCTGGGATTCTATGGCCTGCTGGGATGCTTTCCTGGGGAACACCCAACTCCACATTCAGAACCATTGCAACTCAGAGGTTGAATGCCCTGGGTGCCGAACATTGCCAAAGCGACTACACTACATTCTGCTTTCACTCTGACATGCATGAGTCCATTTCCCTTGAGATGACATTTTTGGATGACCAGAGTTGTTGCCCTTCACCAACCACTCAGCCTTGTTAGTGAGGCATCTGTCTTGACCTCTAAACTGTAGGCCTGGGTAACAACAGAAAAATTTGTTTCTAAAATCGATTTGTATTTGGGGTTTTTTTTTTGTTTCGATATTTAAAATAATTACAAAATTTTCCTTTTAAAAAGTTCGATATTTATCAAAGAGTTGGAAGAGACCTCATGGGCCATCCAGTCCAACCCCATTCTGCCAAGAAGCAGGAATATTGCATTCAAATCACCCCTGACAGATGGCCATCCAGCCTCTGTTTAAAAGCTTCCAAAGAAGGAGCCTCCACCACACTCCAGGGCAGAGAGTTCCACTGCTGAACGGCTCTCACAGTCAGGAAGTTCTTCCTCACATTCAGATGGAATCTCCTCTCTTGTAGTCTGAAGCCATTGTTCCCTTGCATCCTAGTCTCCAGGGAAGCAGTAAACAAGCTTGCTCCCTCCTCCTCCCTGTGGCTTCCTCTCACATTTTTATACATGGCTATCATCATATCCCCTCTCAGCCTTCTCTTCTTCAGGCTAAACATGCCCAGCTCGTTAAGCCGCTCCTCATAGGGCTTGTTCTCCAGACCTTTTATCATTTTAGTCGCTCTCCTCTGGACACATTCCAGCTTGTCAATATCTCTCTTGAATTGTGGTGCCCAGAACTGGACACAATATTCCAGGTGTGGTCTAACCAATGTGGAATAGAGCATGGGGAGCATGACTTCCCTAGATCTAGACACTAGGCTCCTCTTGATGCAGGCCAAAATCCCATTGGCTTTTTTTGCCGCCACATCACATTGTTGGCTCATGTTTAACTTGTTGTCCACGAGGACTCCAAGATCTTTTTCACACGTACTGCTCTCGAGCCAGGCATCGTCCCCCATTCTGTATCTTTGCATTCTTGGTCTCAGGGCTGTGGTTCATCCATGGGAACACCTGCTCCCTATGCTCCTTTCTCCTTTGGGGCCCCAGGGAAGTGAATGAAGGGAAACAGCAGGTGATTCCCAGAAGTTGCTTGGAGGATCAAGGATCCCTAGGTGGACTCCAATGGCCATTCCATCTCTATTCACCCCAAACACATTTTGCCCGTATGAACACATTTTGGCCCGTATGCTTGGCAGCACGGAGGGGGGAAGTGGCACCACATCCATGGCTCACACTTTCCACAACTTGCCCCCTGCATCTGCATCTCGATGGCCCTTAGCCCCTGGGACTAGCACTTGCCTCCACTCAAGCAGAATGTCCTGCCAACCTTCATCTCCGGCAAGTCGCAGCATTTCTGATGCCTAAGCCTTTGACTGTGTGGATCATAATAAATTGTGGCAAGTTCTTAGTGGGATGGGCATCCCAAGCCCCCTTCCCTCTCTCCTGAGGAATCTGTACAAGGACCAAGGAGCAACAGTCAGAACTGACCACAGAACAGGAGACTGGTTCCAGATTGGGAAAGGCGTACGGCAAGGCTGCATCCTCTCCCCCAACCTTTTTAACTTGTATGCAGAACACATCATGCGAGGATGTGCGGGGCTGGAGGAATGCAAGGCTGGGGAGAAAATGGCTGGAAGAAACATTGACAACCTCAGATATGCAGATGACACCACTCTGATGGCCGAAAGCAAGGAGGAGCTGAGGAGCCTTCTAATCAAGGTGAAAGAAGAAAGCGCAAAAGCCGGGTTGCAGCTAAACGTCAAAAAAACCAAGATTATGGCAACAAGAATGATTGACAACTGGAAAATAGAGGGAGAAACCGTGGAGGCCGTGACAGGGTTTGTATCTCTAGGCGCAAAGATGAGTGCAGACGCAGACTGTGGCCAGGAAATCAGAAGACGCTTCCTTCTTGGGAGGAGAGCAATGTCCAGTCTCGATAAAATAGTAAAGAGTAGAGACATCAGACTGGCAACCAAGATCCATTGCCTAGTCAAAGCCATGGTCTTCCCCATAGTAGTCACCTACGGATGTGAGAGCTGGACCTTAGGGAAGGCTGAGCGAAGGAAGAGAGATGCTTTTGAGCTGTGGTGTTGGAGGAAAGTTCTGAGAGTGCCTTGGACTGCGAGAAGATCCAACCAGTCCATCCTCCAGGAAAGAAAGCCTGACTGCTCATTGGAGGGAAGGAGACTAGAGGGAAAGCGGAAGTCCTTTGGCCACATCATGAGGAGACAGGAAAGCCTAGAGAAGACAATTATGCTGGGGAAAGTGGAAGGCAAAAGGAAGAGGGGCCGACCAAGGGCAAGATGGATGGATGGCATCCTTGAAGTGACTGAACTGACCTTGAGGGAGCTGGGGGTGGTAACGGCCGACAGGGAGCTCTGGCGTGGGCTGGTCCATGAGGTCACGAAGAGCCGGAGACGACTGAACGAATGAACAACAACAACAAGACACTCTATATCTGACTTGCAAGCATGTAACGGCCCTTGCATGTCATTCATATGTGAAATTTTTGGGCATTTCAATGTGAGTCCTGGAAGACTTAACCATTGCATGCAAATATTTGAGTAGAGGTTTTATCTAGAGAGCTTTGCCCACTCAGGAATTCGAGGCAGAGATACATTTGAGAGGCATCTCTGTCCAGGGATCACTCACCTTTCCCAGAGGCATCAGGCATCAAGGCACAGAGGGCCAGGAGAGCAAGGAGGAGGAGGAGGCCACCTGAGGACTTCATGGCCAGGCAGGAGTGAGTGAGGCTCCAGCTCTGCCCACCTCCTTTATATCATCGTCCAATGAAGTTGGGCATCCTCATCCCTGGAAGTTCTGCAGGGAACAAAGCACAAAGTCTGCCTTGTGAAATGACCTTTATGGCTGAGAAACACTGATGAGATAATTGGCGTATGTCAGCAGGAGCCATGATGTCCTGCCCAAAAAGCAGCACAAGGAAATAGATGTTCCGATCAAGAATTGGGGAGGAACGCCTCCAGAAAAGAATCAATGCAATGTATTGTCGAAGGCTTTCATGGCTGGAATCACTAGGTTCTTGTGGGTTTTTTCGGGCTATAGGGCCATGTTCTAGAGGCATTTTCTCCTGACGTTTCGCCTGCATCTATGGCAAGCATCCTCAGAGGTAGTGAGTAGGCCTGGGTAACAACGGAAAAATTTGTTTCTAAAATCGATTTGTATTTGGGGGGTTTTTTTTTTGTTTCGATATTTAAAATAATTACAAAATTTTTCTTTTAAAAAGTTCGATATTTACAAAATTTCGTAAATGGTAAAAAATTAACGAATTGATTTCCGAAACAATAACGAATCGATTCGTTAATGGCGGACGCGACCGCGAAATACGCTAAAAAACCCTCCAAAACCTTCTGAAGCTTCCCTCTCCCTCTGTTGTTGACTGTTGGTGTGATATTATAATTTTTTTTCACTAATTAAACCATAAAACTGGCCCAGACATGCGGAAATAATAACGAAACGACCTCAAAACAATAACGAAACGAATACAGTATCGAAATACGAAGCATTTACAAAACGTTTTTGAAAATTCGTTTTTTTAATAATTGCTCCAGAATGGTTCGTTATCGTTTTGTAATTGAAAAAATTAACGAATTATTAACGAATTACGAATTAACGAAACGAAACCGCCCAGCCCTGATGGGTTTCCATTGCAATCGCCTCCCTGGAAACACATTGAAGTGCAAGTGGTGAAAAGTGGGAGCAATAGCCATGGATGTGGTGCCACTTCTCCTCCTTAGAAAGAACTTCCTGACTGTGAGAGCCGTTCAGCAGTGGAACTCTCTGCCCCAGAGGGAGTGTGGTGGAGGCTCCTTCTTTGGAAGCTTTAAGCAGAGGCTGGATGGCCATTTGTCAGGGGTGATTTGAATGCAATATTCCTGCTTCTTGGCAGAATGGGGTTGGACTGGATGGCCCATGAGGTCTCTTCCAACTCTTTGATTCTATGATTCTATGATTCTTTCTCTCCCAATCATATAGAGCCCAGTCTCTCTGCAAAAATATCTGTCTTTATGGTTAGAGAGGAATAGAGATGGGCCCTTTGAGGGGTTTCTCTGGCTTAGAGAGTGTGATATAGGACCTAAGGTTCTTGGGTGGTCTTCCATTCAATCACCAACCAGGGCTGATAGGATCTGGTGTGAGTGAGATGTAACCGTGAAGACCATCTGACTAGACCAATATCCTTATTTACTGGAGTAAAACAAGGTTGTGCTCTTGCTCCTACTTTGTTTAATATTAATATTAACTCCCTGGTGAACTCTCAGAAATAAACCCTCACACCCCCAAATTGGTGTCATGTATCATCCCACAGTTGATAGTGGTTGTTGGTGGCAGGCCTAGCAGTTGGTGGTGGACGGGTTAATGTAAGCCTTAGTTCTAAAGGGTTGAGTAATCTGTAAATAAGAGTTCATGGGTGAAAACAATTAAGGGTGGAGGCATGCAAGAGATAGGTTGCAGTTGGATGTGTCCGGATATAAAGAGCTAGTCTTGGGACTCGTATTCACGGGGAAAGTATTTGTCTTATTTTGGTGGTAGATGCTGCTGGTTTCCCCCCAGGTTTGTGGATTTTTGGTATCCTCATCTGTCTCTTGGAACCCTGGAACCTTGAATCTTTGGGCTGACTGCTGACTTTTGACTACAGTATAGACCAGGGGTCGGGAACCTTTGGTCCTCCAGGTGTGGTGGACTTCAACTCCCACAATTCCTTGAGGCTCGGCATTCGCCCCAAAGGCTTACCTTGGCCCAACGAGGTTTGTTTGGCTCTTTTTCATGGAGGACGGGCAGCAAAGGGGGAGAGACGAGCGTAACGTAGCTGTGAAGATGGCGAGGAAGGATGCGGAGCCCACAGACTGGCCTCGGAGGGAGAGAGCCAGGCGGAAACACCTGCGGGCGATGCGCCTCCTCGCCGCTTCGGCCCTTAGCAACCGCCCCGCATGGACCCCCTCCCTAGCTATAGCCCTTTCCCTCCAGTCTTCGCCTTCCCTTTTCCCCGACAAGCTCTGCACGACGTCACTCAGCCGGCGTCATTGCTAGGGAGGGGGTCCATGCGGGGCGGTTGCTAAGGGCCGAAGCGGCGAGGAGGCGCGTTGCCCGCAGGGGTTTCCGCCCGCTCTCTCCCTCCGAGGCCAGTCTGTGGGCTCCGCATCCTTCCTCGCCATCTTCACAGCTACGTTACGCTCGTCTCTCCCCCTTTGCTGCCCGTCCTCCATGAAAAAGAGCCAAACAAACCTCGTTGGGCCAAGGTAAGCCTTTGGGGTGAATGCCGAGCCTCAAGGAATTGTGGGAGTTGAAGTCCACCACACCTGGAGGGCCAAAGGTTCCCCATGCCTGGTATAGACTCTTGATCCTTGGACTTTGCTCATTGAACTCTCAGCATTTGACCACTAGACTGGACCTTTTTTTTTTAAAAAAAAAATATTTTTATTGTACATTTTTCCAGTGATATTTACAACGAAAAGTGAGTGAAAAAACAATTGTGATGAGAAGAAGAAAATAAAAAAAATAAGAGAAAAAGATTTATTTTTTTTTAAAAAAGGAAAAAGACACCCCCTCCCCCCCCCCCCCCCCCCCCCCCCGCGTATGAACTTCCCAAAGGTCCTTTGAGGGTCGTTTGCTTTCAAGGTTTTTTTTTCTCTTAGTTTCTCGTAGTCGCTTCTTTTAGTTCCTTATTCATATGTTAGACAAGTCTATCAGTACTGGAATTTTCAATGTTTCAATAAAGTCCTGGAAACCTGACCTGGACTGGACCTTTTGACTATGGTTTTATCCTAAACAAACATGCAACAGTGTTTGCTATCAGTTTTTGTTTTATATTCTGTGGCTGAGTGAAATCTTTATGATTTGGACTATTAAAACAGCCAGACAGCAAGTGCTGTTTTAATCAAATTGTTTGATACAAATTGGGTGTTTGTATCACTCACCTTTATCCGTGGTGGCAGGCATCAAGGAACAGAGGTCAAGGAAAGTATGGAGGACAATGAGGCCAGTTGAGAACTTCATGGGGAAGCAGGACTGAGTGAACTCCAGCGCTGCCCACCTCCTTTATAGCCCCTTCCAGTTGAGGTTGGCATTTAGGCAATTAGGAAATATAAACTCATTGGACTCATACAGTCTATATATATAAATCTGTTAGGTTGGTTCAACGGGACAGCAAAACTCCACAACCCCCCAACGAAACTGCACCAAAATTGCCATGCCCCAAGGACAACCCACTCGGTACAAACTAAGAATTGAAAACAACACAACAACACACAGATAAATCGCCAAAACAACTGAGCATGCGCACTGGAGCAAAGTCCCCAGCGCGCGCACACACATGGCCAAACGGCCAACGCACCTGTTGGGGTTCAGCCTGAGTTTGAACTTGAACCTAATTCTCTGTTTGTTCCTCCTGATGCTAATGAAAGTATATTTACTGATGCTAGTGGAAATGTACCTTTTGATGCCAATGCTCCTGAAATTAGTGAGGAAGAAACTGCTGTAGGTTTGGAAAATGCCAATGTTCCTGAAATTAGTGAGGAAGGAACTTCTGTAGGTTTGGAAAATGAAAGTACCAGTGTTCCTGAGAATGTTTCAGAGGGAGACCTTGAACTTTCCCTCCCTTCTGCACCTGTTAACTGTAATGACAACAGAAGGGGCCAAATTTGGGAAGACAGAAGTAAATCACTCAGTTTGCGTCGATCCTCCCAAATTCAAGAATTAAAAACATTGGCTTCAAAACAGAAGGGCGGTTCACGGAACCGATTCTTGAGTTTTAATTGCAATACGCCAGGCTGATTGTCTCAGTTCAGGCATCGTTTCAGAATTGATGAAGACCTTGGCAGTTCTCCTGGTTCCCTGGCCATAGTTTGGGAAGATTTCTAGGATATCAAGTACGCTTAGTGGATTGCTAACAGGTTCCAGTATTTCCCAGTGAGGCTTTTGGTTTTGCTTTATCCATTTAAATTCATGTTTGCTGATTTTACTGTGGCTTATGACTTGCATTTTTCCTTTATTTTGTAACCATTTTTCTTCAATAAAAAAGGAGTTTTTCACAGCCAAGTGTGGTGGATAGTTATCTTAGGGCCTCGTTCCCTGCTCTGGATTGCAACAGCACCCTCCGCACTTCCCTCCCTCCCTCGCCCCGCCCAGCACGAACACGTCGCCACCCACACACACACACACACAAACAACGCAACTTCCCCCCGCCCCCTTCCCTCCACTCCCTCCTTCATCTTACCCCTCCCACGCTGCCTCCAAGCCCCACTCCGCACACTCCAAGCCGCATCCCCACCGGAAAGACACGCCCCCTCCCTTCGCCCCACCCCTTCCCTCCGTGACTTACTCCTTCCCTCCTCCCTCCCTCTCTGGAAAGACACGCCCCCTCCCTTCGCCCCACCCCTTCCCTCCGTGATCTTGAGTATGGGAGTTGTAGTTCACCGACATCCAGACAGCACTGTGGACTCAAACAATGATGGATCTGGACCAAACATGGCATAAGCATTCAATACGCCCAAATATGAACATAGATGGAGTTTGAGGGAAATAGACCTTGACATTTGGGAGTTGTAGTCACTGGGATTCAGAGTTCACCAACACTCAAAGAGCATCCTGAACCCCACCAACGACAGAATTGGGGCAAACATGCCACACTGAACCCCCATGACCAACAGAAAATACTCAAGTTTATACACAAGCATAAAGAAGGGGAAGGAAGGAGGGATGCCAGAGAGAGAAAGAGAGAGAGAGAGAGAGAAAGAGGGGAAAGGAAGGAGTGTGAGAGAGAGAAAGAGGGAAAGAGAGCGAGGGAAGGAAGGAAGAGAGGCCAGGCAGAGACTTCAAAACTTTTACTAAAGGCCACAGCAACGCGTGGCAGGGCACAGCTAGTTATTAAAAAGGGAATGTTCCATCCCAGTTCTTCCCGCAAAGGTGGACAGGGAGGGTGAACAGATTCCTTCTAGAATCAATTTCCCTTGTGATGGAATATTTGGATGGAAACACCGCTCAGCTTTGACAGTGGGCCACCCTTCTTGACTCATGGGCTTCTAGGTTTCCAATTCATTGTGACCTTCTCCTGAGGGTCGTATTTCATTGCAAGTGGTGGAAGGTGGGAGCAAGAGCCACAGATATGGTGCTATATCTCCCCCTTGCTCTGCTAATCATACAGACCCATGTCCCAGAGAGAATGCTTCTGGAGCATGGCTATACAGTCCAGAAATTTCACAACAACAACCCATACAGCCTCATCTTTCTGCAAAAGGATCTTTATGGTTTAGAAGGAACAGAGATGGGTCCTCTAAGGGGCTTCTATGGCTGAGAATGTGTGAAATAGAGCCTGGGGTTTCTGGGGGAGCTCTTATCCAAACTGACGGGATCTGATGCCTTTGGAATTTTTGTGGCACAGATGACTGGGAGTCAGCTGCATTAAGATCACTACTGACGAAAATTCATGAGTTCGAAGCCAGCCCAGGTCGGAGTGAGTTTCCGGCCAATTGTGTAGCTTGTTGTCAACCTTTGCAGCCCGAAAGAATCATAGAATCATAGAATCCTAGAGTTGGAAGAGACCTCATGGGCCATCATCCAGTCCAACCCCATTCTGCCAAGAAGCAGGAATATTGCATTCAAATCACCCCTGACAGATGGCCATCCAGCCTCTGCTTAAAAGCTTCCAAAGAAGGAGCCTCCATCACACTCCGGGGCAGAGAGTTCCACTGCTGAACGGCTCTCACAGTCAGGAAGTTCTTCCTCATGTTCAGATGGAATCTCCTCTCTTGTAGTTTGAAGCCATTGTTCCTTTGTGTCCTAGTCTCCAAGGAAGCAGAAAACAAGCTTGCTCCCTCCTCCTCCCTGTGGCTTCCTCTCACATATTTATACATGGCTATCATATCTCCTCTCAGCCTTCTCTTCTTCAGGCTAAACATGCCCAGTTCCCTAAGCCGCTCCTCATAGGGCTTGTTCTCCAGACCCTTGATCATTTTAGTTGCCCTCCTCTGGACACATTCCAGCTTGTCAATATCTCTCTTGAATTGTGGTGCCCAGAATTGGACACAATATTCCAGATGTGGTCTAACCAAAGCAGAATAGAGGGGTAGCATTACTTCCTTAGATCTAGACACTAGGCTCCTCTTGATGCAGGCCAAAATCCCATTGGCTTTTTTGCCGCCACATCACATTGTTGGCTCATGTTTAACTTGTTGTCCATGAGGACTCCAAGATCTTTTTCACACGTACTGCTCTCGAGCCAGGCATTGTCCCCCATTCTGTCTCTTTGCATTTGGTTTTTCCTGCCAAAGTGGAGTATCTTGCATTTGTCACTGTTGAACTTCATTTTGTTAGTTTTGGCCCATCTCTCTAATCTGTCAAGATCGTTTTGAATTCTGCTCCTGTCCTCTGGACTATTGGCTATTCCTCCCAATTTGGTGTCGTCTGCAAACTTGATGATCCTGCCTTCTAGCCCTTCATCTAAGTCATTAATAAAGATGTTGAACAGGACCGGGCCCAGGACGGAACCCTGCGGCACTCCACTTGTCACTTCTTTCCAAGATGAAGAGGAAGCATTAGTGAGCACTCTCTGTGTTCGTCCACTTAACCAATTCCAGATCCACCTCACCGTAGATTTGCCTCGCCCACATTGGACTAGTTTCCTTGCCAGAAGGTCATGGGGGACCTTGTCAAAGAAGGCCTTCCTGAAATCCAGGTACGCTACATCCACGGCATTCCCCACATCTAGGAAAATTAGGTATCACTTATGTGTGGGGAAGCTAATTTAGCTAATTTACGAGGCCATAAAAATCTCCACCAAGCATGCGGGGAATGAGGAAATATTTCATCAGTATTGCAGATGGACAGTGAAGCGACAGCTCCTCTGGTGGTCAGAAAAAGTTGGAATGTTAAATAGCCTCTGACTGTCTGTCTATATGAGTTGTGTGTCTATGGCATTGAATGTGTGCCATGTATATGTACATTGTAATCCACCCTGAGTCCCCTGCCGAGTGAGAAGGGCAGAATAGAAATACTGTAAATAATAAATAAATACTCGAAACAAAAAACCGTGCTCTCCGTGTGCCTTTTCTTTCACGTCAACCCTTCAGTCTACCAAGCATGCAATCCCTGATCTTCCACCAAGAAAATCTGTCTAGATCAGTCATGGGCAAACTTCAGCTCTCCAGGTGTTTTGGACTTCAACTCCCACAGTTCCTAACAGCTGGTAGTTTGCCCATGTCTGGTCTATATGGTAGCAGAGTTGGGATGCTCTCCAGATCCTACTTAAGACTCTCCAAACATCTTCTGGGGGTTTCCACTGGGTTCTCATATTCACATTGGAGAGAGGAAGGGTGGGGTCAAGCAGTCCAAAGAATTATATGTGGTATTCCTTTCCGGAGAAGAAGGAGACCTTTGAAACCACCAGCAAGACAAGACCACCTCCTTCGGTCAGGAAAAAAAAACGAGTCCAGACTCTGGAGGTGCAGAGGATTGTGCCATTTATTGTCAAGGGAATGAAGGCAGTTACGCTTGCAGAATTGGGGCCCTCATCAATGGGGCAAGTGGGGATGGTGCAGAATGGGATTTGGTCTCTCTAGAAGCAAGAAGAGATGGGCAGAGGAACTGCGGTCAGGCATCTCTGTTGGTGGCTGGCTATCCATAGCTTCAAGCCTCTTTGGAGGTTAGCCTGTGAAAAGTAGAAAGAGTCAGAGACAGGAGGAGGAAGGGGAGAAAGCCACAGAAGCACACAATCAATATTCATGTCTGCAATATCTATCTTCTCCAAAGTGATGGAATCCTGTCGGTTTCAATGTGGTGGACTATTTCCCTAACATGGACATCTTTAGAGACTTTGGATAGTTCCATAAAACTCCCTCTTAAAACTATTTCAAGTCCAATTCTGGGCACCACATTAATAATCCGAGGGGAAAGAGACTCACCAAAGACAGGGTTAAAGCAGTCTTTCATGCACCCCCAGTCACAACACTTCATGTGCCCAAGGCAATCGTGGTCAAAGGTGCACTTAGCCAGGCAAACTGCCACTGTGCCTTTGGGTGGAACTGGGCATTTCCCGGGCTTTTCTGGAAGAGAGGACAAACACGCAAACAGCGCGATGACTCCCATTTCTTCTCTCGTGCCTCCTCGCAGCACAAGGAACCCCAGCACTTCCAGGCGGACAGCACAACTTGGCAGAATATTATCACATGTCAAGGCCACATAAGCTTTTGCAAGGTGAAAGCATTTCTGCTTGGTAGAAATGGGGGCTGGACTCTTCGGTGCTAAGCACTGCTCCATTTCCAACAGGCATGGCTGGCTGGCTGCACATTTTGGCACTCAGACTGTCTTATAGGAGGGCCAAGCACTGATTGTGAAATGTAGTGTTGGTGGACAGGAAAAGAGATTTACAGATGGGCTCAAAGCCAACCTTAAAAACCATGGCATAGACACCGAGAACGGGGAAGCTCTGGCCCTTGAATGCTCTAACTGGAGGTCAGATGTGACCAGCAGTGCTGTGGAATTCAAAGAGGTACGAATGGAGTGCAAAAGGGAGAAACGTGCCAAGAGGAAGGCGCGTCAAGCCAACCCCGACCAAGACCTGTTCAAGCTGTTTGCAATTTAAAACATAGATTTCAAAGTATACATGTATGTTTAAAATGCAGTAGCTATGTGCCGGGTGTAATGTATTCCTGTGTGGAAAGAGTTAACTGAACTATCAAGGGAACGCCATTCCTAGAGAGGTCATAAATCAAGTATGTAGAACAAATGGCTACGGCATCATACGTCACTCTGGCGTGAAGGAGGTGTGGACTAGTACTGATAACAGTTGAAGAGTTCGTGATGTTACGATCAGACGGTAAAGAAGCAAGTTTACGATGTGCTGAGTGTTAAGTAGCTTCTAATGTATATAGCTGTAAAATGAAGTAGTTAATAGACCTGGTGACTGTGATTGACCTGTTCCTGCCTTGCTGTGCTGCTAATGTCACTGACATTTGAAGAGGCACAAATGGAGGGCGAAAGAGAGAAACGTGCCAAGAGGAAGAAGGCGCATCAAGCCAACCTTGACTGGGACCGCCTTCCACCTGAAAACTGATGTCCTCACTGCAGGAGAACATGCGGAGAACAGCCCCCCACCGCCAAGACACTTGGACCATCATCCTTGGGCTACGAGGGATTGTCTAAGTAAATAAGGAATAGAATCCAGGCCAGCTAATGTGTCAGAATGGGCACCAAGTCACTCTCAAGCATCCAGAGAACACTGTCCAAGATGAGAGGGCAACTAGGCAGCTGCTCAAGAGGAAAACTGCCACCCAGTTTTTCAGGGCAGGAGTGACATTGGGCAAATGGGTCTTCAGGTCCCCCTCCCATGTCAAATGTAACCAGATGCAGGCTCTCTTACCAGGCACGGGGTCCACGCAGGCAGGACCACACTCAATTCTGCAGCACTTCTTCCTGTCGGGGCATTCATAGTCCCTTGAGCAGCGGAAGAAACAAGGATCGATTTCTCCTGGTGGAGTTCTTGCAGGACACACTCCTGGTTTCACTAGGAAAGCAGATGGAGATGTGACAGAGGCTCAGAATCAGAGTCAACTGGAACGTCATGATCATAGTTCCGGAGGAGGGGTCTCATGGCTGCCTTCTGCTAGGACAAGGGGAGAAATGCTAACTCCCCCCCCTCCAAACAGTTTGGTAGCACCTGAGTTAGTATAACTTTAGTATAACTTTGTTGTCATTGTACATTGTACAACAAAATTAAATGCCTTCCCCAGCACACACCACAAAACAACACACCCATCCCTCCACACTCCCACCACCACCATGAAGTTCAACATAGCCACAGCTCTAGGATAAGAAACTATCTCTCAGTCTATTGTTGAAAGCTTTCCTGGCTGGAATCACTAGGTTGTTGTAGGTTTTTCAGGCTATATGGCCATGTTCTAGAGACATTCTCTCCTGATGTTTCGCCTGCATCTGTAATAAGAAATTCAATGTGCAAATTTGATAAATGTGAACTTAATATGATCTGTGGGAATGAATGGAAGGATGGAAGGATGTATGGATGGAGCTAATAATTTTGGAAACACCAGTATGATGTTAAGGCCTGCAATAACTAACTACCTGCTTGCTGGATTTGCTAATGAGAAACCTGATAAGAACTGGGACAGTGATAACAGAAATGTTTGCAATATTCCTTATGTTAAGAAGGAAGTCAACATAAGATCAACACCAATCAAGAAGATCAATATCTGGCCAGGAAACTGAGATGGATCCAGGATGGAAGACGTCTATCATTAATTTACAACTTTGGGACTATATCAACGGAATATTCCTATAAAAGACTCAGTCTAATAATGCTCAAAGTGTGGCAGACTGAGGAGTCTGTTCCACCCGCCATGCTCTGCTCCATGGGAAGGAGAGATGGTGTACCTATGGAGAGAGGCAGATTTGCATGGGAGCAGTTTGGTCACTTTGGGGCTTCTTTTTCAAGGGAAGTGGAAGGAGTGTGTTTTTGGAGTCTTGCATTTTGTGCAGGGAGTCAGGTTCTGCTGTAGGGAAAACAGAGATCTGGTCCTTGGCACTGTTCTTAGAGAAAGAAGTTTTGGTATCTCAGCGTTTTGAAATTTTGGCGTTATGGAAGTTTTGGAACTATGCGTTGGCAAACTGCAGGAAAGCAGGGTCTGGCCTGACAGGTGCTTCTCCAAGGAGGGAGAAAATGATATGGTAATATTTGGATGCATGTGGATGAATGCATGTACATGTGGTGTGAATGTTGACTGAAAATGTAATTCCCCTTTGTTTGTTTGTTAACCAATGTAATTGTAAATCCAATGTAGTTGCATAGAATCTGTATGTCTGTAATCCAATGTCATTCTTTGTCTTAATGTTTTCTATAACCTGATATACCTTCTCACACTGGAAATTGCAATAAAAAGAACCTATGCTTCAAAGTCATTGAAAAGTCATTCATGACACATCTATGGCAAGCATCCTCAGAGGTTGTGAGGTCCTCTCAGTCTCTCTCAGTCTCTCTCAGTCTGTTTGTCCTTGCCTTTGTCACCCTATACCATCTGCCAGATGGCAATAATTCAAAAAAAGAAGAATATCCTGGGTGAGATGGATCCCCAAGACTGCTCTGAGCTTTCTTAAGGCTGTGAGAGTTATAAGGTTCTTCCAAAGAGGGAAGAAAGAGGGTAACCCATGATTCCCTGTGCAGTAGTGGTGACCCTTTTGTAGCGCCAACCAGGTGGAACAATTCTGCAGTTCTAGAGAGGATTGAGAAGGGCAGAGTCACCTTCAGCATCCAATGAAGTTTTGGGTGCCTTCAGGCACCTCCAGAGTAGGTGCCAAATGACTTGGTCTGAACATTTTATTGAAACAATATGGAAGTCGGAGAGCAGGTCCTCTCTTCCCAGCTGAGCAACAACAACTAAGCTGAGGCCATGACATTGACCACCCCTGTTAACCTAGCTAGTTCAACAGCGTTTGCTGGTGGGCCCTATGCACTACCAGGGTCCAAGAGGAGCTTGACCCAGGATCCAATGGTGTCTCCTGCTCAGTCTGTGATGCAGTTGCTTCGAACTGAGAGCAGATGCCTTTCCTTGCCCCCTCAGACGTGCTCCTTTCCCTCTCAATGGGACTTGTCCTGGGCAGCCCTTGAACCAGAGAATGGCCCCATGTGAAGTCATAGGGTTATCTTCTGTTTCTTAAGGCATTTCCCCTTCTGTAATTTCCCAATTTAGCAGAGCTTCATGGGACCCAAATTCATGACTGAGCATTAATCTACTCTCACTATAGCATTCACTCCAACAAACCCAAAAGGAGCCCTTCCTGGTCTTCAAAAGATAGGGAGAAGCAGTACCAATGGATAGGAAGATATAGCTGAAGAGGGATTCTTCCTCCAACACATCTCCTTCTCAAACTAACCCACATGAGCCATAGGACCAGCCTAATACCTTCTGCTCCTCACCTGAACTGAATTGGGATTTCTTGTTCCTTTTCTTGCCATGATCATGAGACCAGGTCCAGGTGAGAAGCAACATCTGGGTGAATTTCTATCTGAATTGGACTCACATTCTTCCTCCAGTTCTGATGAAGCTCTATCATTCCCTGAAGGTTCATAGCTTAAAGGTGTGATGATTCCCGTCCCCCTCCATACTCTGCAGTTTAATAGCATGGGGCACAAGGTTCATATTGATGTGGGAGCCCTCAGTCTTGACTTTCAATAAAGCAAGAGGAGATGACCACCTGAGACCCAGTCCTTGGTTGAATCAGAAGAAGGCTCCTTTCTTCTGTCCTTCTCCTTGTCACTCATTCAAATGAGGACTACTCCATTGCCTTCTTCCCCTCACTTCCTTCTGTACTACCAGAACTCGTTCTGCCCTTCGAATGTCCATGTGAATAAGGTCCAAATGAGAAGCAACAAATGGATTAATGTCTATAGAATCATAGAATCCTAGAGTTGGAAGAGACCTCATGGGCCATCCAGTCCAACCCCATTCTGCCAAGAAGCAGGAATATTGCATTCAAAGCACCCCTGGCAGATGGCCATCCAGCCTCTGTTTAAAAACTTCCAAAGGAGCCTCCACCACACTCCGGAGCAGAGAGTTCCACTGCTGAACAGCTCTCACAGTCAGGAAGTTCTTCCTCATGTTCAGATGGAATCTCCTCTCTTGTAGTTTGAAGCCATTGTTCCATTGCGTCCTAGTCTCCAGGGAAGCAGAAAGGAAGCTTGCTCCCTCCTCCTCCCTGTGGCTTCCTCTCACATATTTATACATGGCTATCATATCTCCTCTCAGCCTTCTCTTCTTCAGGCTAAACATGCCTAGCTCCTTAAGCCGATCCTCATAGGGTTTGTTCTCCAGACCCTTAATCATTTTAGTCGCCCTCCTCTGGACACATTCCAGCTTGTCAATATCTCCCTTATCTATGTCTCTCAATTAATTAATGCACTTTGACCCTACTTAAAGCATTATGGCTCAATGTTGTGGAATCCTGTGAGTTGTCAATTGTTGAGGCATCATTGCTCTCTGTCAGAAAAGGCTGAAGACCTTGTAAAACTACAGCTTCCTGCATTCCGAAGAATTAAGATGTGGCAGTTAAAGTTATGTCAAGCCACATTAATGTTTCCTCCTGTTTCCAACTAATCCCCTCCTTCACCCAGACTGGCCCATTGCCTTCAGCCTCATACTACTTACCTGGGCAGGCCTGGAGACACCGCTTCTCGGTCCCAAATCTGTTCTCATTTCCGTCACATCCACCGTAAATGAATTTCTCACACTTCCCTGAGGTTGCGTTGAAGAAGAAACTGGGCATGTAGGCTTCACATTTGCCTGGTTCAGGAGGAAGGAGGCAGATATCTAGAAGAAGGAAGGAGAAACTCCTTATATAACTTGCCCATAACACTTGTATAGGCTGGATCAAATCGGTTTGGCTTGAAGACGTCAATAAAAAAAGCCAACTTTAAACTTGGTGCTGAAATTATCCCAATGTTAGTATCAGAAGTTGCTTGGTGTGGAGTTGAATTCCACCAAAAGAGATGGTCCCTTTTGTCAGATGGGGATCCGAAGAACATGAGAGCTTCAAGGCAGTAGAACGATAGCTCTCTTATAGAACTAAACACTTCCAGGTATCTGGAAGTATTTTCAGCACACAATCCTTCCACACCTGGGTCATGGAGAAATTGTAGCAGCTGTGAATGCTGGGCAAAACCACTTTCAATAATAAAAGGATCAATAAAACGGAGAAGAGCTGCCCCAACATCTGGTGGAGAGAGACCCAGAGCCTGGGAGCAGCTCTTAAGGGTAACTCTTGGGCCACGGTCACTGTTGACCCCTGACAGAGATTTAGAATCATAGAATCCTAGAGTTGGAAGAGACCTCATGGGCCATCCAGTCCAACCCCATTCTGCCAAGAAGCAGGAATATTGCATTCAAAGCACCCCTGACAGATGGCCATCCAGCCTCTGCTCAAAAGCTCTCAAAGAAGGAGCCTCCACTACACTCCGGGGCAGAGAGTTCCACTGCTGAATGGCTCTCACAGTCAGGAAGTTCCTCCTAATGTTCAGATGGAATCTCCATTGCTCCATTGCGTCCTAGTCTCCATGGAAGCAGAAAACAAGCTTGCTCCCTCCTCCCTGTGGCTTCCTCTCACATATTTATACATGGCTATCATACCTCCTCTCAGCCTTCTCTTCTTCAGGCTAAACATGCCCAGCTCTTTAAGCCGCTCCTCATAGGGCTTGTTCTCCAGACCCTTGATCATTTTAGTTGCCTTCCTCTGGACACATTCCAGCTTGTCAATCTCTCTCTTGAATTGTGTTGCCCAGAATTGGACACAATATTCCAGGTAAAGTGGTCTAACCAAGGTAGAATAGAGCATGGGGAGTATGACTTGCCTAGATCTAGACACTATGCTCCTCTTGATGGAGGCCAGTGGTTCTCAACCTGGGGTCCCCAGATGTTTTTGGCCTACAACTTCCAGAAATCCCAGCCAGTTTACCAGCTGTTAGGATTTCTCGGAGTTGAAGGCCAAAAACATCTGGGGACCCCAGGTTGAGAACCACTGATGCAGGCCATCCCATTGGCTTTTTTTGCCACCACATCCCCAATCATTGCATCCCCCCCCCCCCCAAACTTGCATCCCCCCCCCCCCCAAACTCCCCTGATTTAAATGGAAGAAAACCTCTTTTTCCTATCTCTCATCTCAGTCTTTGGTTTCTTCTGAAGAAGAACACTTTCATGCATTGGCTGCCCCAGTATGACATTCATGACATGAGTCACCGATGGGCTGAGAAAAGTGGTATACAAATACAGTAAGTAAATAAATAAATCTGCAGAAGAAATGGTGCAGAAAAGCTGAGGACAGAAGAAGAAGCAGTGCAGCCTCTTGGTAGGACCCCATACCCATGTCCATTTCTCCAGCCAAGTCCAGCTGACCAGATGGGTCCTTCCCTCCCTGGACCTTGGCCGGGTTCCCCAACTCACCCCTTTTCTTGTTAGCAGAAGACAAACCAGCCCAGCAGAGGAGAAGTCCAAAAAGGAGAAGCCTGGACCCCATGGTGCCCTTTTGGGAAGCAAGCATCGCCCTTGAGTCGGACAGGGATCTTATAAACCCAGCAGAGAAGGAAGCTGGGCCAAGGTGGATTTCCCAATGGAAGAGGCTTCCTCTTGACACAAGACTCTCAGGTATCAGATGGGCTACAGGAAACTCAGTGCAAGCTCCTTGCCCAACTCTGCCTGCAGACTCCTGAAGTTCTCAGCTGGGGATGGTGCAATGGCCATTCTGTGCTTTCTAAGAAATATGTAAGAGAGGGAAACAAAGGAGCCACGTCAGCAAGGGCCTCCAAAAAGGCACAGTGTAAACACAGAACACCGCATTACATCAAAAAACAGAATTGAGTCAATTATAAGTTCAAGAAAAGAATGCAGCTAGGCACCTTGCCAGGGAGATTGGTCCTCCAAGATTGGCTCCTTTGCTGGATTGAAGAGAGGGACAAGAGAGAGAGAAAGAGATTGCATTAGGAGCTCCTCCTCTTACTTCTCCATTATTTGAATGGTTGGCATAACTCAATCAATACTACTAAGGAGGCTGTTCAGGTCCTGAACCGAGGCTTGGCCGCTGTGTCGGACTGGATGAGGGCTAACAAATTGAAGTTGAATCCAGACAAGACAGAGGCACTCCTGGTCAGTCGAAAGGCCGAACAGGGTATAGGGTCACAGCCTGTGCTAGACGGGGTCACACTCCCCCTGAAGACGCAGGTTCGCAGCTTGGGAGTGACCCTGGATTCCTCACTGAGCCTGGAACCCCAGGTCTCGGCGGTAACCATTAAAACTTGTGCGCTAGCTGCGCCCGTACCTTGGGAAGTCTGACTTGGCCATGGTAGTCCACACTCTGGTTACATCCCGTATAGATTACTGCAACGCGCTCTACGTGGGGCTGCCCTTGAAGACTGCCTGGAAGCTTCAGATGGTCCAGCGCTCGGCAGCCAGGTTGTTAACAGGAGCGGCACTCAGGGCGCATACCACTCCTCTGTTGAGCCAGCTCCACTGGCTGCCAATTTGCTACCGGGCACAATTCAAGGTGCTGGCATTAGCCTACAAAGCCCTAAAAAACGGTTCTGGCCCCTCTTACCTCTCCGAATGCATCTCCTCCTATGAACTGGCGCGGACATTAAGATCGTCCGGGGAGGCCCTGCTCTCGGTCCCGCCTGCATCACAGGCACGATTGGCGGGGACGAGAGACAGGGCCTTCTCGGTGGTGGCCCCTTGGCTATGGAATGCCCTACCGGTTGACATCAGACAGGCCCCATCGTTGCTGGCGTTTCGGAGGAAGGTCAAGACTTGGCTCTATGAGCAAGCGTTTGGCTAATCAGTGCAACTGAACAACTGAACACAGGAAGTCAGTAAAACTGAACATAGGAATGGCACAAGGATTATGAGAATGGATCTTGTTCTGTTGAGGCGTTATGAATTGATAAGGAATTGATAATAACTGTTGATTTTGTTGTAATGTGTGATGTGTTTTTAATCTGTATATTACTGTATAACTTGCACTGTGTAAACCGCATTGAAAGCATCTTCATACACGTATTCAGTTCCCCAAAGAGGAGCCCTGATGGTGGCTGACCCCTCCTTGGTGGTCCCCACTTGCTCCAGGACAGGAGGGGTCAAGCCCAGTCGGGTCACACCATCATTGATTGGAGCTCAGGGAAAGGACAATTATTATTATTATTATTTAGGGCTTTTATATCCCGTCCTATCTCAACCTCCACAGAGGGACTCAGGACGCCTAACAAAGCGGTACCCCATGGCGCCCACATCAAAACATAAACATACAATTAGCAGCAAAACATAAATATACAATTAACCAGACACTGCGAGAAGGGACAGAGAGCTTCATCTATGCTGGTGATCGTGCCATTACTGCTCAAGCAGGGAGCTTTGAGATGGTTGAACAGAAGCTCTCCGAAGCTCTTACTGCCTATTACAGGAAAAACCATCTGATTCCTAATCCATTTAAAACACAAACATGTGCTTTTCACTTCAAGAACAGACAAGCATCCCGAGCTCTGAGGATGATCTGGGAAGGAATCCCACTGGAGCATTGCAGCGCACCCAAATACCTGGGAGTTATTTTGGACCGTTGGTCCAGAACTTTGGTCCAAAAGCAAGGTGCTGGCTGCTGGAGCTGATGAACAACTGCACTGCATCCTGTCAGATCCCCAAAACCTGGAGGAAAGCAAGAGTCATCACCATCTTGAAGCCAGGCAAAGACCGTAATGACCAATCTCCCCGTTGTGCCACCTCTACAAAGTTCTGGGGAGACTTATTTTGCATAGAATTATGGAAAAAATAGTCCCATGTCTGATCCCACAGCAAGCTGGCTTCAGAAAAGGCAAAAGCTGCACATCGCAAGTGCTGAACCTGACTCAGCACAGAGAAGATGGCTTTGAAAAACAGCAGATCACAGGAGCTGTCTTCATAGACCTGTCAGCAGCCTATGATACTGTGAACCACCGCCTCCTCCTGAGGAAAATGTATAATATCACAAAGGACGACCACCTCACCCGCCTCATAGGAAACCTGCTACAAAACAGGAGCTTCTTTGTTGAGTTCCAGGGCCAGAGAAGCAGATGGCGGAAACAGAAGAACGGCCTGCCTCAGGGGAGCGTGCTTGCTCCATCCATGTTCAACATTTACACAAATGACCAGCCACTGCCAGAAGGGACAGAGAGTTTCATCTATGCTGATGATCGTGCCATCACTGCTCAAGCAGGGAGCTTTGAGATGGTAGGACAGAAGCTCTCCAAAGCTCTAGGTGCTCTTACTGCCTATTACAGGGAAAACCATCTGATCCCTAATCCATCTAAAACACAGACACGTGCTTTTCACCTTAAGAACAGACAAGCAACCCGAGCTCTGAGGATTATTACCTGGGAAGGAATCCCACTGCAGCATTGCAGCGCACCCAAATACCTGGGAGTCACTCTGGTCCATGCTCTGACCTACAAGAAGCACTGCCTGAACATCAAGAAAAAAGTGGGTGCTAGAAACAATATTATACGAAAGCTGACTGGCACAACCTGGGGATCAACCAGATACAGTGAAGACATCTGCCCTTGCGCTGTGCTACTCTGCTGCTGAGTATGCATGCCCAGTGTGGAACACATCTCACCACGCTAAAACAGTGGATGTGACTCTTAATGAGACATGTGCATTATCACGGGGTGTCTGAGCCCTACACCACTGAAGAAATTACACTGTTTAGCCGGTATTGCACCACCTGACATCCACCGGGAAGGAGCAGCCAATAGTGAAAGGACCAAGGCAGTGACACCTCCAGTTCATCCCCTGTTTGGGTATCAGCCAGCATGTCAATGACTTAAATCAAGAAATAGTTTTCTAAGATCTACAGAGACACTCGCTGGAACACCTCAGCAAGCGAGTGTCCAAAAGTGGCAGGCTCAAACCCAGAACCTCAATCAATGGCTGATACCCAATGAGAGACTCCCCCCTGGGCACACAGAAGACTGGGCGACTTGGAAGGCGCTGAACAGACTGTGCTCTGGCACCACGAGATGCAGAGCCAATCTTAAGAAGTGGGGCCACAAAGTGGAATCCTCGGCATGCGAGTGGGGAGAAGAGCAAACCACTGACCACCTGCTGCAATGCACCCTGAGCCCTGCCACATGCACAAGGGAGGACCTTCTTGCAGCAACACCGGAAGCAACTCCAAGTTGCCAGATACTGGTCAAAGGACATTTAATCAACTACCAAGCTTGCAAACTTTGTGTTTTGTCTGTCTGTCTGTTTGTTTGTTTTGTTAAAAATGTAATACAACTGTCTGGTTGCTCCTGACACGATAAATAAATAAAATAAACAGCAATGTAATAATAACAATAATATAAAACAGTACAAATGGTATAAAACCGTATCTTTGCTTTTCCATTTTTCTGCCTAAGTGTAGTATCTTACATTTGTCCTTGTTGAAATTCAAGTGAAGAAAGCCTGTTTCCAGGTGTTTCCTCACTTTCTCGGCAGTTATGCAGCATATTTGGCAATAGCCCCCAAACATGTAAGATCTGCTCTTGGTTCATCGATAGCTGGAGCTTCCACTCTGAAGCAACAATCTCAGCCTCTCATCCATTTCGGGAAAGATGAGGGAGAACACCTTGCCGAACAGGGCATAGGGTTACAGCCTGGGCCGGATGGGGTTCCACTCCCCCTGAAGACGCAGGTTCGCAGCTTGGGAGTGATCCTGGACTCATCGCTGAGCCTGGAACCCCAGGTCTTGGCGGTGGCCGGGAGAACTTTTGCACAATTAAAACTCGTGCAACAGCCTTGGGAAGCCTGACTGTGGTGGAGGCTCCTTCTTTGGAAGCTTTTAAACAGAGGCTGGATGGCCATCTGTCAGGCATGCTTTGAATGCAATATTCCTGCTTCTTGGCAGAATGGGGTTGGACTGGATGATGGCCCACGAGGTCTCTTACAACTCTTTGATTCTATGATTCTATGACTTGGCCACGATGGTCCACGCTCTTGTTACATCCCAAATAGACTACTGCAACGCACTCTACGTGGGGTTGCCCTGAAGACTGCCCGGAAGCTTCAACTACTCCAACGTTCATCAGTCAGGCTGCTCACTGGGGCTGGGTACAGGGAGCACACAACGTCCTTGTTACGCCAGCTCCACTGGCTGCCTATCAGCTTCTGAGCACAATTCAATATGCTGGCTTTGGCCTATAAAGCTCTGAACAGTTCTGGCTCAGTTTACTTGTCCGAACGTATCTCCCGCTACGATCCACCTCGGGCCCTAAGATCATAGAATCATAGAATCAAAGAGTTGGAAGAGACCTCATGGGCCATCCAGTCCAACCCCATTCTGCCAAGAAGCAGGAATATTGCATTCAAATCACTCCTGTCAAATGGCCATCCAGCCTCTGCTTAAATGCTTCCAAAGAAGGAGCCTCCACCACACTCCGGGGCAGAGAGTTCCACTGCTGAACGGCTCTCACTGTCAGGAAGTTCTTCCTCATGTTCAGATGGAATCTCCTCTGTTGTAGTTTGAAGCCATTGTTCCGTGTCCTATTCTCCAAGGAAGCAGAAAACAAGCTTGCTCCCTCCTCCTCCCTGTGGCTTCCTCTCACATATTTATACATGGCTATCATATCTCCTCTCAGCCTTCTCTTCTTCAGGCTAAACATGCCCAGTTCCCTAAGCCGCTCCTCATAGGGCTTGTTCTCCAGACCCTTGATCATTTTAGTCGCCCTCCTCTGGACACATTCCAGCTTGTCAATATCTCTCTTGAATTGTGGTGCCCAGAATTGGACACAATATTCCAGATGTGGTCTAACCAAAGCAGAATAGAGGGGTAGCATGACTTCCTTAGATCTAGACACTATGCTCCTATTGATCCAGGCCAAAATCCCATTGGCTTTTTTTGCCACCACGTCACATTGTTGGCTCATGTTTCACTTGTTGTCCACGAGGACTGCTCTCGAGCCAGGTGTCACCCATTCTGTATCTTTGCATTTCATTTTTTCTGCCAAAGTGGAGTATCTTGCATTTGTCACTGTTGAACTTCATTTTGTTAGTTTTGGCCCATCTCTCTAATCTGTCAAGATCGTTTTGAATTCTGCTCCTGTCCTCTGGAGTCTTGGCTCTCCCTCCCAATTTGGTGTCGTCTGCAAACTTGATGATCCTGCCTTCTAGCCCTTCATCTGATTCCAGTTGATTCTTGCTCCTGCAATTCTCATGTAATTCTTCAAATAAACCAATTGTTTCTCAACCTTCCTAATGCCGCAACCCCTTAATATAGTTCCTCATGTTGTGGTGACCCACAACCATAAAATTATTTTTGTAAGCTACATGATAACTATAATTTGACTCCTGTTATGAATCATAAGGCAAATATCTGATTTGCAGGATGTATTTTCATTCACTGGACAAAATTTGGCACAAATACCCAATACACCCAAATCTGAATACTGGTGGGGTTGGGGGCGGGATTGATATTGTCATTTGGGAGTTGCTGTGCCATCGCGCCTGGGGGCTATTATTCTCAATAAAGGAGGGATTGACGTGGCATCTTTCCCCCAAGGGATTGCTTCTTGCCCTCCTTTAGGAAACTGGAACTCCCAAAAACCCAAAACGCTGTAAATAGCTCAAGATAAGTTTTATTTATCACAAAGTCATTTCTTTAAAGCAATGAGCTGGAAAACTTCAGAGGGTGAAGGAAAATATATGTTACAGTCTCAGTTAGTCCTGGATCCAAGGTGTTTGAAGCTGAGTGGCTTTTCCAAGTTTCCTCTTTCCTCAATGGCTGTGAATGCCGGAGCAAACCACAACCCCAGTTCAAATGGCCTATGTTTTGAAGATTCAGGGTCTTCCTCTGGTGCCAAAAGAACCAGTTTGAGGGCGCTTGAGACTTCCAACATCATTCATAGAATCATAGAATCATAGAATCATAGAATCAAAGAGTTGGAAGAGACCTCATGGGCCATCCAGTCCAACCCCATTCTGCCAAGAAGCAAGAATTCAGGTTGATCTGAACATGAAGCATAAGTCTCAAGGGTAAAAAACCTCAGAACTGGTGTGGAGAGGTAATTTAATCAGGGGCTTTTTTTTTTAGAGCCAAGTCTCTTACTCACTTCCATGTGGTATGAACTTTGATGGCAGAATGAAGAAGGAAACCACTCCCCTCCTCCAGGAAGCGGTGGAGCCATGCAATTGAGCTGAGAAAGCAATATAACTGGTGCAAACAACATTGATTGACAGCTATAAATAACCAATCAATCCAACTGTACATGAGCAAGGAAAAAAGGCAGGATTAAGCATGATACAACAGTTTAAATCTTGCAACTGACAGTTCTACACATAGGTGGCGCCACTCGTGCTGTCACAAGCTGGGAGAATCCATATCGCAAAATCAAAATTTCCTTTTCCTATTGCCGCTGGCCTCTAATCGAACGCCTGGTCCCAGAGCCAGGTCTTCAGTTGCCTTCTGAAGGACAGGAGGGAGGTGGCTACCCTGATATCCTTAGGGAGAGAGTTCCACAGAAGGGGGGGCCACTGCCAAGAAGGCCATGTCTCTCGTCCCCACCAAACACGTTTGCGAGAGTGGTGGGATTGAGAGCACCACTCTCGATCATCTCCTGATGCTCTTAAGCTTCATGATGGTTCATAGCAGGAGATACATTCGGACAGGTAATCTGGGCCACAACTATTCAGGACTTTAAAGGTTAAAACCAGCACTTTGAATTGTGCCTGGAAGCTAATCGTCAGCCAGTGGGGCTGGCGCAACAGAGGAGTGTACGCTCCCTTAACAAACTGGCCACCAGTGCCTAGAGAGCCTGTCGTGACACCTTCGGCCAAGTGAGATAGATGCAATGTCCGGGGTGTCAACATAGAGATAAGCACACAAGGCAAAGTGATAAAAACCTGACTCTGTGATTAATCTCGTTCTAATAATTTAGAACAATAATAAACAGTGAACCGACAAAGGCTCTTGGCTGAAGGATAGTGTGCCAGTGTGCAGTCACCCTCCAGCTTGTCAATATCTCTCTTCAGTTGTGGTGCCCAGAATTGGACTTGAAATCGTTTTAAGAGGGAGTTTTATGGAACTATCCAAAGTCTCTAAAGATGTCCATGTTAGGGAAATAGTCCACCACATTGAAACCGACAGGATTCCATCACTTTGGTGAAGATAGATATTGCAAACATGGGAGATATAGCTCTCTAAGGATGACTGAATATTGACTGTGTGCTTCTGTGGCTTTCTCCCCTTCTTCCTCCTGTCTCTGACGCTTTCTACTTTTCACAGGCTGACCTGCAAAGAGGCCTGGAGCTATGGGTAGCCAGCCACCACCAGCGAAGCCTGGCCGCAGTTCCTCTGCCCATCTCTTCTTGCTTCTAGAGAGACCAAATCCCATTCTGCACCATCCCCACTTGCCCCATTGATGAGGGCCCCAATTCTGCAAGCGTAACTGCCTTCATTCCCTTGACAATAAATGGCACAATTCTCTGCACCTCCAGAGTCTAGACTCATTTTTTTTCCTGGCTGAAGGAGGTGGTCTTGTCTTGCTGGTGGTCTCAAAGGTCTCCTTCTTCTCCAGAAAGAAATACCACATATAATTCTTTGGACTGCTTGCTCCCAGCTCTCCGCTCTCCAATGTGAATGCGAGAAACCAGTGGAAACCCCCAGAAGTTGTTTGGAGAATCTTAAGTAGGATCTGGAGAGCATCCCAACTCTGCAAACATATAGACCAGACAGGGGCAAACTACCAGCTGTTAGGAATTGTGGGAGTTGAAGTCCAAAACACCTGGAGAGCTGAAGTTTGCCCATGACTGATCTAGACAGATTTTCTTGGTGGAAGATCAGGGATTGCATGCTTGGAAGAGTGAAGGGTTGACGTGAAAGAAAAGGCACACGGAGAGCACGGTTCTTTGTTTCGAGTATTTATTTATAATTTACAGTATTTCTATTCTGCCCTTCTCACTCAGCAGGGGACTCAGGGTGGATTACAATGTACATATACATGGCACACATTCAATGCCATAGACACACAACACATATAGACAGACAGTCAGAGGCTATTTAACATTCCAACTTTTTCTGACCACCAGAGGAGCTGTCGCTTCACTGTCCATCTGCAACACTGATGAAGTATTTCCTCATTCCCTGCATGCTTGGTGGAGATTTTTATGGCCTCGTAAATTAGTTAAATTAGCCTCCCCACACATAAGTGGTACCTAATTTTCCTACTTGACAGATGCAACTGTCTGGATGGCTGGATGGCCATCTGTCAGGGGTGATTTGAATGCAATATTCCTGCTTCTTGGCAGGGGGCTGGACTGGATGGCCCATGAGGTCTATTCTAACTCTTTGATTCTATGATTCTATGATTCTTTCGGGCTGCAAAGGTTGACAACAAGCTACACAATTGGCCGGAAACTCACTCCGACCTGGGCTGGCTTCGAACTCATGACCTTTCGTCAGTAGTGATCTTAATGCAGCTGACTCCCACCCAGTTGTGCCACAAAAATTCCATAGGCATCAGATCCCGTCAGCTTGGATGAGAGATCCCCCAGAAACCCCAGGCTCTATTTCACACATTCTCAGCCATAGAAGCCCCTTAGAGGACCCATCTCTGTTCCTTCTAAACTATAAAGATCCTTTTGCAGAAAGATGAGGCTGTATGGGTTGTTGTTGTGAGATTTCTGGGCTGTATAGCCATGCTCCAGAAGCATTCTCTCTGGGACATGGGTCTGTATGATTAGCAGAGCAAAGGGGAGATATAGCACCATATCTGTGGCTCTTGCTCCCACTTTCCACCACTTGCAATGAAATACGACCCTCAGGAGAAGTTCACAGTGAATTGGAAACCTAGAAGCCCATGAGTCAAGAAGGATGGCCCACTGTCAAAGCTGAGCGGTGTTTCCATCCAAATATTCCATCACAAGGGAAATTGATTCTAGAAGGAATCTGTTCACCTTTTCTGTCCACCTTTGTGGGAAGAACTGGGATGGAACATTCCCTTATTAATAACTGTATGAGTCCAATGAGTTTATATTTCCTAATTGCCTAAATGCCAACCTCAACTGGACGGGGCTATAAAGGAGGTGGGCAGAGCGGGAGTTCACTCAGCCCTGCTTCCCCATGAAGTCCTCAACTGGCCTCATTGTCCTCCATACTTTCCTTGACCTCTGTTCCTTGATGCCTGCCACCACGGATAAAGGTGAGTGGTACAAACTAGGCCTGGGTAACAACGGAAAAATTTGTTTCTAAAATCGATTCGTTTTTTGGGGTTTTTTGCGTTTCGATATTTAAAAGAATTCCGAAATTTTCCTTAAAAAAAGTTCGATATTTATGAAATTTCGTAAATGGTAAAAAAATTACAAAACAATAACGAAACAATAACGAATCGATTCGTTAATGGCAGCCGCGATCGCGCAGTACGCTAAAAAAAACTTCTGAAGCTTGCCTCTCCCTCTGTTGTTGACTGTTGGTGTGATATTATAATTTTTTTTCACTAATTAAACAAAAAACAACTATAAAACTTGCCCCAGACATGCGGAAATAATAACGAAACGACCTCACACCAATAACGAAACGAATACATAACGAAATATGAAGCATTTACGAAACGAATTGAAAAATTCGTTTCGTTTTTAAGTTGCTCCAGAATGGTTCGTTATCGCTTCGTTAACAAAAAAAATAACGAATTTTTAACGAATTACAAATTAACGAAACGAAACCGCCCAGCCCTAGTACAAACACCCAGTTTGTATCAAACAATTTAAGTAACCTGCACTTACTTTCTGGCTGTTTTAATAGTCCAAAACGTAAAACGTAAAGATTGCACTCAGCCGCAGAATATAAAACAAAAACTGATAGCAAACACTGTTGCAGGTTCAGGATAAAACCGTAGTCAAAAGGTCCAGTCCAGTGGTCAAACGCTGAGAGTTCAGTGAGCAAAGTCCAGGGATCAAGAGTCTATACTGTAGTCAAAAGCCAGTCCAAAGATTTAAGGTTCCAAGGGTTCAAGAGACAGATGAGGATACCGAAAATCCACAAACCTGGGGGGAAACCAGCAGCATCTACCACCAAAATAAGACAAATACTTTCCCCGTGAATACCAGTCCCAAGACTAGCTCCTTATATCCGGAAACACCCAGCTGCAACCTATCTCTTGCATGCCTCCACCCTTAATTGTTTTCACCCATGAACTCTTACTTACAGATTACTCAACCCTTTTGAAATAAGGCTTACATTAACCCTTCCACCACCAACTGCTAGGCCTGCCACCAACAACCACTATCAACTGTGGGATGATACATGACACCGATTTGGGGGATGGGGTGTGTGTGAGGGTTTATTTCTGAGAGTGAGTTCACCAGGGAGTTAATATTAATATTAAACAAAGTAGGAGCAAGAACACAACCTTGTTTTACTCCAGTAAATAAGGATATTGGTCTAGTCAGATGGTCTTCACGGTTACATCTCACTCACACCAGATCCTATCAGCCCTGGTTGGTGATTGAATGGAAGACCACCCAAGAACCTTAGGTCCTATAACACACTCTCTAAGCCAGAGAAACCCCTCAAAGGGCCCATCTGTATTCCTCTCTAACCATAAAGACAGATATTTTTGCAGAGAGACTGGGCTCTATGTGATTGGGAGAGAAAGGAGGAGAAGTGGCAGCACATCCATGGCTCTTGCTCTTGTTCACCACTTGCATTGCAATGTGACCCCAGGGAGGTGGTTGCAATGGAAAGCCATCAGCTTAGAGGTCAAGACAGTTGCCTTACTAACAAGGCTGAGTGGTTGGTGAAGGGCAACAACTCTGGTCATCCAAAAATGTCATCTCAAGGGAAAGGGACTCATGCATGTCAGAGTGAAAGCAGAATGTAGTGTAGTTGCTTTGGCAATGTTCAGCACCCAAGGTGTTCATCCTCTGAGTTGCAGTGGTTCTGAATGTGGAGTTGGGTGTTCCCCAGGAAAGCATCCCAGCAGGCCATAGAATCCCAGCATTTCCAAGTTGAGCATGACACTGCGGCACAGGGCACTCATTACACCTCCTCCTTTTTCCAGAAGGTCTTTTGTGTCAAAGGTACATGATGTCAAGGAGTATGACCCTGGGAGGACACAAATCTTTGGTTTGGTCTTAGTTTTTCCATATCCCAATGAGGACCAGTCAAAGGACTTTAACACACAAGGTTGGAAAGCCAACATTGCAGCTGGCCCATTGCTATCACATGACGCTATGTTCATGCAACTACTGGTCTGCCTTTTTCTATGATTCAATTGCTCCCCAACTGATGTGTTCCTTGGTGTGATGAATGGCTCCTACTGTTACCAAAGTGACAACCATAGGAATGCCTCTTGGGCCAGACTAGGCAAAGATGGCAGAATGCAGAGTTCTAGTTCATAAGCTCCAGAGGAGAACTCACCACTGGTGGATTCTTAAAGGTTCTGAAATCTCTTGGTCCAATCATGGCATTCTTCCATAGAATCATAGAATCAAAGAGTTGGAAGAGACCTCATGGGCCATCCAGTCCAACCCCCTGCCAAAGCAGGAATGTTGCATTCAAATCAACCCTGACAGATGGCCATCCAGCCTCTGTTTAAAAGCTTCCAAAGAAGGAGCCTCCACCACACTCCGGGGCAGAGAGTTCCACTGCTGAACGGCTCTCCAGGCATGGAAGAAGCAGAGTTTTCCATGAAGATCCAGTTCCTGCCTCTGAAAGCTTACCAACTGGTTTTTGACTCAGGAACCAGTGAAGATAGGGCTCAGGGGTCAAGATTGTATTTGTTGCATCAGGGCAACCAGTCAATTATATTACATTTCTAACAGAACAAAGCAAACAAACAGACAAAATAGGGGTCAAGATGGATGCCCCACTAATAATAATAATAATAATAATAATAATAATAATAATAATTTATTTGTACCCCGCCACCATCTCCCCGATGGGGACTTGGTGCTGCTTACATAAGGCCAATGTAAGCTGCAAGGTTGTCTGTCTAGTCATTGTATAATCAGCATTGAATGTTTGCCATCTATGTGTTCTATGATCCACCTTGAGTCCCCTTCGGGGTGAGAAGGGCAGAATATAAATACTGTAAATAAATAAATAAATAAATAAATATGCAAGGGGAAATAACCCTGGCCATTCAAAGATATCATCACAAGGAAAATTATGCCTAGAAGGAAATGTCTGCGTTCCTGTATGACTTTTGCAAAAGTAGAACTGGGATGGAATGTTCCCTTTTTAATGTCTGTATGTGTCCAGTAGATTTTTATTCCCTTGTTGCCTCAGGGTCTGGGGTGGGCTGGGAAGTGATGCAGAGATGCCAAACTCCTCTGGAAGGGGCTATAAAGGAGGTGGGCAGAACTGGAGTTCACTCCGTCCTGCTTCCCCATGAAGTCCTCAACTGGCCTCATTGTCCTCCTTACTCTCCTGGTCCTCTGTGCCTTGGTGCCTGCTGCCCCTTGGAAAGGTGAGCCATACCTAGACAGAGATATCCCTTGAAGCCATCTCTGACCTCATTCCAGGTAAGACCTTGGTTATAATATAGACAAGTCCTGGGTAGGCCTCCTTTATCCAACCCTTCAGAGCTGGCCAGATGTAAAGATCACTGGTTCATGGAGGTCTGGGAGATGGCTGACCCAGGACTACTTTCAGAGGTCTGAGATGGTCTGCTAGATGGTCTCCTGGGCACCAGCAACAACTGCTCTGCCTCCTTGCAAAACAATTTAATTCCCTGACCTCATATTACTACTGGTACAGAAGTGGTAAAGGTGAGCCTTACCTAGACAGAGATATCCCTTGAAGCCATCTCTGACCCCATTCCAGGTAAGACCTTGGTTGAAATATAGACAAGACCTAGGTAGGCCTTCTTTCTCCAACCCTTCAGAGCTGGCCAGATGTAAAGATCAGAGTATGGTATAAATGACTGGTTCATGGAGGTCTGGGAGATGGCTGACCCAGGACTACTTTCAGAGGTCTGAGATGGTCTGCTAGATGGTCTCCTGGGCACCAGCAACAACTGCTCTGCCTCCTTGCAAAACAATTTAATTCCCTGACCTCATATTACTACTGGTACAGAAGTGGTAAAGGTGAGCCTTACCTAGACAGAGATATCCCTTGAAGCCATCTCTGACCCCATTCCAGGTAAGACCTTGGTTGAAATATAGACAAGCCCTGGGTAGGCCTTCTTTCTCCAACCCTTCAGAGCTGGCCAGATGTAAAGATCAGAGTATGGTATAAATGACTGGTTCATGGAGGTCTAGGAGATGGCTGACCCAGGACTACTTTCAGAGGTTCCAGATGGTCCACTAGATGGTCTCCTGGGCACCAGCAACAACTGCTCTGCCTCCTTGCAAGACAATTTAATTCCCTGACCTCATATTACTACTGGTACAGAAGTTGACCTAAAAATGCAACCAGATGGGGAGTTATTGATGGTCCCCCCCACCACCACCACCACCAAAATCAAAAAGAGGAGATAGACCAGCTCTAGAATGCATATGGGATTGTATAGAATCATAGAGTTGGAAGAGACCGTATGGACCATCCAGTCCAACCCCATTCTGCCAAGACGCAGGAAAATCCATGCAAAGCACGCCCAACAGATGGTCATCCAACCTCTGTTTAAAAGCCTCCATAGAAGGAGCCTCCACCACACTTCAGGGTAGAGAGTTCCACTGCTGAACAGCTCTCACAGTCAAGAAGTTCTTCCTCATATTCAGGTGGAATCTCCTTTCCTCTGGTTTGAAGCCATTGCTCCATGTCCTAGTCTCTAGGCCAACAGAAAACAAACTTGCTGGTCCAGCTGCAAATTTTGTTTACCTGCCTTATGCAATAAAGCCCTTTGACTGGGTTCTAGTGGGAATACAGGAATACCTCAAGATCTCATTTTACTTCATCAGAAGAAATCCTCTGAGAAGAAGAGCAGAAATGAATGTCCTGCACACCCTTAAAATGATGGCATTGTCTGGGCTGCTGGGAGGTCTGGAAGGTATCTCACAACTTTTGTGCTTCTTCTTTCTTCCAGAATGTCCAGGGAAATGCCCACCTTCACCTAAAGGAAGACAGAAACGGTGTACTGCATTCTGCAATTCAGATAGTGACTGCCCTGCGCCCAAGAAGTGCCATGAATGGCAATGTGTAAAATTCTGCCTTCTCTGACCAAAATGGGTGAGTCCACTTCCCTTGGGGAAGCATCTCTGGCTGAGACTGTTTATCTTGTTGGCACCTTGCCCCAGAGCTGAACTCAGAAATATATTCAGACATCTTGCAGCCATTGATCCTGATTATGTAGCAAAGGCAGCATTGGCTTCAAGTAATAAACTTTATTAATTACCATGTTATGGTGGGTTTTCAGGAAACATGCCAAGCCTTACTTAGAAGTGGAGAAGAATGGAGCTTTATTCTGGCCAGGACTCCTGGGTGGATAACTCCACATTAAATTCTCAAAGTCCCCATGGTCTGTTCACACAAAACATTTATACTCTTGGTTTACATTCAAAACGATAAACCCACTGCGTATCTTATTGGTACAGAAAGAACAGGTGATATGGCACATACAAAAAACTAACTTTTTTTTCTCTTGACTGAAAACCGCTTAAGCAAGCAATGCTTATTTCCTGATGACATGGTGCCCTTACTATCTCAAACAGCATCATGCAGGTGAAAATGCCTATATGCTGGTTCTGACATCCTTTCTTTTCCCCCTTTGACACCTACAGAAGGAAGCATCTCCCTTGTTTGGCATACATTGCAAGTAGCGTTCTCTTCTGCAAAGAAGCCAGAATGGATGTCCAAAGAACTTCTAACTGTGTTAAAACACAAAAGAGACATGCACAAGAAGTGGGAAAAGGGAGAAATCACCAAAGAAGAATTCAAACAAATAGCCAACACCTGTAGAGATAAGGTCTGCAAGGCTAAAGCACAAAACAAGCTCAGGCTTGCCAGGGACATTAAAAACAATTAAAAGGGCTTATTTTCTTATGTCAGTAGAAAAGGGAAAAACAAGGAGGCAATAGGGCCTCTTCGAGGAGAAGATGGGGCAATGCTGACAGGGGGTAGGGAAAAGGCAGAACTACTTAATGCCTTCTTTGCCTCGGTCTTCTCACAAAAAGAAAGTCATCTTCAACCTCAGCAAGATGGAGTGGGTGAGGAATTAGAAGACATCCAACCCCAAATTGGGAAAGAAGTCGTCCAGGAATACCTGGCCGCTCTAAATGAGTTCCAGCCCCCTTTCAGGGCCAGACCAACTACACCCAAGAGTATTGAAGGAACTAGCGGAAGTCATTTCGGAACCATTGGCAACCATCTTTGAGAGTTCTTGGAGAACAGGAGAAGTTCCAGCAGATTGGAGGAAGGCCAATGTGGTCCCAATCTTCAAGAAGGGAAAAAAGGATGACCCAAACAACTACCGTCCGGTCAGCCTCACGTCGATACCGGGCAAGATTCTGGAAAAGATTGTGAAGGAAGCGGTCTGCAAACACTTAGAAACAAATGTGGTCATCGCTAATAGTCAACATGGATTTATCAAAAACAAGTCATGCCAGACTCATCTGATCTCTTTCTTCGATAGAGCTACAAGCTGGGTAGATGCGGGGAATGCCGTGGATGTAGCGTACCTGGATTTCAGGAAGGCCTTCTTTGACAAGGTCCCCCAGACCTTCTGGCAAGGAAACTAGTCCAATGTGGGCGAGGCAAAACTACAGCGAGGTGGATCTGTAATTGGTTAAATGGGGAAAAAGGGGTGGAGGAAGGGAAGAGGAAGAGAAGGAAGAAGATAAAAAAAGAAAAACAGAGAAGGAAGGAGAAAAAGAAAGAAGGAGAAAAAGAGGGGAGGAAGGTTGGCCACAACAACGCATGGCGAGTACAGCTAGTTCTTAATAAAAATTATTTTTTTAAAAAAAGATCCTGTCAGCCCAGGTTGGTGCTTGGATGGGAGACACACATCCCCCCCCCCCCCGAAACCTCAGGCTGTATTTCACACACTCTCAACCACAGAAGCCCCTTGGAGGACCTATCTATGTTCCTTCCAAACCATAAAGATCCCTTTGCAGGAAAATGGGTCTGTTTGGGTTGCTGTGAGTTTTCTGGGTTCTATGGCCATGTTCCAGAAGCATTCTCTCTGGAACGTGGGTCTGTATGATTGGCAGAGCAAGGAGGAGATGTGGCACCACACCCATGGCTCTTGCTCCCACTTTCCACCTGTTGTGTTGCGCGCTGGGCCTGTAACAGCTGTACTTTTCTATAGGACGTATACTTTAAGCCCAGCGGGAAGCCAGGGCGCCTCAAAGAGAGGTTCTCAGGGATTTTTCTGAAGTGATGGTCTTTAGAGTTTTTAACGATACAACAAAGTCTTTATTATGGAACAAACAACAAATCTTCAAACACTATTCAAACACTTCAAGGCTTTCTTAGTCTAGTCTTCAATGGACTGGTACCTGACTTTGATTAACTGAACTTTCTTTGTAAGAAAAAACCCTTTTTAACCTCTCCTAGGCTGTCCACTATCCAAGCCTCGCTGATGTGGGACCCACTACCAACCCCAAATGTGTCTGGGCATCGAGTAGACCTACCAGCCAAGGCCTGCAGATATTTCAGCTGGAGTTCTGTGGATCTGTAAAGCTGTTCTCCCTTCAAGAATTCTTAGAAACTGCAGGGCTGTTTTCCCTCTGATGCTGTGGGGCTTACAGGCCCTGAGCTCTCAGCCAGAGCTTTTGGGACCTTTCCCTTGGAATTTCTGTTTCTTTATCCCCAGATGTTACTGGAATTTCCTGGACTTCAATTTCCCTGGATGCTCTTGAGAAAGAAAGCTTTTCTACGGGACGAGCTGGTCTACGTCCTATAGCTTAGCTACCTTGTGTGAGACTGACCCAAAAATGGCTCCTTTCCCTCCCAGAGCCTTGAACAAGGGGCGGAACCAAAGCTCAATTATGATGGACAGGAGGCCTGCCCTATGACTGCAAAAGGATAACAGAAAGAAAATAAAGCTGGACCTTCTGGTACAGCTGTTCCAGCATACTAGCAATGAAATATGACCCTCAGGAGAAGATTACAATGGAAACCCAGAAGTCCATGAGTGAAAAAGGGTGGCCCACTGCCAAAGTTGAGCCATGTTTGTGGCCATCCAAAGAGTCCATCACAAGGGAAATTGATTCTGGGAGGAAATATCTCCCTTCCTGACCACCTTTGCAGGTAGATCTGGGATAGAACGTTCCCTTCTTAATGTTTCTATGGGTCCAATGGGTTTTGATATCCTCATTACCTCATGCTCTCATGGTCTGTGAAGCTATGCAGAAATATTCAACTGGAAGGAGCTATAAAGGAGATGGGCAGAGCTGGGGTTCACTCAATCCTGCTTGACCATGAAGTCCTCAACTGGTCTCATTGTCCTTCATACTTTCCTTGTCCTCTGTGCCTTGATGCCTACCATCGCAGGTGAGTGGTACACAGACAGAGATAGCCCTTGAAGACATCTCTGACCCCATTCCAGATAAGATCTTGGTTGAAATATAGACATGCCTTTGGTAGTCCTCCTTTGTCCAATTTTTCAGATGAGCCCAGATGCCAGGGAGATTTCCGACCTAGGAGTACTTTCAGCGTCATTTCAAGAGATCCCAAATGGTCCACTATATGTGCTCCTAGAATCATACAATCCTAGAGTTGGAAGAGACCTGATGGGACATCCAGTCCAACCCCATTTTGCCAAGAAGCAGGAATATTGCATTCAAAGCACCCCTGACAGATGGCCATCCAGCCTCTGTTTCAAAGCTTCCAAAGAAGGAGCCTCCACCACACTCCGGGGCAGAGAGTTCCACTGCTGAACGGCTCTCACAGTCAGGAAGTTCTTCCTCATGCTCATATGGAACCTCCTTTCTTGTAGTTTGGGCACCAAGAATAGCTACTCTGTCTCCTTGCAACACAATCCAACCCCAACCCCATATTACTACTGACACAGAAGTCTCACCAAGGAATGCAAATAGATGGACAGCTCTTAATGGGTCTTGCTCACCAAAAGAAAGGAGAGGAGACTCTAGAATGCATGTGGCATTGTATCATAGTGATGGTCCAGCTGCATTTTTGGTTACCCGCCTCATGCAATCAAGTTCTTTAACTGGGTTCCAGTGGGAAGGCAGGAATAACCCAGATTTCATCTTCCTTCACCACAAGAGATCTTCCAAGAGAAGAGCAGAAATGGGAACCCTGGCCAACCTGTCCTGCTCAACCTGGGAATACTGGGATTCTCTGGGCTGGTGGGAGGCAAGAGAGCCACTGTGTGAGGCATCCCACAGCTTTTGTATTTGTTCTTTTTTCCAGGCATTGAAGACAAATGCCCAATTTCACCTGAAGGTAAATATGAAACATGTGCAGCCTTCTGCCATTCAGATGATGACTGCAGTGGGACCCTGAAGTGCTGCGAATATCGATGTGGACATTTCTGCATGTTGCCTGTTGAAAGGGGTGAGTCCATTTCCCTTGCACTGGTAACCTTGCACCAGAGCTCAAGCTAGAAACATATTCATGCACTTTGCAGCAGTTGGAGGCCTTCTGTAAAGAGCCAACACAGCATTGGCTTGGAACAAAGTTTATTTATTACTAGCCATCCCCTGCCACACGTTGCTGTGGCCCCGTCTGGTGATCTGGAAAATAAAATAATGAGAAAGTGTTGGTTTCTAATATATGTAATTTCTTTATGCTTGTGGGTAAACAGTAAACAGTGTGTCAAGTTTGGTTCAGTTCCATTGTTGGTGGAATTCAGAATGCTCTTTGATTATAGGTGAACTATAACTATCATAGAATAGAGGAGACATGATAGCCATGTCTAAATATGTGAGAGGAAGCCACAGGGAGGAGGAGGGAGCAAGCTTGTTTTCTGCTTCCCTGGAGACTAGGACGCAATGGAGCCATGGCTTCAAACTACAAGAGAGGAGATTCCATCTGAACATGAGGAAGAACTTCCTGACTGGGAGAGCCGTTCAGCAGTGGAACTCTCTGCCCCGAAGTGTGGTGGAGGCTCCTTCTTTGGAAGCTTTTAAATAGAGGCTGGATGGCCATCTGTCAGGGGTGATTTTAATGCAATATTCCTGCTTCTTGGCAGAATGGGGTTGGACTGGATGGCCCAGGAGGTCTCTTCCAACTCTTTGGTTCTATGATTCTATGCTCAGCATTATTCCTTATTGCTACACAGGTTCTCTCCCTGTAACCAAACTAAGACAAATGCCTAGTCTGAATCAAAAATGATGTGGTTGGAGAAGTGAATGCAAACATGGTGTGTCTTTTCATGTCCCTCCTCCACCTCTGATTCCTTCATCTTTTCACAGACTGACCTTGAAGGAAGCCTGGATCCATGGATAGCAACCAGCTGAGATGCCTGACCAGACCTCCTTTGCCCATCTCTTCCTGCTTCCCGGGAATCTGACTCCTGCTCTGCACCATCTCCACTTTCCACATTGATGGTCCCAATGATTCTCTGTTAGCACGTCTCCTTCCTTGGAAAATAAATGCTCGAGCCTCAAGCATCCAGACTTTTTGGGTTGTTGTAGGTTTTTCCGGGCTATACGGCCATGTTCTGGAGGCATTTTCTCCTGACGTTTTGCCTGCATCTATGGCAAGCATCCTCAGAGGTAGTGAGGTCTGTTGGAACTAGGAAAAAGGATTTATATATCTGTGGAATGACCTGGGTGGGACAAAGGACTCTTGTCTGCTGCAGCTAGGTGTGAATGTTTCAACTGACCACCTTGATTAGCATTTAATGGCTTGGAAGTGCCTGGAGCAAACTTTTGTTGAGACTTTTTGTTGGTTTGAGAGAAGGTAGTCTACCTTTTCTGTGAGTCCCAAAGGTCTCCTTCTCCTGAAACATGAAATACAAACAGAGTATCTTCACCAATGGTCTGGAGGCCCATCCACAGGAGTTCCCCGGAGAAATACCCCACTGACATTAATGCTATGGCATGGAAAAGGTGTGGGGGTTGGTAAATGTAAGTAAAGAGAAGCTTTACCACAGTTTCTGAACCAAGATATATACCTTGTAGTATAATAAAATGTCACTAGGGCTTGTGTAACTAGTAACAGTAACAGTGAGGTGGATCTGGAATTGGTTAAATGGACGAACCCAGAGGGTGATTCTCCCCAAGGCTTCCTCTTGGTCTTGGAAAGAAGTGACGAGCGGAGTGCCATCCGCAGGGTTCCATCCTGGGCCCGGTCCTGATCAGGATCTTTATTAATGACGTAGATGAAGGGCTAGAAGGCAGGGTCATCAAGTTTGCAGATGACACCAAATTGGGAGGGAGAGCCAAGACTCCAGAGGACAGGAGCAGGATTCAAAACTATCTTGACAGATTAAAGAGATGAATGGCCAAAAGTAACACAATGAAGTTCAACAGGGACAAATGGCATGGCCTGACTTACCAGGCCATGGAGGTTGCGGTGTGGGGTGTTCCCCCCCCCCCGCCATTTGGCCTGGGAAGATGAAGCCCCCTCACCCAGCGAGAAAGTTTCCGTGGTTTAGATAAGGTGGCCCTATCAGCGGCCGGCCACGCCTCCTGGCAGGAGAGCCCACAGCTGGCCTCTCCTCCCTCGTGGGCAGCCTACTTAAGGCTGCCCTTGTGCCCACCTTCAGTCTCTGGGCCTGCAACAGCTGATCCACCCACCCACCCTGTGATGGCGGAGGGCCCCCGCCAACGATTGGCTTGCACTGCAGCGGAGAGTTCCGCAGTTCCTGGTTGTCATAATTGGAAGAAACTGATGAAATGTGCCCCAGCAGGCAGCTCAATAATAAGACTGCACTCAGCCTTTCTTTGCTTTCCCCTCTCCCTACATTGTAACATTCCCCTAATAAAGCACTTGAAACTTGCAACATTTAATCTTTCCGCTTGATACTTTTGTATCTTGCCTGCCTCAGACTAATTCAACATTAAAATAACCCTTTTTCCAGGCTCCGGAGAGCCGTGAGCCTGCTGGGGGGCACCCACTGGCCCCCCCGGACCCCGGATCTGCGTTCGGAAAAATCGCGGATACGGAAACCGCCATTTTGGACCCCAGTAACCACTAAAACAGTAAAATGGCGGATCGCCGCCGTTCAAATTTTATATTTTTCTGCTATTAATTTTAAGACTAACTGCCATCTCGTTTTCCTCATTTTGGACTCCTGCGCTCGGGGAATAATCATTTTGTTTAAAGTATTATTATTTGACAGAAGTCAGCTGTTTGTCAATTTGGCCGGGTTCTTCCAAGACAGCCCGTTTCTCCTCAGCGCTGCTCGCTCCCTGCCTGGATCCAGCAACCGGGGGCCTGCTTCGGCCACCCGCAGGAGACCCCGGGAAGGCAGCCAGGCGTGGGTCCCGGTCTCTGACCTGGGAGACATAGTTTTCCAAAGGACAGACAAGGACACTGCCCCACCATTGCAACCCGGAAATCCTCCTTGGACTCTTTTTGCCCTCTCCTATTGACTTTCTGCTCCACGTCCCGGACTGTTTTCTGCCATATCTTTGGACACAAACCTTCAGGCCAGGCTTGCCCTGAAGAGCAAGCAGCCTCCATTTCCGCGTGCCTTCACCAGGAGACCATGAATTTCTTCAAATAATAGAAAATCAACTGTTTTAATAAACTTTGCTGGGGATGGGGATGGGATTGCCTTATGAAATATATGAAATGTATGTAATGAAATATCAGGTAGAATGTACAGTGTTTCCCCTTCCCGCCTTTCCCTTTGACCCTTGCCCCATAAAGATGTGACCTGGGGATTACTGTCATGAGGAGGAACTCCTTTGTCCTCCCGAAACTCTCCTTGATTGTTTCATTTGCATGACCGTGCTGTTGATCCCCCAACCCTAGCCATTGGAGCAGGCCAGCGAGGGGAGGGGGTCAGCAGAAACTCGGAAACAAAGACTGATTTAATCAACCAGGTATTGTTGATCCCCTTTGAGGTCCGATACCGAAAAAAGCCTTTTCATATTTCCTCCCAAATCCCATCAACAGACCAGGAAACTCATTGTTCCCCTATCTGACACCCCGCCAAGTGAGGACAAAGCCTCACATTCCAGCTGGCGGATGCCCTTAAGGCTGTCATTTCCTCAGTCTTTGTCAGGCTTCGTCCCGCCTCCTGGCTGCCAATTGGTCCATCTTCAGAGGCGCTAGGAAGGCACTGATTGGCCTCCCAGAGGCAGCGGAGCCCACTGATTGGTCCGGACGCGAGGCGTGCTGCCAAGCCTCCTCCCAGCTGTTCCGCGGCCAGCCAATCAGCACGGAGCCGGCCGACAGAGGGCGGGCGGGAGTTTTGAAACTGTTTCCCTTTGTCTGTGTACTATAAAAATGCTTGAAAATTCTGTAAAATTATGCTTGCGGTGGAATGATTCCTGCAATGCATCTGATCTCAGCTGAATCACAAATAAACCTCGGTTGCTGAAAAACTTCTTCCACTTTGATGAGGCATTATTATTTGTAATATTTTTTTACTCTTTGGATAGGCTCTCGCTGGCCTCACCAAAGGTCCAGGGCCCTTTTGAGCGATCCTCAGGGATCTCCTCCGCCGGGAGACCCTACTAAAAACAGCTCGATATCACCTGTATGGTTTCCGGGAACTGTTTGTTGTTAGTTTGTTTTGTCAGTTGTCACAGTTACCTGTTCTTGCTGTTGTTCATGCGTTTCGTCACAACTCTGGTCGGCATGGGCATGGGCCCTGGATCCGGTTTGGTATCCCCCCCTCAGCGGTGAAGGGGGAACGCCTGGTGTCTCAGGGGTGCCGAGTGCATTGGGTCCGGTATTGTGCCGGCGGCACCCCGGTGTGGCTTGCAGTATCGGACAGCAGTGGGCTGCCCGATCTTGATCTAGGACCCATGCATGGCTGCCAACCCTTGTTCCTGTTATCAATAAATGAGTTGTGGCCATTGTTTATCCCAATACCTTGTGTGAGTGGTTTTTCTTGGGCTGGCAGGGGGAGGTGTATCGCCCGTGCACACGCAAATGCAAGAGACTCCACTTAGGCAGAAAAAACGAAATGCAAAGATACAGAATGGGGGACAATGAGGCCTGGCTCGAGAGCAGTACGTGTGAAAAAGATCTTGGAGTCCTCGTGGACAACAAGTCAAACATGAGCCAACAATGTGATGTGGTGGCAAAAAAAGGCAATGGGATTTTGGCCTGCATCAATAGGAGCATAGTGTCTAGATCTAGGGAAGTCATGCTCCCCATGCTCTATTCTGCTTTGGTTAGACCACACCCCCAAAGCACCTCTGGAAGTGAGCAATAACCCAGCAGTGGTGAGTTCTCTCTCTCTCTCTCTGTGCCGTTGCACTTGGGGGCTATTATTCTTAATGAAGGAGGGATGGACGTGGCACCTTTCCCCCAGGGGATTGCTTCTTGCCCTCCTATAGGAAACTGGAACTCCCAAAAACCCAAAACACTGTAAATAGCTCAAGATAAGTTTTATTTATCACAAAGTCATTTCTTCAAAGCAATGAGCTGGAAAACTTTAGAGGGGTGAAGTAAAACATACATTACAGTCTCAATTAGTCCTGGGTCCAAGGGGTTTGAAGCTGAGGAGCCTCACCAAGTTTCCTCTTTCCTCAATGGCTGTGAATGCCGGAGCAAACCACAACCCCAGTTCAGATGGACTATGTTTTGAAGACTCGGGATCTTCCTTTGGTGCCAAAAGAACCGATTTGAAGGCGCTTGGGTCTCCTCAGTGTTGTCCAGGACCATCTGGACATAAAGCATGAGTTCTAAGGGTAAAAAACCTCAGAGTTGATGCTAAGAGGTAACTTAAATCAGGGTCTTTTAGAGTCAAGTTTCTTACTCACGTCCATATGGTAGGAACTTTGATGCCAGAATGAGAAAGAAAAGGAAGCTCTCCCCTCCTGCAGGAAGGGGTGGAGCCAAACAGTACTGATTGACACTATAAGTAACCAATCCATACAACTATACATAAGCAGGGTAAAGGCGGCAGGATTAAACATGATACAATAGTTTAAACCTTGCAACTAACAGTTCTACACATAGGTGGCGCCACTCGCGCCGTCACAGTTGCCGTTGCTGGGATTTATAGTTCACCTACAATTAAATAGCATTCTGAATTCCACCAACGATAGAATTGAACCAAACTTGGCACACAGAACTCCAATGACCAACATAAGGGTTTGGTGGGCATTGACCTTGAGTTTTGGAGTTGTAGTTTGCCTCCATCCAGAGAGAACTGTGGACTCAAACCATGATGGATCTGGACCAAAATTGGCACAAATACTCAATATGCCCAAATGTGAATACTGGTGGAGGTTGGGGAAAATAGACCTTGCCATTTGGGAGTTGTAGTTGCTGGGATTTATAGTTCACCCGCAATCAAAGAGCATTCTGAACCCACCAACAATAGAATTGGGCCAAACTTCCTACACAGAACCTCCATGCCTCAAAGAGACTCACTGATGCGCACCTCCCTCCGACCTCACACGCTCTGCTTTGCCCACAGATGCACACCATGCTGCCATGTGCTGTGCACATCTGCCCTCCCCTCTCCTCTTTGAGTCTCAGAAACAGCCCTTCTTTTGGCTGAGAGGCCGGCCAATCAAAGCAAAGGAGGGCTTTCGGTGGGAGGATTCCCCATCTGTTTCCAAAAAGGGAGAGAAGGGCAGGTGGAGAGATCTTCAGCCTTCTCTGCCAAAGGGGTTCCTAAGACCTTCGGAAATGTATGTTTTCTTATGGTCTTTGATGACTTCTCTGAAATCCCCTCACAAACCCCAGGTTGAGAAACACTGTGCTAGCAACTCATAATGGGATCTCTTCCCTAGTTTTTCATGAGTTCAGTTTCAAACTGCATCTGTGCTGTAAAATTCAGCTTCCATGGCTCAATACTATGTGATCTTGGGTTGTAATTTGGTCTTTTTGGCACAGAAGGTTGTAAAGCCCTTATAAAACTATGACTCCCAGGATTACATACCATTGGGCTATGACAAACTGCAATAATTCTTCGCTGAAGATGTGCTGGTACGTCTGTACCAGGAGCTCCAACTTCATTTTCTTTTTATTTTAATGTTTGCATGCATTCCAAAGTTTTAGGGATTCTGCAAAAGGTGGCTTCCTTTGGTTTGCAGTCATAGGGCAAGCCACCTGTCTATCATTGCTAAGTTTGGATCTGCCCCTTCTCCCAGGGAGGTGGGAAGGGAAGAGGGAGCCATTTTTAGTTAGTCTTAGTGAGGAAAGCTGAGTTAGAGGACGTGGACAAGCTTCACCTGCAGAAAAGCTTCATTTCTCAAGACATTCCGGGGGGAAATTCCCAAAGCTCTGGCTGGGAGCTTGTAGCCTCTCAGCCTTACAGCATCTGAGGGAAACAGCCCTAAAGTCTTAAAGAAATTCCAGAGGGAAAACAGCTTTACAGACCCAAAGAACTCCAGCTGGAGAATCTAGAAGCTTTGCCTGGTAGGTTTACTCGGTACCAAGACACAGTAGTAGATCCCACACCAATAAAGCTTAGATAACAGACAGCCTGGGAGAGGTAAAAAAGGGTTTTCCTCCCAAAGTATAAGAACAGTTAACGAAGACAGTTGCCTGTCCCTTGTGGACAAGATTAAGGAAGCCACCAGTTGATTTAAAGCCTTGAAGAATTGGTTTGACTCATTGAAGATTTGAGAAATATCTGTTTAATTTGTTCAATAATAAAGGACTTTGTTTAACCTTTCAAGCCATCTAAAGACCATTTCTTCAGGAAAATCCTTGAGGGCCTCTTTTGTGGCTCCCTGGTTTCCCGCTGGGCACAAGGTGCACCTCCTATTTCAAAAGTCAATTATTACAGGCCCAGCGTGTGACAGAACAGAAGATGTATTCTTTTGCAACAAAAGGCCTAAAGACATTTGCTCAGCACCAGGAAACCCCAATGAGAAGATGGGGAGGGATTTGGACAGGGTTCCCCCCTTGGCCCGGTCCTGTTCAACATCTTTATTAATGACTTAGATGAAGGGCTAGAAGGCAGGATCATCAAGTTTGCAGACGACACCAAATTGGAAGGGATAGCCAATAGTCCAGAGGACAGGAGCAGGATTCAAAACGATCTTGACAGATTAGAGAGATGGGCCAAAACTAACAAAATGAAGTTCAACAGTGACAAATGTAACATACTCCACTTTGGCAGAAAAAATGAAATGCAAAGATACAGAATGGGTGACGCCTGGCTCGAGAGCAGTACGTGTGAAAAAGATCTTGGAGTCCTCGTGGACAACAAGTTAAACATGAGCCAACAATGTGATGTGGTGGCAAAAAAAGCCAATGGGATGTTGGCCTGCATCAATAGGAGCATAGTGTCTAGATCTAAGGAAGTAATGCTACCCCTCTATTCTGCTTTGGTTAGACCACATCTGGAATATTGTGTCCAATTCTGGGTGCCACAATTCAAGAGAGATATTGACAAGCTGGAATGTCTCCAGAGGAGGGCGACTAAAATGATCAAGGGTCTGGAGAACAAGCCCTATGAGGAGCGGCTTAGGGAACTGGGCATGTTTAGCCTGAAGAAGAGAAGGCTGAGAGGAGATATGATAGCCATGTATAAATATGTGAGAGGAAGCCACAGGGAGGAGGGAGCAAGCTTGTTTTCTGCTTCCTTGGAGACTAGGACGTGGAACAATGGCTTCAAACTACAAGAGAGGAGATTCCATCTGAACATGAGGAAAAACTTCCTGTGAGAGCCGTTCAGCAGTGGAACTCTCTGCCCCAGAGTGTGGTGGAGGCTCCTTCTTTGGAAGCTTTTAAGCAGAGGCTGGATGGCCATCTGTCAGGGGTGATTTGAATGCAATATTCCTGCTTCTTGGCAGAATGGGGTTGGACTGGATGGCCCAGGAGGTCTCTTCCAACTCTTGGATTCTATGATTCTATGATTCTATGATTTGTCCCTCCGTAGCAGCAGCCAGAGCGCCAATAAATAATTGAATCTGCAAAAAGGAGGATTGACTGGAACTAGGAAGTAAATATGATACGGACTGGGAGGAAACCCCCAAAATTGTAGTTCTATGGGTTATGTTGGGTTGTGTGTCATACAGAGACATTCAAGGAGAAAACTGCTGTGGCGTATCTCAAGTTTTTATCAGAACTTTAAAATTCCAAAAAATCAGTAGATATGCAAAATCTTTCTGAAACTTGGGGAAAACATCCTCTGTTATCTTGTATCATTGCATAGAAAATTCAATGAGATAGCTCTTTTTGTTTGCAAAAATTTGGAAATTCCCCTAAAATCAGTGGATGAGTGAAATATTCTGAAACTTGGTGGGTTGATAGTGGTGGTCTATCATTGTAGCAAGTTTTATGTCGATAGCTCTAACAATGAGGGAGAAAGGAGCCCCTGAAATTTCCCCATTGGCCGAATTACTTAACAAAAAAGTAGTTAGTTACTTTGTTATAGTTCCGATACGGACCCTGTCCAATTTAGGAAACACTTTCCCAATCCCACCCCCTAATTTAGCAATGAGCACTGAAACATTGTTTACATGGATCGCACAGGCCGAAGAATTTATTAAAGGGTTTAGATCTGATAGAGTTTAGAGATTTATAACTGTTGCTGTTCTTGATCATCCGATGCTTTGAACCTGTTCTAGCTCTGGAAAGGGCCTTTATTAAAAGGGGAAAAGTCCTTTGTTTATTTATGAGCCCTTGGTGAACTATACATGTTGAAATCTATATACACCCTCTTTTAAAGGGCATCACAAAGAGACCTCTGGCACCCCAGACTGGGCTGGCCCCATGGATTCGCATTGAGAGCTGGGGACAGAAGAGAGCATCAAAGGGGAAAGGCTGTGGGGAAGAGAGGCCCAAGCCAGCTCCAAGCCTGGACTGTGACTGCACAGAGGTTCCATGGAAACCTTTATGATGCGTCCTGCAGCCTCCTACATAAGCAGGTATTCTCCTCTGTGTTCTCTGTTTCCTGTGCCAGGGAGGGAGGAGGACTGGAAACTGCGGATTGTGACGGGTAAGACTTCTGGATTTCCAGTTTTGGGCCATCTCCTGCCTTTCCAGCTTTGACCCATCTTCTCCCTTTCCAGCATTGACCCATCTTCTCCCTTTCCAGCATTGACCCATCTTCTCCCTTTCCAGCTTTGACCCATCTTCTCCTTTTCCAGCTTTGACCCATCTTCTCCCTTTCCAGCATTGACCCATCTTCTCTCTTTCCAGCATTGACCCATATTCTCCCTTTCCAGCATTGACCCATCTTCTCCCTTTCCAGCATTGACCCATCTTCTCCCTTTCCAGCATTGACCCATCTTCTCCTTTTCCAGCATTGACCCATCTTCTCTCTTTCCAGCATTGACCCATCTTCTCCCTTTCCAGCTTTGACCCATCTTCTGCCTTTCTGGCTTTGGGCCATCTTCTGCCTTTCCAGTTTTGGGCCATCCTCTTCCTTTCCAGCTTTGACCCATCTTCTGCCTTATCAGTTTTGGGCCATTTTCTGCCTTTCATGCTTTGACTCATCTTCTGCCTTTCGAGCTTGTTTTATGACAATTCCCATCCTAGGCGATGGGCCGCTGTTTGGAGCTTAAACTTTGTTTTATATGCTATTGGTTTTAACTTGTATTGTATTGTGTACTTATTTTATGCATTGTTTTAGGCACGGTGTGCCATATGTAAGAGTCCCTTTGGGGAGATGGAGGCAGGGCACAAAAATAAAGCTATTATTATCATTATTATTATTATTATTATTATTATTATTATTATTACAAGTTATATAGTATACCCATTTATTATTACACAATACTTTCAGTTCACAAATCCTATTTCCGTCATATTCTCCTGGTTATTTACAAAATCCACAAGAGGTTTCCATTCTTCTTGCAGTTTTTGTGTCTTCTCTTGTTGTAGAATTAAAGTTCATTTGTGCATTTCAGCCATTTCAATGTTGTTGCTTTTTGTAATCCGTTCGCCTGGTGTTGGTGTTCTGGTTGCTTCCATAGCTTTGCATATTCCGTTCTTGAGGCTGTTGTCGTGATCAGGAAGATTCTTTCCCGGTGTTTTGGTCTTTGCTTGCCTACAAGTCCCAATCTCTTGGTTTGTGCTTTAGTCCAGGGACCAGCAGAAAAGAAGCTTGTCCCATTTTCCATGTAACATCTCTACAGATATTTCAGAATAGTTGTCCTATGACCTCTCGGTTCTCTCTTCTGCATGCTAAACAGACCCAGCATCCCAAGTCATCACTCACTGATGGCATAAAGTCAGTATTTAGCAAAAGACTGGTATAGTTCAACCGTGGTGTGATCTATAAGTGGGTAGAGATTGACACTCTCCACTGATGGATCTATTCTTTGCATCTAAGCCCAGGGGATAAAACTAGAGGCTTCTCTTATGTTATCTAATGGAGTCCAAATGACTTGGAATGCTTGACAAAAACTATTTCTAGTGACCAAAGCAGGGTTCCAGAGGGGAATGGCCGTGAGGCAAAATTGCTGTGTAACCAGAGGTTTCTCTTTTTCTGACAGATTGGTGCTTGGAGGAGTTGAAAACATGGAGAAGGAGGAGTGGAAGGAAGAGGAACATCTTAGAGAGGAGGAGGAGGAAGAAGAAAAGGAGGAGGAGGAGGAGGAGAAACATCTGAAGAAGAAGGAAGATCTGAAAGAGGAGGATGAGGAGGAAGAAGAAAAGGTGGTGGAGGAAAAGGAGAATGACAAGGAGGAGGAGGAGGAGGAAGATGAGAACGAGGAGGAGGAACAGGAGGAGGGGCAGGATGAAGAGGAGGAGAAAGACCATAACGAGGATGAGGAAGATGAACAACATGAGGAGGAGGAGGAGGGAAAGGAGAATGACAAGGAGCAGGATGAGGTGAAGGAAGAACAACAAGAGGAGGAGGAAGAAAAGGTGGTGGAGGAAAAGGAGAATGACAAGGAGCAGGATGAGGAGGAAGATGAGAACGAGGAGGAGGAAGGGCAGGATGAAGAGGAGGAGAAAGACCATAAAGAGGATGAGGAGGAAGAACAACAAGGGGATGAGGAGGAGGAAAAGGAGAATGACAAGGAGCAGGAGGAGGTGAAGGAAGAACAACAAGAGGAGGAGGAGGAAAAGCAGATAGAGAAGAAAGAGGAGGAAGAAAAGGAGAAGGAAGGAGGAGGAAGAGCAGCAGAAGAAGGAAGAACTGAAGGAGAAGGTAAAGGAAGAGGGGAAGGTTTCACTTAGTTTGGGCACAAAGGTCTAGAGGACTTTCCCCTAAATCCTTTTGGCTCCCCGCTACTCTTCTGCACCTGGGAGACCGGAGGGGTCAACTTTGTGGCCCTCCAGCTCCCAGAAGCCCTAGCCTAGCCATGGGCAAACTTGGGCTCTCCAGGTGTTTTGGACTTCAACTCATTAGCGCATTAAAGTAATCCAATCTAGAGGTGGCCAAGGCATGGACCACCCCGGCCAGATCAATGATGATGATGATGATGATGAAAATAGAATCATAGAATCATAGAATCAAAGAGTTGGAAGAGACCTCATGGGCCATCCAGTCCAACCCCCTTCTGCCAAGAAGCAGGAATATTGCATTCAAATCACACCCGACAGATGGCCATCCAGCCTCTGTTTAAAAGCAGTTGCAGAAACTATAGTTGCAGAAACCCCAGGGGTCATCCATTCCAACCCCATTCCATTTGCTCTGCAAGGCCCAAAGGGTTGGACTAGGTGGCCTTTGGTGGTTCCCCAGGGCTGGAGCTAGGAGGAAAAGATAGGACCCTAACCCAGAGAGGGAGAGGCCCAGCTTTGGTGGGCTTTGCAAGGTTTTCTGACTTCTTGGGGCCTTTCCCCTTTTCTAACCTTTCTATTCTTTTTTCATTTCCACAGAGGACCAAGTACAAGAACTTTTAGAATTTTACAAAAAATGGAGAACTTAAAAAGGCAATTGGACGCAGGCAGCGGAGAGCCCGACGTTTTTCAAAGTCGTCCACGTCCTCCTCCTCCTCCTCCTCCTCCTCCAAACCCACACAGGTACATCCGGGCCCGTATAGTCCGAACTTTAAGGCGGCTGTGGGCCCGCCTCCGCCCCTCTTGTTTATGCCCGCCTTGTGGAAACCCCTCTCCAGAAGAGAGCGAAGAAGGTGAGGGGAGGAAGGAAAGAAGGAAGACGGGAGCAAGGTAAGTAGGTTGGAAAGAGGGAGGGTGGGAGAAGGAGAGAAAGAAGAATGAAAGCTAGGAAAAGGAGAGAATGAGGCAGGGAGGAAGGGAGCAAGAAAGAAGGAAAGAAAGAAAGAACGTGAAGGAGGTAGGAAAATGAAAAGAAAGGAGGAGGGGAGAAAGAGAGAGAAAGAGAGGTAAGAAAAAGAAAGGGAAGGAGAAGAGAGGAGGGGAGAAAGCAAGTAAGGAAATAAAGGAAGCAAAGGGTGGTAGGACAAAGAAAGGGAAGAGGGGCAGGGGAGAAAGAAAGGAAAGAAGGAAGGAAGGAAGGAAGGAAGGGGGTAGGAAAAAAGGAAGGGGTAGAGGGGAGGGAAGAAAGAAAGAAAAGAAGAGAGGGAAGGAGGGAGAGAGTAAGGAAGAAAAGAAAGAAAATTAGGTAGGAAAAAGAGGGAAGGAGGGGAACAGGAAGGGGAAAGAAGAAAATAAATAAAGAAGTAAAAGATGTAGGGAAAAGAAAGGAAAAGGTGAGAAAAATAGAAAAAATGTAGGAAGAAAGATGGAGAACGGAGAAGGGAAGAAAGGAGGGAGGAAGGAATGAGGGAATAGGGAAGGAGGAAAGGAGGAGGGGAGAAAAAAACAGAAAAAAGACAGAGAGGTAGGAAAGATGGAGTGAAGAGGCGAGAAAGAAAGAAAGAAAGAAAGAAAGAAAGAAAGAAAGAAAGAAAGAAGAGGGGAAAGTGGTGGAAAAACAGGGTAGGAGGACATAGGAGGGGAGAAAAAATAAAGAAAAGAAGAGGGAAGGGAGAAGGGGAGAAAAGGAAAAAGAAAAGAGGAAGGCACTTAGGAAAAAGAGAGAGAAGGAGTGAGAGAGGAGGGGAAGAATGAAGGAAATAAATAAAGTGTGTAGGAAAAAGAAAGGGAAGGAGGAGGGAAGAAAGAAAAAGATAAACAGAGCGAGAAAGAAGGAAAAACGTAGGAAAAGGGAAGGAGGAAAAAAGGAGAAAGAAAAAAAGAAAAGAAGAAGGAAGGACATGGAGAAGGGGGAGAAAAAAAAGAAAGAAAGGTAGAAGGTACTTAGGAAAAGGGGAGGGAAGGGGAGAGTGAGGAGGGGGAAGAATGAAGGAAATAAAAAGTAAAGGGTGTAGGAAAAAGAAAGGGAAGAAGGAAGGGAGAAAAGAAAGAGAAAAAGAAGGAAAGATGTAGGGAAAAGAGGGAAGGAGGAAAAGGGGAGAAAGGAAGGAAGGAAGGAAGGAAGGAAGGAAGGAAGGAAGGAAGGAGAGAGGGAGGGAAGGAGGGGAGAAATGAAGAAAGATGAAGAAAGAAAGGTAGGTACAAAAAAGAGAGGGATTGTGGGAGTAGGGAGGGAAGAAAAAAGGAACAAAATAGAAAAGGGTGTAGAAAAAAGAAAGGGAAGGCTAGAAAATAGAGAAAGAGACGTAGGAAAAAGAGGGAAGGAGGATGGAAGAAAGAATGAAAAGGAGAGGGAAAGAAAAAGGGAGGTGGGGAGAAAAAAATAAAGAAAAGACGGTAGGAAAAGGAGGGAAGGAGGGATGAGGGGAGAAAGAAAGAAGAAAAGAAAAGTTGAGGGAGGAAAAAGAGTGAAAAGAGGAGAGAAACAAAGAGAGAGAAGGAAAAGAGAGGAAAGCAGGAGGGAAGAAAGAAAGAAAGAAAGAAAGAAAGAAAGAAAGAAAGAAAGGAGGAGGGAAGGAGAAACAAAGAAAGGAAAGGGAGGGGAGGGGAAGGATAAAGGAAAGAAAGAAAGAGAGAAAGGGAGGAAGGAAGGAAGGGAGGAAGGGAGGGAGGGAGGGAGGGAGGGAGGGAGGTAGAAAACAGAGAGAAGGGATTAAGGAGGCAGAAAAGGAAGAAAAGAGGGTAGGTAGGAAACAGAGTTACAGAATTCAGAAAATGGGGTGTAGTGGTTTGAACCTCAGGCTGTGGCTCCGATCCCACTGGGTAACTTTAGGCAAGTCCAACTCTTTCAGAGGGAAACTTAAAGACAAATCCCCTCTGAATAAACCGTGACCAGAAAACTCTCAAAGAGCAGGGGTCCTCAAACTAAGGCCTGATTATTGCATTCAAATCACCCCTGACAGATGGCCATCCAGCCTCTGTTTAAAAGCTTCCAAAGAAGGAGCCTCCACCACACTCCGGGGCAGAGAGTTCCACTGCTGAACAGCTCTCACAGTCAGGAAGTTCTTCCTCATGTTCAGATCCCTGTTAGCCATGAGGTTAGGCCCAAACTAAAATGGCCATCCTGCCAAGCAAAGTTATGGAAAACAAAATGGCCACCCTTCTGCCAGGCAGTAGAAGGGCAGTCATTTTGTATTCTTCTTCTTGAAGCCTTCAAGAATAACACAAAATGGCTGCCTTACTACCAGGAAGGATACCTGCTAGCCATGAGGTTAGGCCCAAAACTAAAATGGCCGCCCTGCCAAGCAGAGTCATGAAGAGCAAAATGGCCACCCTTCTTCCAAGCCATAGTAGGGCAGTCATTTTGTATTCTTCCTCTTGAAGCCTTCAAGAAGAATAACACAAAATGGCTGCCTTACTACCAGGCAGGATCATAGAATTATAGAATCAAAGAGTTGGAAGAGACCCCATGGGCCATCCAGTCCAACCCCCTGCCAAGAAGCAAAAATATTACATTCAAATCGCCCCTGACAGATTGCCATCCAGCCTCTGTTTAAAAGCTTCCAAAGAAGAAGCCTCCACCACACTCCGGGGCAGAGAGTTCCACTGCTGAACAGCTCTCACAGGAAGTTCTTCCTCATGTTCAGATCCCTGTTAGCCATGAGGTTAGACCCAAAACTAAAATGGCCGCCCTGCCAAGCAAAGTTATGACAAACAAAATGGCCACCCTTCTGCTAGGCAGTAGTAGGGCAGCCATTTTGTATTCTTCTTCTTGCAGCCAATTAGAAATATACTAAATATAATGGAAGACAAACAACAACTGTATCCTTAGGGATATGAAATCGGCCCCTTCTTCCCTCCTGACCTTCTGCAGAAAAGTGAAAACATGGCTTTTTGAACACGCCTTTGGGAAACTAGTGCAATAGATCAACAGGGAACAATGTGAAATTGGATACTGGAATAGAATCATAGAATCATAGAATCCTAGAGTTGGAAGAGACCTCATGGGCCATCCAGTCCAACCCCATTCTGCCAAGAAGCAGGAATATTGCATTCAAATCACCCCTGACAGATGGCCATCCAGCCTCTGTTTAAAAGCCTCCAAAGAAGGAGCCTCCACCACACTCCGGGGCAGAGAGTTCCACTGCTGAACGGCTCTCACAGTCAGGAAGTTCTTCCTCATGTTCACATGGAATCTCCTCTCTTGTAGTTTGAAGCCATTCTTCCATTGCGTCCTAGTCTCCAAGGAAGCAGAAAACAAGCTTGCTCCCTCCTCTCTGTGGCTTCCTCTCACATATTTATACATGGCTATCATATCTCCTCTCAGCCTTCAAGAAGAATAACACAAAATGGCTGCCTTACTACCAGGAAGGATCCCTGTTAACCATGAGGTTAGGCCCAAAACTAAAATGGCCGCCCTGCCAAGCAAAGTTATGACGAACAAAATGGCCACCCTTCTGCTAGGCAGTAGTAGGGCAGCCATTTTGTATTCTTCTTCTTGAAGCCAATTAGAAATATACTAAATATAATGGAAGACAAACAATAACCGTATCCTTAGGGATATGAGATTGGCCCCTTCTTCCCTCCTGACCTTCTGCAGACAAGTGAAAACATGGCTTTTTGAACACGCCTTTGGGAAACGAGTGCAATAGATCAACAGGGAACGATGTGAAATTGGATACTGGAATGGCTCAGACCATGTTTTTGGCTGGCGAGGCTAATCATGAAGGTAGTGGTTTTATATGTTTTCAAAGGTTTAATGCGTTGGTCCTCAAACTAAGGACCTCCAAGGTCTCTTACCTGGCCCTCGCACAGGGTCAAGCTAACTCTGCAACAACTTGAAAATTGCACACAACAACAACAACAACAACAATCCTATCTCATCAGCCAAAAGCAGGTCCCAATTCCCATTGAAATATTAATAAGTTTATATTTGTTAAAATTGTTCTCCATTTTAATTATTGTACTGTTTTAAAGTGTTTTTGTTTTTTTGCACTACAAATAAGATATGCACTGGGATTGTGGTGCAGCTGCATTAAGATCACTCTGACCAAAAGGTCATGAGTTCGAAGCCAGCCTGGGTTGGAGTGGGTTTCCAACCAATTGTGTAGCCCGTTGTCGACCTTTGCAATCCGAAAGACAGTTGCATCTGTCAAGTAGGAAAATTAGGTACCACCTTAAAGTGTGGGGAGACTAAATTAACTAATTTACGAGGCCATAAAAAAAGACTTCAGCAAAAGCATGCGGGGAATGCGGAAGTGCTTCATCAGCGTCGCAGATGGACGATGAAAGTGACAGCTCCTCTGGCAGCCAGAAAAAGTTAAATGGCCTCTGTGTATGTCTGTATATGTTGTAAGTCAAAATTGGCATTGAATGTTTGCCATATATGTGTACACTCTAATTCGCCCTGAGTCCCCTGCGGGGTGAGGAGAAGGGCGGAATAGAAATGCTATAAATAAATAAATAATAAATATGTGCAGCGTGCATGGGAATTCATTCATTCCCCCCCCCCCCCCCAAAATTATAATCCGGCCCTCCAACAGTTTGAAGGACGTGTCCTGGCCCTCTGCTTAAAAAGTTTGAGGACCCTTGGTTTAATGTATGCATTTTATAATACTGTTTTAAATGTTTATCGTAATTTTACATTGTTTTAATGGCATCCAAGAGCTGCCTATGTTGTAAAGCTGCCCTGAGGCACCTTTGGGATCGAGAAAGGCCGGGTAGAAATATCGTAAATAAATACATAAACAAAATAAACAAAACCAACTTACTTTATTTAGGCGATCCTCGAAGCTTGAGGATGATAGTCCTCCAAGTGTAGTGCATTTTCTTCCGCAGTGAAGACATCGGTTTCTAGACGGAAGGCGGTCCTGGTTGGGGTTGGCTTGACACACCTTCCTCTTGGCACGTTTCTCCTTTTCTCCCTCCTTTCATGCCTCTTCGAATTCTGCAGCACTGCTGCTCACAGCTGACCTCCAGTTAGAGTGCTCAAAGACACCAGTTCTTGGCATCTATGCTGCAATTTTTAAGGTTGGCTTTAAGCCCATCTTCAAAACTCGTTTCCTGCCCACCAGCATTGCGTTTCCTGTTCTTGAGTTGGGAGTAGAGTAACTGCTTTGGGAGAGCGTGATTAGGCATTTGGACAACGAATAGATACACACAAGGCATTTGATTATGAAAGAAATACAGGATTGGGGGCTAAAATAAAAGAAATTGGAAATTACGTATTTTAAAGTAAATAGACAAGAAAAAATGGAAACAAACAAAATAACAGAAATAGGTATGGGAAAAGAGAAAAATAAAATACCTGGGAGTGACTGTGCTGGTACAGCTCCCACTTTATTTGCTTTGTATTAAATGTTTGCTTGCAATCCTAGGCTCATTTTAGAGGGTCTGGAGAACAAGCCCTATGAGGAGCGGCTTAGGGAACTGGGCATGTTTAGCCTGAAGAAGAGAAGGCTGAGAGGAGATATGATAGCCATGTATAAATATGGAAGAGGAAGCCACAGGGAGGAGGGAGCAAGCTTGTTTTCTGCTTCCTTGGAGACTAGGACGCAATGGAGCAATGGCTTCAAACTACAAGAGAGGAGATTCCATCTGAACATTAGGAAGAACTTCCTGACTATGAGAGCCGTTCAGCAGTGGAACTCTCTGCCCCGGAGTGTGGTGGAGGCTCCTTCTTTGGAAGCTTTTAAGCAGAGGCTGGATGGCCATCTGTCAGGGGTGATTTGAATGCAATATTCCTGCTTCTTGGCAGAATGGGGTTGGACTGGATGGCCCTTGAGGTCTCTTCCAACTCTTTGATTCTATGATTCTATGATTCTATGATTGATTCTATGATTCTAGGGTGGCTTCCTGTTAAAGTTTGCAGTCATAGGGCAGGCCACCTGTTCATCATCATTAGGTTCCCTAGTCCTGCCCCCTTTTTGGGTTTAGAGAAGGGAAGGGAGCCATTTTTTAGTTTGTCTCTGCAAGAATAGCTAATGTACAGGATGGATGTGTACAGACTTTCTCCTGTACAAAGGCTTCAACCCTTAAGACTTCCCGGGGGAGAACAGTCGTAAGAGTATCTAAAGATCCCCAAAGGTTCCAGGGAAACAGCCTTACAGTCCTGAAGTATTTCAGATTGAATAACAGTTTGAAACATCAAGAAATCCAGCTAAGTGACTACAGGCCTGCTGGTAGGTCCACTCGGTTTTGAGACGCAGTTCAGCCTGGTAGTGGATCCACATCAGTTAGGTTTAGGTTCACAGTTAGCCTGAGAGGAGCTAGAAAGGGATTTTCCTTGGAAGTAAAGCAAAGAAACAGTTAGAAGCCACCAGTTGCTTGAAGCCTGGAAGCATTTGTTTAACCTTTGAAGACAAAAGAAGTTCCGGTTTGATTGTTCATCAATAAAAGACTTTGTTGTATTTAAGCTCAAGACCTCTAAAGACTGTTCATGGAGGAAAATTCTTTAAGGGCTTCTCTTCGGGGCCCCTGGCTTCCCGTTGGGCTCAAGTTGCACATCCTGTTTTAAAAGCACTTCCTTTTAAGCCCAGCGGCGACAGAACAGTGACAATACAAAAAAAACAACCCAGAAAAGATGACGAAGAGAAACTTTAAAGAGGTGTGGATGGAAAAAGGTTCTTAAGACCAAAAAAAGAATATTTTTAGTAAAATAAAGGCAGCCAAAATATTCTTAATCCCAAAATTAATGTATTTACTCCAGGTTCTCCCACTAGAAATTAATCAAAGACAAATAAAACTTGGAACAGGACTATTAGGGAGCAAATCTTGAGACGACACCAAATTGGGAGGGATAGCCAATACTCCACAGGACGGGAACAGAATTCAAAACGATCTTGACAGATTAGAAAGATGGGCCAAAACTAACAAAATGAAGTTCAACAGTGACAAATGCAAGATACTCCACTTTGGCAGAAAAAATGAAATGCAAAGATACAGAATGGGTGACGCCTGGCTCGAGAGCAGTACGTGTCAAAAAGATCTTGGAGTCCTCGTGGACAACAAGTTAAACATGAGCCAACAATGTGATGTGGCGGCAAAAAAAGCCAATGGGATTTTGGCCGGCATCAATAGGAGCATAGTGTCTAGACCTAGGGAATTCATGCTCCCCATGCTCTATTCCGCTTTGGTTAGACCACACCTGGAATATTGTGTCCAATTCTGGGCACCACAGTTCAAGAGAGATATTGACAAGCTGGAATGTGTCCAGAGGAGGACGACTAAAATGATAAAGGGTCTGGAGAACAATCCCTATGAGGAGCGGCTTGGGGAGCTGGGCATGTTTAGCCTGAAGAAGAGAAGGCTGAGAGGAGATATGATGAGAGCCATGTATAAATATGTGAGAGGAAGCCACAGGGAGGAGGGAGCAAGCTTGTTTTCTGCTTCCTTGGAGACTAGGACGCAATGGAACAATGGCTTCAAACTGCAAGAGAGGAGATCCCATCTGAACATTAGGAAGAACTTCCTGTGAGAGCCGTTCAGCAGTGGAACTCTCTGCCCCGGAGTGTGGTGGAGGCTCCTTCTTTGGAAGCTTTTAAGCAGAGGCTGGATGGCCATCTGTCAGGGGTGATTTGAATGCAATATTCCTGCTTCTTGGCAGAATGGGGTTGGACTGGATGGCCCATGAGGTCTCTTCCAACTCTTTGATTCCATGATTCTATGAAAAGAAACTTAGAATTTCAAATCGAGTCTCCTAGATGCACCAGGAAGAAGTCGGGTGGGGAGTGACCAAACCTGGAATGATACGAGTATTATTATGAAGCATTTCAGTTAAAGCCACTGATAGAAAACAGTCTAGTTTCTCAACCTGGGAGTCGGGACCCCTGAGGGGGTCATGAGGGGTGTCAAAGGGGTCGCCAAACACCATCAGAAAACATAGTATTTTCTGTTGGTCATTGGGATTCTGTGTGGGAAGTTTGGTCCAATTCTATCATTGGTGGAGTTCAGAATGCTCTTTGATTGTAGGTGAACTATAAATCCCAACAACTACAACTCCCAAATGTCTTGGTCTATTTTCCCCAGACTCCACCGGTGTTCATATTTGGGCATATGGAGTATTCGTGCCAAGTTTGGTCCAGATCCATCATTGTTTGAGTCCACAATGCTCTTTGGATGTAGGTGAACTACAACTCCCAAGCTCAAGGTCAATGCCCACAAAACCCTTCCAGGGTTTTCTGTTGGTCATGGGAGTTCTGTGTGCCAAGTTCGGTTTAAATCCATCGCTGGTGGAGTTCGGAACGCTCTTTAATTGTAGGTGAACTATAAATCCCAGCAACTACAACTCCCAAATTACAAAATCAATCCTCCCCCCAACCCCACTAGCATTCCCATTTGGGCATATTGGGTATTTGTGCTCAATGTAGTCCAGTGAATGAAAATATATCCTGCATATCGGATATTTACATTACGATTTATGACAGTAGTAAAATGATGAGTATGAAGTAGCAACGAAAGCAATATTATGGTTGGGGGTCACCACATCATAGGGAACTGCATTAAGGGGTCACGGCATTAGCAAGGTTGAGAACCACTGGTCTAGGAAGAGAAGAAAAATGGTATAGAACAGAAGGTGCAGTAAACAACGGAGAGGGAAAATTTGGGATATTTCCAAAAAACCTAGAGGCTTCCAACAAAAAACCAAGAGATCCTAGAAAATTAGCATTAAACATATTGGGGGGGGGGGGGATGGCCACCACTTTGGATGCCTGAAATATTAAAGTGGACACTCTGAGAAAGGTTGTATGAAAAGGAATTCGGCCCTACATGGTGGAAAGACAGGAAAGATAAAGACTATTATTGCAATCCCCTTTCTATCACCCCCCATGGGAATCGGGGGGGGGGGGGGGGATGATAGAAAAAATGGCAGGGCTCAGGGTGCATTGCAGCAGGTGGTGAGTGGTTTGCTCTTCTCCGCACTCGCATGTCGTGGATTCCACTTTGTGGCCCCATTTCTTGAGGGTGGCTCTGCATCTCGTGGTGCCAGAGCGCAGTCTGTTCAGCGCCTTCCAAGTCGCCCAGTCTTCTGTGTGCCCAGGGGGGAGTCTCTCATTTGGTATCAGCCATTGGTTGAGGTTCTGGGTTTGAGCCTGCCACTTTTGGACTCTCGCTTGCTGAGGTGTTGCAGCAAGTGTCTCTGTAGATCTTAGAAAACTATGTCTGGATTTAAGTGGTTGACATGCTGGCTGATACCCAAACAGGAGATGAGCTGGAGATGTCTCTGCCTTGGTCCTTTCACTATTGGCCTCCACTTCCCAGCAGATATCAGGAGGTGCAATACCGGCTAAGCAGTGTAATTTCTCCAGTGGTATAGGGCGCAGGCACCCTGTTATAATGCGGCATGTCTCATTAAGAGCCACATCCACTGTTTTAGTGTGGTGAGACTTCTGCTAGTTCCTTCAGTACTCTTGGGTGTAGTTGATCTGGCTGAGTACACTGGGCATGCGTACTCAGCAGCAGAGTAGCACAGCGCAAGGGCAGATGTCTTCACTGTGTCTGGTTGTGATCCCCAGGTTGTGCCAGTCAACTTTCGTATGATATTGTTTCTAGCACCCACTTTTTTCTTGATGTTCAGGCAGTGCTTCTTGTAGGTCAGAGCACGGTCCAGAGTGACTCCCAGGTATTTGGGTGCGCTGCAATGCTCCAGTGGGATTCCTTCCCAGGTCATCCTCAGAGCTCGGGATGCTTCTCTGTTCTTGAGATGAAAGATGTGTTTTAGATAGGTTGGGGATCAGCTAGTTTTCCCTGTAATAGGCAGTAAGAGCACCTAGAGTTTCGGAGAGCTTCTGTTCTACCATCTCAAAGCTCCTTGCTTGAGCAGTAATGGCACGATCATCAGCATAGATGAAACTCTCTGTCCCTTCTGGCAGTGGCTGGTCATTTGTGTAGATGTTGAACATGGATGGAGCAAGCACGCTCCCCTGAGGCAGGCCGTTCTTCTGTTTCCGCCATCTGCTTCTCTGGCCCTGAAACTCAACAAAAAAGCTCCTGTTTGGTAGCAGGTTTCCTATGAGGCGGGTGAGGTGGTCGTCCTTTGTGATATTATACATTTTTCTCAGGAGGAGGCGGTGGGTCACAGTATCATAGGAAGCAACCAGCATGCAAACAATTCAGGTCAACATGGAACTTATGTTAATGGCAACTATAGGGAATTCTTCTCACCAAAGAAGAATTCAAACAAATAGCCAACAGCGGTAGGGAAAAGGTCCGCAAGGCTAAAGCACAAAACGAGCTCAGGCTTGCCAGGGACATGAAAAACAATAAAAAGGGCTTCTTTTCTTATGTCAGTAGAAAAAGGAAAAACAAGGAGGCGATGGGGCCTGTTCGAGGAGAAGATGGGGCAATGATGACAGGGGATGATAGGGAAAAGGCAGAACTACTACCTTCTTTGCCTCGGTCTTCTCACAAAAAGAAGGTCATCTTCAACCTCAGCAAGATGGAGTGAGTGAGGGATTAGAGGACATCCAATCCCAAATTGGGAAACAAGTTGTCCAGGAATACCTGGCCGCTCTAAATGAGTTCAAGTCCCCTTTCAGGGCCAGATCAACTACACCCAAGAGTACTGAAGGAACTAGCGGAAGTCATTTCGGAACCATTGGCAACCATCTTTGAGAGTTCTTGGAGAACAGGAGAAGTTCCAGCAGATTGGAGGAGGGCCAATGTGGTCCCAATCTTCAAGAAGGGAAAAAAGGACGACCCAAACAACTACCGTCCGGTCAGCCTCACGTCGATACCGGGCAAGATTCTGGAAAAGATTGTTAAGGAAGCGGTCTGCAAACACTTAGAAACAAATGCAGTCATCGCTAATAGTCAACATGGATTTATCAAAAACAAGTCATGCCAGACTCATCTGATCTCTTTTTTTGATAAAGTTACAAGTTGGGTAGGTGCGGGGAATGCCGTGGATGTAGCGTACCTGGATTTCAGGAAGGCCTTCAACAAGGTCCCCTATGACCTTCTGGCAAGGAAACTAGTCCAATGTGGGCTAGACAAAACTACGGTGAGGTGGATCTGGAATTGGTTAAGTGGACGAACCCAGAGGGTGATTCTCCCCAATGCCTTCTCTTCAAGGCTTCCTCTTCATCCTGGAAAGAAGTGATGAGTGGAGTGCCATCAGCAGGATTCCGTCCTGGGCCCAGTCCCATTCAGGATCTTTATTAATGACTTAGATGAAGGGTAGAAGGCAGGATCATCAAGTTTGCAGACGACACCAAATTGGGAGGGAGAGCCAAGACTCCAGAGGACAGGAGCAGGAATCAAAACGATCTTGACAGATTAGAGAGATTAATGGCCAAAACTAACAAAATGAAGTTTAACAGTGACAAATGCAAGAGACTCCACTTAGTCAGGAAAAACGAAATGCAAAGATACAGAATGGGGGACAATGCCTGGCTCGAGAGCAGGACGTGTGAAAAAGATCTTGGAGTCCTCGTGGACAACAAGTTAAACATGAGCCAACAATGTGATGCGGCGGCAAAAAAAGCCAATGGGATTTTGGCCAGCATCAATAGGAGCATAGTGTCTAGATCTAAGGAAGTAATGCTACCCATGCTCTATTCTGCCTTGGTTAGACCACATCTGGAATATTGTGTCCAATTCTTGGCACCACAATTCAAGAGAGAGATTGACAAGCTGGAATGTGTCCAGAGGAGGTCAACTAAAATGATCAAGGGTCTGGAGAACAAGCCCTATGAAGAGCGGCTTAAGGAGCTGGGCATGTTTAGCCTGCAGAAGAGAAGGCTGAGAGGAGATAGGGTAGCCATGTATAATAAATAGGTCAGAGGAAGCCACAGGGAGGAGGGAGCAAGCTTGTTTTGTGCTTCCCTGGAGAGTAGGACGCAATGGAGCCATGGCTTCAAACTACAAGAGAGGAGATTCCACCTGAACATGAGGAAGAACTTCCTGACTGTGAGAGCCGTTCAACAGTGGAACTCTCTGCCCCGGAGTGTGGTGGAGGCTCCTTCTTTGGAAGCTTTTAAACAGAGGCTGGATGGCCATCTGTCAGGGGTGATTTGAATGCAGTATTCCTGCTTCTTGGCAGAATGGGGTTGGACTGGATGATGGCCCAGGAGGTCTCTTCCAACTCTTTGATTCTATGATTCTATGAACACGTCAAACTCCTTCGGGACTTCTGGATTCAGACAGACAGAGTTTTGGAGCAAAATACTCCTGACCTCACAATTGTCTTAAAAAACAAAGTATGGATTGTCGATGTTGCAACCCCAGGTGACAGCAGGATTAACGAGAAACAACTGGAAAAGCTGACACGATACGAGGATTTTAAGATCGAACTGCAAAGACTGTGCACAAGCCAGTCAAGGTGGTCTCAGGGGTGATCGGCAAACTGGGTGCAGTGCCTAAAGACCTTGGCCTGCACTTAAATACAATCGGCGCTGACAAGATTACCATCTGCCAGATGCTAAAGGCCACCTTACTAGGATCTGCGCGCATTATTCGCCGATACATCACATAGTCCTAGACACTTGGGAAGGGTCCGACGTGTGATCCAATACAACAGCCAGCAGAGTGTCTGTTGTGGACTCATCTTGTGGTTCTTCAAAAAATAATAGAAATAATAACAATAACAACAATAACAACAAAAGCAAAAACAATAATTATAGCCGTGTAGTCCAACCTCATTCTGCCCTGCAGGAAAGGCACAATCAAAGCTCCCCAACAGATGGCCACCCAGCCTTTGTAATAATAATATTAATAATAATAATAATAATAATAATGACAATGAAAATAATACCAATAACAGCAAAGGCAAAAACAATAATTATAGCAGAAATTCCAGGGGCCGTGTACTCATTCTACGGTGAAGGAAAGGCACAATCAAAGCTCCCCAACCAGCCTTTTTAACAACAACAACAACAATAATGGTAGCAGAAACCCCAACACCCTTCTGCCCTGCAGGAAAGGCACAATCAAAGCTCCCCAAGAGATGGCCACCCAGCCTTTGTAATAATAAGAATCATGGTAGCATAAACCCCAGGAGCCGCCCATTGCAACCCCAGTTCCGTCATGCAGGAAAGGCACAGTCAAAGCACCCCCAACAGATGGCTGTGGGGAAATGGCTTTGGGGATGAGAGGGCTGAAGGAGAAAGGCTTTTGGTGGACTGGGAGCGGCGTAAGGGTGGGGTGCTGCAAGCTTTTCTGACTTCCTGGGCACTTTCCCCTTTCTAATCTTTCTATTCTTCTTTCATTTACAGAATACCAAAGGGCAGTTGCAGAACTCAATGTCCCACCGCTGGAGCTCTACAAAAAAGCGCTGCTCTTGAGAGCTAAGTGGGGACTAACTGAGAACACGAGAGAAGAAAGTCTGCCCTCCACCTCAAGAAGATATGATGCCCCCCCTCCCAAGCAAAGAAATAATTGTTCTGTGGCGAAAAGGATAGGGAGGACACTTCGTCGAATATTGGAATGCCTCTGCCCATGTTGTGCTCCACCACCAAGGTGTCACATATGTGAAGAATTAGAACATATAAGGAATCAAGAGGAATGCGGTGACATATGTGAATCAGACCCATCCAGATCGTAACCTGGAATGTAGCTGGCTGGAAAGAGATTGCTGATGGCGAACTGGTGAGATTCTTATCTGATTTTGAGATAATAGCGCTTCAAGAGTCTTGGCTGGTAGGAGGGGACGACTCAATACAACTACCTGTATGCGGGGAACTTGAAGAAAATATGTGAAACCAATGAGGGTTTTCCGTGACTTGGACATTAGCCCACTGATAACTCCCATGCACGGTGATGACATGCCTGTGAAGGTGGGCAAACCCAGCCTACTAGCCCCCAGGGAGGCTTCCGGAAAGAACAGGTCACAGCCCAGTCCAGCCAAGGCTGACAGTAAACCAACACAGAATCAGCCTATGATCCTGAGCAGTGCAGTCTGTGGTGATCAGCGAGACATTGACTTTGGATTGGGTCATCTTGAGACTGTAGTGACCACCATTGGGAACAGGGTTGAGCCAATGGTGGGCTTAATGTACACTGATGAGTCCCCACAGGACGAGATGGACTTAGAAGTGGGCCCTATTAATAACCTATTGGAGCTGGAGCCGAATGAGAAGGACGAGACCCGCACCCTGTCTCCAATTCAGGTCCTGCTACATAGGAAGGATGGCAGCAGACCCCCTACTCATGATCTATCTCCCAGGGAAGGAATGAGTGCACCCTCAACATCAGTACAGAATCATACTACTGCCGAAGAAATGCAGCAACAACAACAGCAACATCTGCGGCAAACCAGAGAGGAGAAAAGAGATCCCCCCAACAACTCTGTTTTCAATGGGGATATTGGTGGCATTGCACCAGCCTCAGATACGAATTGGCTGTCAGAATCTTCAATATGCATACAACTTGGCCAACCAGATCACTTAGAGACAGTAAGACCCATCCAGATCGTAACCTGGAATGTAGCTGGCTGGAAAGAGATTGCTGATGGCGAACTGGTGAGATTCTTATCTGATTTTGAGATTATAGCGCTTCAAGAGTCTTGGCTGGTAGGAGGGGACGACTCAATACAACTACCTGGTTTTCAGTGCTGGCACACACCTGCTCAGAAAACAGCGAATCAAGGGCATGCCTCAGGGGGACGATGTATAGGTATTAAGGAGGAACTACAGTGGCAAGGGGAGAGATTGTGCAAGGGGGGTGATATCCACAATATAGAAAGGAGAAAGGAGAAAGAGCAAAGAAGGAGATAGAAGGAGGGGAGGGAAAGACGAGAGGGTGCTGCAAGCTTTTCTGACTTCCTGGGCACTTTCCCCTTTCTAATCTTTCTATTCTTCTTTCATTGACAGAATACCAAAGGGCAGTTGCAGCACTATATGTGGATCCCCTGGAGCTGTACAAAAAAGCGCTGCTCTTGAGAGCTAAGTGGGGCCTAATTGAGAACACCAGCGCAGAAAGTCTGCCCTCCACCTCAGGGAGATACGATGCCCCCCCTCCCAAGCAAAGAAATAATTGTTCTTTGGTGAAAAGGATACGGAGGACACTTCGTCGCATATTCGAATGCCTCTGCCCATGTTGCGCTCCACCACCAAGGTGTCACATATGTGAAGAATTAGAACATATAAGGAATCAAGAGGAATGCAGTGAACTGGAAGAACATATGTGAAACCAATGAGGGTCTTCTCCTCAAGAGGAGGCTCTCAAAGGGTCCGGCAACGTTCACCCAGGTACGGCGGGCTGCGGATGAGCCAACAGGGATACTAATCCCTGCAAATTCCTGTCCAGACACTGCGCAGAATTGTGGCCTGCATCTGCCCGTGTTGTGCTCCACCACCGCGGTGTCCGCTATGTGAAGATTTACATCACTAGGAGACTTCCGGGTTGGCGTCATGGCGGCTGGTTGGACTCCAGAGGAGCTCCTCGGGGTCAACCTCTAATCAAAGCCAGCAGAGGCGAGCTAGCCTCTTACCTCGGGCCGGATTGAGTGCCGGAGAAACGCAAAACCACCCAAGGATAGTTCTGGGAAATCGCTTTGGGGATGAGAGGGCTGAAGGAGAAAGGCTTTTGGTGGACTGGGAACGGAGTAAGGGTGGGGCACTGCAAGCTTTTCTGACTTCCTGGGCACTTTCCCCTTTCTAATCTTTCTATTCTTCTTTCATTTACAGAATACCAAAGGGCAGTCGCAGAACTCAATGTCCCACCGCTGGAGCTCTACAAAAAAGCGCTGCTCCTGAGAGCAAAGTGGGGCCTCATTGAGAACACGAGAGAAGAAAGTCTGCCCTCCACCTCAAGAAGATATGATGCCCCCCCCCTCCCAAGCAAAAAAAAAAACAACCCACGTTCCTTGGCAAGCAGGATAACAAAGACACTTCGAAGAATTGTGGCCTGCATCTGCCCATGTTGTGCTCCACCACCGCGGTGTCCGCTATGTGAAGGTTGACATCACTAGGAGACTTCCGGGTTGGCATCATGGCGGCTGGTTGGACTCCAGAGGAGCTCCTCGGGGTCAACCTCTAATCAAAGCCAGCAGAGGCGAGCTAGCCTCTTACCTCGGGCCGGATTGAGTGCCGGAGAAACGCGGCCCCCCAATACCCCAACCCGACCCCAATCCATTGCAACCCCAGTTCCGCCACGCAGGAAAGGCGCAGTCAAAGTGCCCCCAACTGAAGACTCAGAGAGATCGCTTTGGGGATGAGAGGGCTGAAAGAGAAAGGCTTTTGGTGGACTGGGAGTGGCGTAAGGGTGGGGTGCTGCAAGCTTTTCTGACTTCCTGGGCACTTTCCCCTTTCTAATCTTTCTATTCTTCTTTCATTTACAGAATACCAAAGGGCAGTCGCAGAACTCAATGTCCCACCGCTGGAGCTCTACAAAAAAGCGCTGCTCCTGAGAGCAAAGTGGGGCCTCATTGAGAACACGAGAGAAGAAAGTCTGCCCTCCACCTCAAGAAGATATGATGCCCCCACTCCCAAGCAAAAAAAAAAACCACGTTCCTTGGCAAGCAGGCTAAGGAAGACACTTCGTAGAATTGTGGCCTGCATCTGCCCATGTTGTGCTTCACCACCGCGGTGTCAGCTATGTCAAGATTGACATCAATAGGAGACTTCCGGGTTGGCATCATGGCGGCTGGTTGGACTCCAGAGGAGCTCCTCGGGGTCAACCTCTAATCAAAGCCAGCAGAGGCGAGCTAGCCTCTTACCTCGGGCCGGATTGAGTGCCGGAGAAACGCGGCCCCCCAATACCCCAACCCGACCCCAATCCATTGCAACCCCAGTTCCGCCACGCAGGAAAGGCACAGTCAAAGCGCCCCCAACTGATGTCTCGGGGAGATCGCTTTGGGGATGAGAGGGCTGAAGGAGAAAGGCTTTTGGTGGACTGGGAGTGGCGTAAGGGTGGGGTGCTGCAAGCTTTTCTGACTTCCTGGGCACTTTCCCCTTTCTAATCTTTCTATTCTTCTTTCATTTACAGAATACCAAAGGGCAGTCGCAGAACTCAATGTCCCACCGCTGGAACTATACAGAAAAGCGCTGCTCTTGAGAGCTAAGTGGGGCCTAATTGAGAACACCAGTGAAGAAAGTCTGCCCTCCACCTCAGGAAGATACAATGCCCCCCCTCCCAAGCAAAGAAATAATCGTTCTTTGGTGAAAAGGATAGGGAGGACACTTCGTAGGATATTGGAATGCCTCTGCCCATGTTGCGCTCCACCACCAAGGTGTCACATATGTGAAGAATTAGAACACATAAAGAATCAACAGGAATGCAGTGAACTGGAAGAACATATGTGAAACCAATGAGGGTCTTCTCCTCAAGAGGAGGCTCTCAAAGGGTCCGGCAACGTTCACCCAGGTACGGCGGGCTGCGGATGAGCCAACAGGGATACTAATCCCTGCAAATTCCTGTCCAGACACTGCGCAGAATTGTGGCCTGCATCTGCCCGTGTTGTGCTCCACCACCGCGGTGTCCGCTATGTGAAGATTTACATCACTAGGAGACTTCCGGGTTGGCGTCATGGCGGCTGGTTGGACTCCAGAGGAGCTCCTCGGGGTCAACCTCTAATCAAAGCCAGCAGAGGCGAGCTAGCCTCTTACCTCGGGCCGGATTGAGTGCCGGAGAAACGCGCCCCCCCAATACCCCAACCCGACCCCAATCCATTGCAACCCCAGTTCCGCCACGCAGGAAAGGCACAGTCAAAGCGCCCCCAACTGAAGTCTCGGGAAGATCGCTTTGGGGATGAGAGGGCTGAAAGAGAAAGGCTTTTGGTGGACTGGGAGTGGCGTAAGGGTGGGGTGCTGCAAGCTTTTCTGACTTCCTGGGCACTTTCCCCTTTCTAATCTTTCTATTCTTCTTTCATTTACAGAATACCAAAGGGCAGTCGCAGAACTCAATGTCCCACCGCTGGAGCTCTACAAAAAAGCACTGCTCTTGAGAGCTACGTTGAGAACACGAGAGAAGAAAGTCTGCCCTCCACCTCAAGAAAATACAATGCCCCCCCTCCCAAGCAAAGAAATAATCGTACTTTGGCGAAAAGGATAGGGAAGACACTTCGTAGAATATTGGAATGCCTCTGCCCATGTTGCGTTCCACCACCAAGGTGTCACATATGTGAAGAATTAGAACACATAAAGAATCAACAGGAATGGGGTGGACTGGATCAAGATGTGTGAAACGTGCCAAAATGCAGACCGAAGGGGATCGAACCAGAGGTTTCTTTTATGTTATCTAATGGAGTCCAAATGCAGATGACTTGGAATGCTTGAAAAAAACTATTTCTAGTGTCCGAAGCAGAGTTCCAGAATGGCCGTGGGGTGACCATTGCTCCCTTCGGGGTGAATTGCTGTAACCAGGGCTTTCTATATTCCTAACAGAATGGTGCTTGGAGAAGGTGAAGACATGGAGATGGAGGAGTGGAGGTTGGAGGAATATCGAGAGGAGGAGGAGGAGGAGGAAGAAGTGGAGGAAGAGAAACATCAGGAGGAGGTGGAAGATCATGCAGAGGAGGGGGAGGAAGGAGAAGAAAAGGAGGAGGAGGAGTGGAAGTTGGAGGAATATCGAGAGGAGGAGGAGGTGCTGTGGGGAGGGGTCTCCAGCTGATGGCACATGCAGGAGAGAAGATGGTCCTGTCCCCTGGCCTCCCCTCTCTTCGCTCTAGCCCAGAGTGACAGTTGGTGCTTTGGGGAGGGGTCTCCAGCTGATGGCACATCCAGGAGGGAAGATGGTGCTGTCCCCTGGCCTCCCCTCTCTTTGCTCTGTCGCAGAGTGGCAGTTGGTGCTTTGGGGAGGGGTCTCCAGCTGATGGCATATTCAGGAGAGAAAATGGTGCTGTCCTCTAGCCTCCCCTCTCTTTGCTCTGGCCCAGAGTGACAGTTGGTGCTTTGGGGAGGGGTCTCCAGCTGATGGCACATGCAGGAGAGGAGATGGTGCTGTCCTCTGGCCTCCCCTCTCTTTGCTCTGGCCCAGAGTGACAGTTGGTGCTTTGGGGAGGGGTCTCCAGCTGATGGCACATGCAGGAGAGGAGATGGTGCTGTCCTCTGGCCTCCCCTCTCTTTGCTCTGGCCCAGAGTGACAGTTGGTGCTTTGGGGAGGGGTCTCCAGCTGATGGCACATGCAGGAGAGGAGATGGTGCTGTCCCCTGGCCTTCTCTCTCTTCACTCTGGCGCAGAGTGACAGTTGGTGCTTTGGGGAGGGGTCTCCAGCTGATGGCACATGCAGGAGAGGAGATGGTGCTGTCCCCTGGCCTCCCCTCTCTTTGCTCTGGCCCAGAGTGACAGTTGGTGCTTTGGGGAGGGGTCTCCAGCTGATGGCACATGCAGGAGAGGAGATGGTGCTGTCCTCTGGCCTCCCCTCTCTTTGCTCTGGCCCAGAGTGACAGTTGGTGCTTTGGGGAGGGGTCTCCAGCTGATGGCACATGCAGGAGAGGAGATGGTGCTGTCCCCTGGCCTTCTCTCTCTTCACTCTGGCGCAGAGTGACAGTTGGTGCTTTGGGGAGGGGTCTCCAGCTGATGGCACATGCAGGAGAGGAGATGGTGCTGTCCCCTGGCCTTCTCTCTCTTTGCTCTGGCCCAGAGTGACAGTTGGTGCTTTGGGGAGGGGTCTCCAGCTGATGGCATATGCAGGAGGGAAGATGGTGCTGTCCCCTGGCCTCCCCTCTCTTTGCTCTGGCCCAGAGTGACAGATGGTGCTTTGGGGAGGGGTCTCCAGCTGATGGCATATGCAGGAGAGGAGATGGTGCTGTCCTCTGGCCTCCCCTCTCTTTGCTCTGGCCCAGAGTGACAGATGGTGCTTTGGGGAGGGGTATCCAGCTGATGGCACAACCAGGAGAGGAGATGGTGCTGTCCCCTGGCCTTCTCTCTCTTCACTCTGGCGCAGAGTGACAGTTGGTGCTTTGGGGAGGGGTCTCCAGCTGATGGCATATGCAGGAGGGAAGATGGTGCTGTCCCCTGGCCTCCCCTCTCTTTGCTCTGGCCCAGAGTGACAGATGGTGCTTTGGGGAGGGGTCTCCAGCTGATGGCATATGCAGGAGAGGAGATGGTGCTGTCCTCTGGCCTCCCCTCTCTTTGCTCTGGCCCAGAGTGACAGATGGTGTTTTGGGGAGGGGTCTCCAGCTGATGGCACATGCAGGAGGGTAGATGGTGCTGTCCCCTGGCCTCCCCTCTCTTTGCTCTGGCGCAGAGTGACAGTTGGTGCTTTGGGGAGGGGTCTCCAGCTGATGGCATATACAGGAGGGTAGATGGTGCTGTCCCCTGGCCTCCCCTCTCTTCACTCTGGCGCAGAGTGACAGTTGGTGCTTTGGGGAGGGGTCTCCAGCTGATGGCACATGCAGGAGAGGAGATGGTGCGGTCCTCGGGCCTCCCCTCTCTTTGCTCTGGCCCAGAGTGACAGATGGTGATGTGGGGAGGGGTCTCCAGCTGATGGCACATGCAGGAGGGACGATGGTGCTGTCATCTGGCCTCCCCTCTCGTTGCTCTGGCCCAGAGTGACAGTTGGTGCTGTGGGGAGGGGTCTCCATCTGATGGCACATGCAGGAGGGAAGATGGTGCTGTCATCTGGCCTCCCCTCTCGTTGCTCTGGCCCAGAGTGACAGTTGGTGCTGTGGGGAGGGGTCTCCATCTGATGGCACATGCAGGAAGGAAGATGGTGCTGTCATCTGGCCTCCCCTCTCGTTGCTCTGGCCCAGAGTGACAGTTGGTGCTGTGGGGAGGGGTCTCCAGCTGATGGCACATGCAGGAGAGAAGATGGTGCTGTCCCCTGGCCTCCCCCCTCTTTGCTCTGCCCAGAGTGACAGTTGGTGCTTTGGGGAGGGGTCTCCAGCTGATGGCATATGCAGGAGGGAAGATGGTGCTGTCATCTCGCCTCCCTTCCTTTCACTCTAGCCCAGAGTGACAGTTGGTGCTGTGGGGAGGGGTCTCCAGCTGATGGCATATGCAGGAGGGAAGATGGTGCTGTCCCCTGGCCTCCCCTCTCTTCGCTCTGGCCAGAGTGACAGTTGGTGCTTTGGGGAGGGGTCTCCAGCTGATGGCACATGCAGGAGAGAAGATGGTGCTGTCCCCTGGCCTCCCCTCTCTTTGCTCTGGCCCAGAGTGACAGTTGGTGCTTTGGGGAGGGGTCTCCAGCTGATGGCATATGCAGGAGGGAAGATGGTGCTGTCCTCTGGCTTCCCCTCTCTTCGCTCTGGCCCAGAGTGACAGTTGGTGCTGTGGGGAGGGGTCTCCAGCTGATGGCACATGCAGGAGAGAAGATGGTGCTGTCCTCTGGCCTCCCCTCTCTTCGCTCTGGCCCAGAGTGACAGTTGGTGCTGTGGGGAGGGGTCTCCAGCTGATGGCACATGCAGGAGAGAAGATGGTGCTGTCCCATGGCCTCTCCTCTCTTCGCTCTGGCCCAGAGTGACAGTTGGTGCTTTGGGGAGGGGTCTCCAGCTGATGGCACATGCAGGAGAGAAGATGGTGCTGTCCCCTGGCCTCCCCTCTCTTCGCTCTGGCCCAGAGTGACAGTTGGTGCTGTGGGGAGGGGTCTCCAGCTGATGGCACATGCAGGAGAGAAGATGGTGCTGTCCCCTGGCCTCCACTCTCTTCGCTCTGGCCCAGAGTGACAGTTGATGCTTTGGGGAGGGGTCTCCAGCTGATGGCATATGCAGGAGAGAAGATGGTGCTGTCCCCTGGCCTCCCCTCTCTTTGCTCTGGCCCAGAGTGACAGTTGGTTCTTTGGGGAGGGGTCTCCAGCTGATGGCATATGCAGGAGAGAAGATGGTGCTGTCCCCTGGCCTCCTCTCTCTTTGCTCTGGCCCAGAGTGACAGTTGGTGCTTTCGGGAGGGGTCTCCAGCTGATGGCACATGCAGGAGAGAAGATGGTGCTGTCCCCTGGCCTCCCCTCTCTTTGCTCTGGCCTAGAGTGACAGTTGGTGCTTTGGGGAGGGGTCTCCACCTGATGGCATATGCAGGAGGGAAGATGGTGCTGTCCCCTGGCCTCCCCTCTCGTTACTCTGGCCCAGAATGACAGTTGGTGCTTTGGGGAGGGGTCTCCAGCTGATGGCACATGCAGGAGGGAAGATGGTGCTGTCCCCTGGCCTCCCCTCTCTTTACTCTGGCCCAGAGTGACAGTTGGTGCTGTGGGGAGGGGTCTCCACCTGATGGCATATGCAGGAGAGAAGATGGTGCTGTCCCCTGGCCTCTTCTCTCTTTGCTCTGGCCCAGAGTGACAGTTGGTCCTTTGGGGAGGGGTCTCCAGCTGATGGCACATACAGGAGGGAAGATGGTGCTGTCCCCTGGCCTCCCCTCTCTTTGCTCTGGCCCAGAGTGACAGTTGGTGATTTGGGGAGGGGTCTCCACCTGATGGCATATGCAGGAGAGGAGATGGTGCTGTCCCCTGGCCTCCCCTCTCTTCGCTCTGGCCCAGAGTGACAGTTGGTGATTTGGGGAAGGGTCTCCACCTGATGGCATATGCAGGAGAGGAGATGGTGCTGTCCCCTGGCCTCCCCTCTCTTTGCTCTGGCCCAGAGTGACAGTTGGTGATTTGGGGAAGGGTCTCCACCTGATGGCATATGCAGGAGAGGAGATGGTGCTGTCCCCTGGCCTCCCCTCTCTTCGCTCTGGCCCAGAGTGACAGTTGGTGATTTGGGGAGGGGTCTCCAGCTGATGGCACATGCAGGAGAGAAGATGGTGCTGTCCCCTGGCCTCCCCTCTCTTTACTCTGGCCCAGAGTGACAGTTGGTGATTTGGGGTGGGGTCTCCAGCTGATGGCACATACAGGAGGGAAGATGGTGCTGTCCCCTGGCCTCCCCTCTCTTTACTCTGGCCCAGAGTGACAGTTGGTGATTTGGGGAGGGGTCTCCAGCTGATGGCATATGCAGGAGAGGAGATGGTGCTGTCCCCTGGCCTCCCCTCTCTTTGCTCTGGCCCAGAGTGACAGTTGGTGATTTGGGGAGGGGTCTCCAGCTGATGGCACATGCAGGAGGGAAGATGGTGCTGTCCCCTGGCCTCCCCTCTCTTTACTCTGGCCCAGAGTGACAGTTGGTGCTGTGGGGAGGGGTCTCCACCTGATGGCATATGCAGGAGAGGAGATGGTGCTGTCCCCTGGCCTCCCCTCTCTTCGCTCTGGCCCAGAGTGACAGTTGGTGGTGTGGGGAGGGGTCTCCAGCTGATGGCACATGCAGGAGAGAAGATGGTGCTTTCCCCTGGCCTCCCCTCTCTTCGCTCTGGCCAGAGTGACAGTTGGTGCTTTGGGGAGGGGTCTCCAGCTGATGGCACATGCAGGAGGGAATATGGTGCTGTCCCCTGGCCTCCCCTCTCTTTACTCTGGCCCAGAGTGACAGTTGGTGCTGTGGGGAGGGGTCTCCAGCTGATGGCACATACAGGAGAGAAGATGGTGCTGTCCCCTGGCCTCCCCTCTCTTTACTCTGGCCCAGAGTGACAGTTGGTGCTGTGGGGAGGGGTCTCCAGCTGATGGCACATACAGGAGAGGAGATGGTGCTGTCCCCTGGCCTCCCCTCTCTTCTCTCTGGCCCAGAGTGACAGTTGGTGCTGTGGGGAGGGGTCTCCAGCTGATGGCACATGCAGGAGAGAAGATGGTGCTTTCCCCTGGCCTCCCCTCTCTTCGCTCTGGCCAGAGTGACAGTTGGTGATTTGGGGAGGGGTCTCCAGCTGATGGCACATGCAGGAGGGAAGATGGTGCTGTCCCCTGGCCTCTTCTCTCTTTGCTCTGGCCCAGAGTGACAGTTGGTGCTGTGAGGAGGGGTCTCCACCTGATGGCATATGCAGGAGAGAAGATGGTGCTGTCATCTGGCCTCCCCTCTCTTTGCTCTGGCCCAGAGTGACAGTTGGTGCGTTGGGGAGGGGTCTCCAGCTGATGGCACATGCAGGAGAGAAGATGGTGCTGTCCCCTGGCCTCCCCTCTCTTTGCTCTGGCCCAGAGTGACAGTTGGTGCTTTGGGGAGGGGTCTCCAGCTGAATGCACATGCAGGAGGGAAGATGGTGCTGTCCCCTGGCCTCCCCTCTCTTTGCTCTGGCCCAGAGTGACAGTTGGTGCTTTGGGGAGGGGTCTCCAGCTGATGGCATATGCAGGAGAGAAGATGGTGCTGTCCTCTCGCCTCCCCTCCCTTCGTTCTGGCCCAGAGTGACAGTTGGTGCGTTGGGGAGGGGTCTCCAGCTGATGGCACATGCAGGGGGGAAGATGGTGCTGTCCCCTGGCCTCCCCTCTCTTTGCTCTGGCCCAGAGTGACAGTTGGTGCTTTGGGAAGGGGTCTCCAGCTGATGGCACATGCAGGAGAGAAGATGGTGCTGTCCCCTGGCCTCCCCTCTCTTTGCTCTGCCCAGAGTGACAGTTGGTGCTTTGGGGAGGGGTCTCCAGCTGATGGCACATGCAGGAGAGAAGATGGTGCTGTCCCCTGGCCTCCCCTCTCTTTGCTCTGCCCAGAGTGACAGTTGGTGCTTTGGGGAGGGGTCTCCAGCTGATGGCACATGCAGGAGGGAAGATGGTGATGTCCTCTGGCCTCCCCTCTCTTCGCTCTGGCCCAGAGTGACAGTTGGTGCTTTGGGGAGGGGTCTCCAGCTGATGGCACATGCAGGAGGGAAGATGGTGCTGTCCCCTGGCCTCCCCTCTCTTTACTCTGGCCCAGAGTGACAGTTGGTGATTTGGGGAGGGGTCTCCAGCTGATGGCACATGCAGGAGGGAAGATGGTGATGTCCTCTGGCCTCCCCTCTCTTCGCTCTGGCCCAGAGTGACAGTTGGTGCTTTGGGGAGGGGTCTCCAGCTGATGGCACATGCAGGAGGGAAGATGGTGCTGTCCCCTGGCCTCCCCTCTCTTTACTCTGGCCCAGAGTGACAGTTGGTGCTTTGGGGAGGGGTCTCCAGCTGATGGCACATGCAGGAGGGAAGATGGTGATGTCCTCTGGCCTCCCCTCTCTTCGCTCTGGCCCAGAGTGACAGTTGGTGCTTTGGGGAGGGGTCTCCAGCTGATGGCACATGCAGGAGAGAAGATGGTGCTGTCCCCTGGCCTCCCCTCTCTTTGCTCTGGCCCAGAGTGACAGTTGGTGATTTGGGGAGGGGTCTCCAGCTGATGGCACATGCAGGAGGGAAGATGGTGCTGTCCCCTGGCCTCCCCTCTCTTTACTCTGGCCCAGAGTGACAGTTGGTTCTGTGGGGAGGGGTCTCCACCTGATGGCATATGCAGGAGAGGAGATGGTGCTGTCCCCTGGCCTCCCCTCTCTTTGCTCTGGCCCAGAGTGACAGTTGGTGGTGTGGGGAGGGGTCTCCAGCTGATGGCACATGCAGGAGAGAAGATGGTGCTTTCCCCTGGCCTCCCCTCTCTTCGCTCTGGCCAGAGTGACAGTTGGTGCTTTGGGGAGGGGTCTCCAGCTGATGGCACATGCAGGAGGGAAGATGGTGCTGTCCCCTGGCCTCCCCTCTCTTTACTCTGGCCCAGAGTGACAGTTGGTGCTGTGGGGAGGGGTCTCCAGCTGATGGCACATACAGGAGAGAAGATGGTGCTGTCCCCTGGCCTCCCCTCTCTTTACTCTGGCCCAGAGTGACAGTTGGTGCTGTGGGGAGGGGTCTCCAGCTGATGGCACATACAGGAGAGGAGATGGTGCTGTCCCCTGGCCTCCCCTCTCTTCTCTCTGGCCCAGAGTGACAGTTGGTGCTGTGGGGAGGGGTCTCCAGCTGATGGCACATGCAGGAGAGAAGATGGTGCTTTCCCCTGGCCTCCCCTCTCTTCGCTCTGGCCAGAGTGACAGTTGGTGATTTGGGGAGGGGTCTCCAGCTGATGGCACATGCAGGAGGGAAGATGGTGCTGTCCCCTGGCCTCTTCTCTCTTTGCTCTGGCCCAGAGTGACAGTTGGTGCTGTGAGGAGGGGTCTCCACCTGATGGCATATGCAGGAGAGGAGATGGTGCTGTCCCCTGGCCTCCCCTCTCTTTGCTCTGGCCCAGAGTGACAGTTGGTGCGTTGGGGAGGGGTCTCCAGCTGATGGCACATGCAGGAGAGAAGATGGTGCTGTCCCCTGGCCTCCCCTCTCTTTGCTCTGGCCCAGAGTGACAGTTGGTGCTTTGGGGAGGGGTCTCCAGCTGAATGCACATGCAGGAGGGAAGATGGTGCTGTCCCCTGGCCTCCCCTCTCTTTGCTCTGGCCCAGAGTGACAGTTGGTGCTTTGGGGAGGGGTCTCCAGCTGATGGCATATGCAGGAGAGAAGATGGTGCTGTCCTCTCGCCTCCCCTCCCTTCGTTCTGGCCCAGAGTGACAGTTGGTGCGTTGGGGAGGGGTCTCCAGCTGATGGCACATGCAGGGGGGAAGATGGTGCTGTCCCCTGGCCTCCCCTCTCTTTGCTCTGGCCCAGAGTGACAGTTGGTGCTTTGGGAAGGGGTCTCCAGCTGATGGCACATGCAGGAGAGAAGATGGTGCTGTCCCCTGGCCTCCCCTCTCTTTGCTCTGCCCAGAGTGACAGTTGGTGCTTTGGGGAGGGGTCTCCAGCTGATGGCACATGCAGGAGAGAAGATGGTGCTGTCCCCTGGCCTCCCCTCTCTTTGCTCTGCCCAGAGTGACAGTTGGTGCTTTGGGGAGGGGTCTCCAGCTGATGGCACATGCAGGAGGGAAGATGGTGATGTCCTCTGGCCTCCCCTCTCTTCGCTCTGGCCCAGAGTGACAGTTGGTGCTTTGGGGAGGGGTCTCCAGCTGATGGCACATGCAGGAGAGAAGACGGTGATGTCCCCTGGCCTCCCCTCTCTTCGCTCTGGCCCAGAGTGACAGTTGGTGCTTTGGGGAGGGGTCTCCAGCTGATGGCACATGCAGGAGGGAAGATGGTGATGTCCTCTGGCCTCCCCTCTCTTCGCTCTGGCCCAGAGTGACAGTTGGTGCTTTGGGGAGGGGTCTCCAGCTGATGGCACATGCAGGAGAGAAGATGGTGCTGTCCTCTGGCCTCCCCTCTCTTCGTTCTGGCCCAGAGTGACAGTTGGTGCTTTGGGGAGGGGTCTCCAGCTGATGGCACATGCAGGAGGGAAGATGGTGCTGTCCTCTGGCCTCCCCTCTCTTCGTTCTGTCCCAGAGTGACAGTTGGTGCTTTGGGGAGGGGTCTCCAGCTGATGGCACATGCAGGAGAGGAGATGGTGCTGTCCCCTGGCCTCCCCTCTCTTCGCTCTGGCCCAGAGTGACAGTTGGTGCTTTGGGGAGGGGTCTCCAGCTGATGGCACATGCAGGAGAGAAGATGGTGCTGTCCTCTGGCCTCCCCTCTCTTCGTTCTGGCCCAGAGTGACAGTTGGTGCTTTGGGGAGGGGTCTCCAGCTGATGGCACATGCAGGAGGGAAGATGGTGCTGTCCTCTGGCCTCCCCTCTCTTCGTTCTGGCCCAGAGTGACAGTTGGTGCTGTGGGGAGGGGTCTCCAGCTGATGGCACATGCAGGAGGGAAGATGGTGCTGTCCCCTGGCCTCCCCTCTCTTTACTCTGGCCCAGAGTGACAGTTGGTGCTGTGGGGAGGGGTCTCCAGCTGATGGCATATGCAGGAGGGAAGATGGTGCTGTCCCCTGGCCTCCCCTCTCTTTACTCTGGCCCAGAATGACAGTTGGTGCTTTGGGGAGGGGTCTCCAGCTGATGGCACATGCAGGAGGGAAGATGGTGCTGTCCCCTGGCCTCCCCTCTCTTTACTCTGGCCCAGAGTGACAGTTGGTGCTGTGGGGAGGGGTCTCCAGCTGATGGCACATGCAGGAGGGAAGATGGTGTTTTCCCCTGGCCTCCCCCCCTCTTCGTTCTGGCCCAGAGTGACAGTTGGTGCTTTGGGGAGGGGTCTCCAGCTGATGGCACATGCAGGAGAGAAGACGGTGATGTCCCCTGGCCTCCCCTCTATTCGCTCTGGCCCAGAGTGACAGTTGGTGCTTTGGGGAGGGGTCTCCAGCTGATGGCACATGCAGGAGAGAAGATGGTGCTGTCCACTGGCCTCCCCTCTCTTTGCTCTGGCCCAGAGTGACAGTTGGTGCTGTGGGGAGGGGTCTCCAGCTGATGACACATGCAGGAGAGAAGATGGTGCTGTCCCCTGGCCTCCCCTCTCTTTGCTCTGGCACAGAGTGACAGTTGGTGCTTTGGGGAGGGTTCTCCAGCTGATGGCACATGCAGGAGAGGAGATGGTGCTGTCCCCTGGCCTCCCCTCTCTTTGCTCTGGCACAGAGTGACAGTTGGTGCTTTGGGGAGGGCTCTCCAGCTGATGGCATATGCAGGAGAGAAGATGGTGCTGTCCCCTGGCGTCCCCTCTCTTTGCTCTGGCCCAGAGTTGCAGTTGGTGCTGTGGGGAGGGGTCTCCAGCTGATGGCATATGCAGGAGAGAAGATGGTGCTGTCCCCTGGCCTACCCTCTCTTCGCTTTGGCCAAGAGTTACAGTTGGTGCTTTGGGGAGGGGTCTCCAGCTGATGGCAAATGCAGGAGAGAAGATGGTGCTGTCCCCTGGCCTCCCCTCTCTTTGCTCTGGCCCAGAGTGACAGTTGGTGCTTTGGGGAGGGGTCTCCACCTGATGGCACATGCAGGAGAGAAGATGGTGCTGTCCCCTGGCCTCCCCTCTCTTTGCTCTGGCCCAGAGTGACAGTTGGTGCTTTGGGGAGGGGTCTCCAGCTGATGGCACATGCAGGAGAGAAGATGGTGCTGTCCCCTGGCCTCCCCTCTCTTTGCTCTGGCCCAGAGTGACAGTTGGTGCTTTGGGGAGGGGTCTCCACCTGATGGCACATGCAGGAGAGAAGATGGTGCTGTCCCCTGGCGTCCCCTCTCTTTGCTCTGGCCCAGAGTGACAGTTGGTGCTGTGGGGAGGGGTCTCCAGCTGATGGCATATGCAGGAGAGAAGATGGTGCTGTCCCCTGGCCTCCCCTATCTTTGCTCTGGCCCAGAGTGACAGTTGGTGCTGTGGGGAGGGGTCTCCAGCTGATGGCATATGCAGGAGAGAAGATGGTGCTGTCCCCTGGCCTACCCTCTATTCGCTTTGGCCAAGAGTTACAGTTGGTGCTTTGGGGAGGGGTCTCCAGCTGATGGCACATGCAGGAGAGAAGATGGTGCTGTCCCCTGGCCTCCCCTCTCTTTGCTCTGGCCCAGAGTGACAGTTGGTGCTTTGGGGAGGGGTCTCCAGCTGATGGCACATGCAGGAGAGGAGATGGTGCTGTCCCCTGGCCTCCCCTCTCTTTGCTCTGGCCCAGAGTGACAGTTGGTGCTGTGGGGAGGGGTCTCCACCTGATGGCACATGCAGGAGGGAAGATGGTGCTGTCCCCTGGCGTCCCCTCTCTTTGCTCTGGCCCAGAGTGACAGTTGGTGCTGTGGGGAGGGGTCTCCAGCTGATGGCACATGCAGGAGGGAAGATGGTGCTGTCCCCTGGCCTCCCCCCTCTTTGCTCTGGCCCAGAGTGACAGTTGGTGCTGTGGGGAGGGGTCTCCAGCTGATGGCACATGCAGGAGGGAAGATGGTGCTGTCCCCTGGCCTCCCCTATCTTCGCTCTGGCCCAGAGTGACAGTTGGTGCTTTGGGGAGGGGTCTCCATCTGATGGCATACGCAGGAGAGAAGATGGTGCTGTCCCCTGCCCTCATAGAATCATAGAATCGTAGAATCAAAGAGTTGGAAGAGACCTCAAGGGCCATCCAGTCCAACCCCCTGCCAAGACGCAGGAATATTGCATTCAAATCACCCCTGACAAATGGCCATCCAGCCTCTGCTTAAAAGCTTCCAAAGAAGGAGCCTCCACCACACTCCGGGGCAGAGAGTTCCACTGCTGAACGGCTCTCACAGTCAGGAAGTTCTTCCTAATGTTCAGAGTGACAGTTGGTGCTGTGGGGAGGGGTCTCCAGATGATGGCATATGCAGGAGAGAAGATGGTGCTGTCCCCTGGCCTACCCTCTCTTCGCTTTGGCCAAGAGTTACAGTTGGTGCTTTGGGGAGGGTTCTCCAGATGATGGCATATGCAGGAGAGAAGATGGTGCTGTCCCCTGGCCTCCCCTCTCTTTGCTCTGGTCAAGAGTTACAGTTGGTGCTTTGGGGAGGGGTCTCCAGATGATGGCATATGCAGGAGAGAAGATGGTGCTGTCCCCTGGCCTCCCCTCTCTTTGCTCTGGTCAAGAGTTACAGTTGGTGCTTTGGGGAGGGGTCTCCAGATGATGGCATATGCAGGAGAGAAGATGGTGCTGTCCCCTGGCCTACCCTCTCTTCACTTTGTCCAAGAGTTAAAGTTGGTGCTTTGGGGAGGGGTCTCCAGCTGATGGCACATGCAGGAGAGAAGATGGTGCTGTCCCCTGGCCTCCCCTCTCTTTGCTCTGGCCCAGAGTGACAGTTGGTGCTTTGGGGAGGGGTCTCCACCTGATGGCACATGCAGGAGAGAAGATGGTGCTGTCCCCTGGCCTCCCCTCTCTTTGCTCTGGCCCAGAGTGAGAGTTGGTGCTTTGGGGAGGGGTCTCCAGCTGATGGCACATGCAGGAGAGAAGATGGTGCTGTCCCCTGGCCTCCCCTCTCTTTGCTCTGGCCCAGAGTGACAGTTGGTGCTTTGGGGAGGGGTCTCCACCTGATGGCACATGCAGGAGAGAAGATGGTGCTGTCCCCTGGCGTCCCCTCTCTTTGCTCTGGCCCAGAGTGACAGTTGGTGCTGTGGGGAGGGGTCTCCAGCTGATGGCATATGCAGGAGAGAAGATGGTGCTGTCCCCTGGCCTACCCTCTCTTTGCTCTGGCCCAGAGAGACAGATGGTGCTGTGGGGAGGGGTCTCCACCTGATGGCACATGCGGGAGGGAAGATGGTGCTGTCCCCTGGCCTCCCCTCTCTTTGCTCTGGCCCAGAGTGACAGTTGGTGCTTTGGGGAGGGGTCTCCAGCTGATGGCATACGCAGGAGAGAAGATGGTGCTGTCCCCTGCCCTCCCATCTCTTCGCTCTGGCCCAGAGTGACAGTTGGTGCTTTGGGGAGGGGTCTCCAGCTGATGGCATACGCAGGAGAGAAGATGGTGCTGTCCCCTGGCCTCCCCTCTCTTCGCTCTGGCCCAGAGTGACAGTTGGTGCTTTGGGGAGGGGTCTCCAGCTGATGGCAAATGCAGGAGAGAAGATGGTCCTGTCCCCTGTCCTCCCCTCTCTTTGCTCTGGCCCAGAGTGACAGTTGGTGCTTTGGGGAGGGGTCTCCAGCTGATGGCATATGCAGGAGAGAAGATGGTGCTGTCCCCTGGCCTCCCCTCTCTTTGCTCTGGCCCAGAGTGACAGTTGGTGCTTTGGGGAGGGGTCTCCAGCTGATGGCAAATGCAGGAGAGAAGATGGTGCTGTCCCCTGGCCTCCCCTCTCTTTGCTCTGGCCCAGAGTGACAGTTGGTGCTCTGGGGAGGGGTCTCCAGCTGATGGCAAATGCAGGAGGGAAGATGGTGCTGTCCCCTGGCCTCTCCTCTCTTCGTTCTGGCCCAGAGTGACAGTTGGTGCTGTGGGGAGGGCTCTCCAGCTGATGGCATATGCAGGAGAGAAGATGGTGCTGTCCCCTGGCCTCCCCTATCTTTGCTCTGGCCCAGAGTGACAGTTGGTGCTGTGGGGAGGGGTCTCCAGCTGATGGCATATGCAGGAGAGAAGATGGTGCTGTCCCCTGGCCTCCCCTCTCTTCGCTCTGGCCCAGAGTGACAGTTGGTGCTTTGGGGAGGGGTCTCCAGCTGATGGCACATGCAGGAGGGAAGGTGGTGCTGTCCCCTGTCCTCCCCTCTCTTTGCTCTGGCCCAGAATGACAGTTGGTGCTGTGGGGAGGGGTCTCCAGCTGATGGCATATGCAGGAGAGAAGATGGTGCTGTCCCCTGGCCTCCCCTCTCTTTGCTCTGGCCCAGAGTGACAGTTGGTGCTGTGGGGAGGGGTCTCCAGCTGATGGCATATGCAGGAGAGAAGATGGTGCTGTCCCCTGGCCTCCCCTATCTTTGCCTGGCCCAGAGTGACAGTTGGTGCTTTGGGGAGGGGTCTCCAGCTGATGGCATACGCAGGAGAGAAGATGGTGCTGTCCCCTGGCGTCCCCTCTCTTTGCTCTGGCCCAGAGTGACAGTTGGTGCTGTGGGGAGGGGTCTCCAGCTGATGGCATATGCAGGAGAGAAGATGGTGCTGTCCCCTGGCTTCCCCTATCTTTGCCTGGCCCAGAGTGACAGTTGGTGCTTTGGGGAGGGGTCTCCAGCTGATGGCATACGCAGGAGAGAAGATGGTGCTGTCCCCTGGCGTCCCCTCTCTTTGCTCTGGCCCAGAGTGACAGTTGGTGCTGTGGGGAGGGGTCTCCAGCTGATGGCATATGCAGGAGAGAAGATGGTGCTGTCCCCTGTCCTCCCCTCTCTTTGCTCTGGCCCAGAGTGACAGTTGGTGCTGTGGGGAGGGGTCTCCAGCTGATGGCATATGCAGGAGAGAAGATGGTGCTGTCCCCTGGCGTCCCCTCTCTTTGCTCTGGCCCAGAGTGACAGTTGGTGCTGTGGGGAGGGGTCTCCAGCTGATGGCATACGCAGGAGAGAAGATGGTGCTGTCCCCTGGCGTCCCCTCTCTTTGCTCTGGCCCAGAGTGACAGTTGGTGCTGTGGGGAGGGGTCTCCAGCTGATGGCACATGCAGGAGGGAAGATGGTGCTGTCCCCTGGCCTCCCCTCTCTTCGCTCTGGCCCAGAGTGACAGTTGGTGCTTTGGGGAGGGGTCTCCAGCTGATGGCACATGCAGGAGAGAAGATGGTGCTGTCCCCTGGCCTCCCCTCTCTTTGCTCTGCCCAGAGTGACAGTTGGTGCTTTGGGGAGGGGTCTCCAGCTGATGGCACATGCAGGAGGGAAGATGGTGATGTCCTCTGGCCTCCCCTCTCTTCGCTCTGGCCCAGAGTGACAGTTGGTGCTTTGGGGAGGGGTCTCCAGCTGATGGCACATGCAGGAGAGAAGACGGTGATGTCCCCTGGCCTCCCCTCTCTTCGCTCTGGCCCAGAGTGACAGTTGGTGCTTTGGGGAGGGGTCTCCAGCTGATGGCACATGCAGGAGGGAAGATGGTGATGTCCTCTGGCCTCCCCTCTCTTCGCTCTGGCCCAGAGTGACAGTTGGTGCTTTGGGGAGGGGTCTCCAGCTGATGGCACATGCAGGAGAGAAGATGGTGCTGTCCTCTGGCCTCCCCTCTCTTCGTTCTGGCCCAGAGTGACAGTTGGTGCTTTGGGGAGGGGTCTCCAGCTGATGGCACATGCAGGAGGGAAGATGGTGCTGTCCTCTGGCCTCCCCTCTCTTCGTTCTGGCCCAGAGTGACAGTTGGTGCTTTGGGGAGGGGTCTCCAGCTGATGGCACATGCAGGAGAGGAGATGGTGCTGTCCCCTGGCCTCCCCTCTCTTCGCTCTGGCCCAGAGTGACAGTTGGTGCTTTGGGGAGGGGTCTCCAGCTGATGGCACATGCAGGAGAGAAGATGGTGCTGTCCTCTGGCCTCCCCTCTCTTCGTTCTGGCCCAGAGTGACAGTTGGTGCTTTGGGGAGGGGTCTCCAGCTGATGGCACATGCAGGAGGGAAGATGGTGCTGTCCTCTGGCCTCCCCTCTCTTCGTTCTGGCCCAGAGTGACAGTTGGTGCTGTGGGGAGGGGTCTCCAGCTGATGGCACATGCAGGAGGGAAGATGGTGCTGTCCCCTGGCCTCCCCTCTCTTTACTCTGGCCCAGAGTGACAGTTGGTGCTGTGGGGAGGGGTCTCCAGCTGATGGCATATGCAGGAGGGAAGATGGTGCTGTCCCCTGGCCTCCCCTCTCTTTACTCTGGCCCAGAATGACAGTTGGTGCTTTGGGGAGGGGTCTCCAGCTGATGGCACATGCAGGAGGGAAGATGGTGCTGTCCCCTGGCCTCCCCTCTCTTTACTCTGGCCCAGAGTGACAGTTGGTGCTGTGGGGAGGGGTCTCCAGCTGATGGCACATGCAGGAGGGAAGATGGTGTTTTCCCCTGGCCTCCCCCCCTCTTCGTTCTGGCCCAGAGTGACAGTTGGTGCTTTGGGGAGGGGTCTCCAGCTGATGGCACATGCAGGAGAGAAGACGGTGATGTCCCCTGGCCTCCCCTCTATTCGCTCTGGCCCAGAGTGACAGTTGGTGCTTTGGGGAGGGGTCTCCAGCTGATGGCACATGCAGGAGAGAAGATGGTGCTGTCCACTGGCCTCCCCTCTCTTTGCTCTGGCCCAGAGTGACAGTTGGTGCTGTGGGGAGGGGTCTCCAGCTGATGACACATGCAGGAGAGAAGATGGTGCTGTCCCCTGGCGTCCCCTCTCTTTGCTCTGGCCCAGAGTTGCAGTTGGTGCTGTGGGGAGGGGTCTCCAGCTGATGGCATATGCAGGAGAGAAGATGGTGCTGTCCCCTGGCCTACCCTCTCTTCGCTTTGGCCAAGAGTTACAGTTGGTGCTTTGGGGAGGGGTCTCCAGCTGATGGCAAATGCAGGAGAGAAGATGGTGCTGTCCCCTGGCCTCCCCTCTCTTTGCTCTGGCCCAGAGTGACAGTTGGTGCTTTGGGGAGGGGTCTCCACCTGATGGCACATGCAGGAGAGAAGATGGTGCTGTCCCCTGGCCTCCCCTCTCTTTGCTCTGGCCCAGAGTGACAGTTGGTGCTTTGGGGAGGGGTCTCCAGCTGATGGCACATGCAGGAGAGAAGATGGTGCTGTCCCCTGGCCTCCCCTCTCTTTGCTCTGGCCCAGAGTGACAGTTGGTGCTTTGGGGAGGGGTCTCCACCTGATGGCACATGCAGGAGAGAAGATGGTGCTGTCCCCTGGCGTCCCCTCTCTTTGCTCTGGCCCAGAGTGACAGTTGGTGCTGTGGGGAGGGGTCTCCAGCTGATGGCATATGCAGGAGAGAAGATGGTGCTGTCCCCTGGCCTCCCCTATCTTTGCTCTGGCCCAGAGTGACAGTTGGTGCTGTGGGGAGGGGTCTCCAGCTGATGGCATATGCAGGAGAGAAGATGGTGCTGTCCCCTGGCCTACCCTCTATTCGCTTTGGCCAAGAGTTACAGTTGGTGCTTTGGGGAGGGGTCTCCAGCTGATGGCACATGCAGGAGAGAAGATGGTGCTGTCCCCTGGCCTCCCCTCTCTTTGCTCTGGCCCAGAGTGACAGTTGGTGCTTTGGGGAGGGGTCTCCAGCTGATGGCACATGCAGGAGAGGAGATGGTGCTGTCCCCTGGCCTACCCTCTCTTTGCTCTGGCCCAGAGTGACAGTTGGTGCTGTGGGGAGGGGTCTCCACCTGATGGCACATGCAGGAGGGAAGATGGTGCTGTCCCCTGGCGTCCCCTCTCTTTGCTCTGGCCCAGAGTGACAGTTGGTGCTGTGGGGAGGGGTCTCCAGCTGATGGCACATGCAGGAGGGAAGATGGTGCTGTCCCCTGGCCTCCCCCCTCTTTGCTCTGGCCCAGAGTGACAGTTGGTGCTGTGGGGAGGGGTCTCCAGCTGATGGCACATGCAGGAGGGAAGATGGTGCTGTCCCCTGGCCTCCCCTATCTTCGCTCTGGCCCAGAGTGACAGTTGGTGCTTTGGGGAGGGGTCTCCATCTGATGGCATACGCAGGAGAGAAGATGGTGCTGTCCCCTGCCCTCATAGAATCATAGAATCGTAGAATCAAAGAGTTGGAAGAGACCTCAAGGGCCATCCAGTCCAACCCCCTGCCAAGACGCAGGAATATTGCATTCAAATCACCCCTGACAAATGGCCATCCAGCCTCTGCTTAAAAGCTTCCAAAGAAGGAGCCTCCACCACACTCCGGGGCAGAGAGTTCCACTGCTGAACGGCTCTCACAGTCAGGAAGTTCTTCCTAATGTTCAGAGTGACAGTTGGTGCTGTGGGGAGGGGTCTCCAGATGATGGCATATGCAGGAGAGAAGATGGTGCTGTCCCCTGGCCTACCCTCTCTTCGCTTTGGCCAAGAGTTACAGTTGGTGCTTTGGGGAGGGTTCTCCAGATGATGGCATATGCAGGAGAGAAGATGGTGCTGTCCCCTGGCCTCCCCTCTCTTTGCTCTGGTCAAGAGTTACAGTTGGTGCTTTGGGGAGGGGTCTCCAGATGATGGCATATGCAGGAGAGAAGATGGTGCTGTCCCCTGGCCTCCCCTCTCTTTGCTCTGGTCAAGAGTTACAGTTGGTGCTTTGGGGAGGGGTCTCCAGATGATGGCATATGCAGGAGAGAAGATGGTGCTGTCCCCTGGCCTACCCTCTCTTCACTTTGTCCAAGAGTTAAAGTTGGTGCTTTGGGGAGGGGTCTCCAGCTGATGGCACATGCAGGAGAGAAGATGGTGCTGTCCCCTGGCCTCCCCTCTCTTTGCTCTGGCCCAGAGTGACAGTTGGTGCTTTGGGGAGGGGTCTCCACCTGATGGCACATGCAGGAGAGAAGATGGTGCTGTCCCCTGGCCTCCCCTCTCTTTGCTCTGGCCCAGAGTGAGAGTTGGTGCTTTGGGGAGGGGTCTCCAGCTGATGGCACATGCAGGAGAGAAGATGGTGCTGTCCCCTGGCCTCCCCTCTCTTTGCTCTGGCCCAGAGTGACAGTTGGTGCTTTGGGGAGGGGTCTCCACCTGATGGCACATGCAGGAGAGAAGATGGTGCTGTCCCCTGGCGTCCCCTCTCTTTGCTCTGGCCCAGAGTGACAGTTGGTGCTGTGGGGAGGGGTCTCCAGCTGATGGCATATGCAGGAGAGAAGATGGTGCTGTCCCCTGGCCTCCCCTCTCTTCGCTCTGGCCCAGAGAGACAGATGGTGCTGTGGGGAGGGGTCTCCACCTGATGGCACATGCGGGAGGGAAGATGGTGCTGTCCCCTGGCCTCCCCTCTCTTTGCTCTGGCCCAGAGTGACAGTTGGTGCTTTGGGGAGGGGTCTCCAGCTGATGGCATACGCAGGAGAGAAGATGGTGCTGTCCCCTGCCCTCCCATCTCTTCGCTCTGGCCCAGAGTGACAGTTGGTGCTTTGGGGAGGGGTCTCCAGCTGATGGCATACGCAGGAGAGAAGATGGTGCTGTCCCCTGGCCTCCCCTCTCTTCGCTCTGGCCCAGAGTGACAGTTGGTGCTTTGGGGAGGGGTCTCCAGCTGATGGCAAATGCAGGAGAGAAGATGGTGCTGTCCCCTGTCCTCCCCTCTCTTTGCTCTGGCCCAGAGTGACAGTTGGTGCTTTGGGGAGGGGTCTCCAGCTGATGGCATATGCAGGAGAGAAGATGGTGCTGTCCCCTGGCCTCCCCTCTCTTTGCTCTGGCCCAGAGTGACAGTTGGTGCTTTGGGGAGGGGTCTCCAGCTGATGGCAAATGCAGGAGAGAAGATGGTGCTGTCCCCTGTCCTCCCCTCTCTTTGCTCTGGCCCAGAGTGACAGTTGGTGCTGTGGGGAGGGCTCTCCAGCTGATGGCATATGCAGGAGAGAAGATGGTGCTGTCCCCTGGCCTCCCCTATCTTTGCTCTGGCCCAGAGTGACAGTTGGTGCTGTGGGGAGGGGTCTCCAGCTGATGGCATATGCAGGAGAGAAGATGGTGCTGTCCCCTGGCCTCCCCTCTCTTCGCTCTGGCCCAGAGTGACAGTTGGTGCTTTGGGGAGGGGTCTCCAGCTGATGGCACATGCAGGAGGGAAGGTGGTGCTGTCCCCTGTCCTCCCCTCTCTTTGCTCTGGCCCAGAATGACAGTTGGTGCTGTGGGGAGGGGTCTCCAGCTGATGGCATATGCAGGAGAGAAGATGGTGCTGTCCCCTGGCCTCCCCTCTCTTTGCTCTGGCCCAGAGTGACAGTTGGTGCTGTGGGGAGGGGTCTCCAGCTGATGGCATATGCAGGAGAGAAGATGGTGCTGTCCCCTGGCCTCCCCTCTCTTTGCTCTGGCCCAGAGTGACAGTTGGTGCTGTGGGGAGGGGTCTCCAGCTGATGGCATATGCAGGAGAGAAGATGGTGCTGTCCCCTGGCCTCCCCTATCTTTGCCTGGCCCAGAGTGACAGTTGGTGCTTTGGGGAGGGGTCTCCAGCTGATGGCATACGCAGGAGAGAAGATGGTGCTGTCCCCTGGCGTCCCCTCTCTTTGCTCTGGCCCAGAGTGACAGTTGGTGCTGTGGGGAGGGGTCTCCAGCTGATGGCATATGCAGGAGAGAAGATGGTGCTGTCCCCTGGCTTCCCCTATCTTTGCCTGGCCCAGAGTGACAGTTGGTGCTTTGGGGAGGGGTCTCCAGCTGATGGCATACGCAGGAGAGAAGATGGTGCTGTCCCCTGGCGTCCCCTCTCTTTGCTCTGGCCCAGAGTGACAGTTGGTGCTGTGGGGAGGGGTCTCCAGCTGATGGCATATGCAGGAGAGAAGATGGTGCTGTCCCCTGTCCTCCCCTCTCTTTGCTCTGGCCCAGAGTGACAGTTGGTGCTGTGGGGAGGGGTCTCCAGCTGATGGCATATGCAGGAGAGAAGATGGTGCTGTCCCCTGGCGTCCCCTCTCTTTGCTCTGGCCCAGAGTGACAGTTGGTGCTGTGGGGAGGGGTCTCCAGCTGATGGCATACGCAGGAGAGAAGATGGTGCTGTCCCCTGGCGTCCCCTCTCTTTGCTCTGGCCCAGAGTGACAGTTGGTGCTGTGGGGAGGGGTCTCCAGCTGATGGCACATGCAGGAGGGAAGATGGTGCTGTCCCCTGGCCTCCCCTCTCTTTGCTCTGGCTCAGAGTGACAGTTGGTGCTTTGGGGAGGGGTCTCCAGCTGATGGCACATGCAGGGGGGAAGATGGTGCTGTCCCCTGGCCTCCTCTCTCTTTGCTCTGGCCCAGAGTGACAGTTGGTGCTTTGGGGAGGGGTCTCCAGCTGATGGCATATGCAGGAGAGAAGATGGTGCTGTCCCCTGGCCTCCTCTCTCTTTGCTCTGGCCCAGAGTGACAGTTGGTGCTTTGGGGAGGGGTCTCCAGCTGATGGCATATGCAAGAGAGAAGATGGTGCTGTCCCCTGGCCTCCCCTCTCTTCGCTCTGGCCCAGAGTGACAGTTGGTGCTTTGGGGAGGGGTCTCCAGCTGATAGCAAATGCAGGAGAGAGGATGGTGCTGTCCCCTGGCCTCTCCTCTCTTCGCTCTGGCCCAGAGTGACAGTTGGTGCTTTGGGGAGGGGTCTCCAGCTGATGGCATATGCAGGAGGGAAGATGGTGCTGTCCCCTGGCCTCCCCTCTCTTTGCTCTGGCCCAGAGTGACAGTTGGTGCTGTGGGGAGGGGTCTCCAGCTGTTGGCACATGCAGGAGAGAAGATGGTGCTGTCCCCTGGCCTCCCCTCTCTTTGCTCTGGCCCAGAGTGACAGTTGGTGCTGTGGGGAGGGGTCTCCAGCTGATGGCACATGCAGGAGAGAAGATGGTGCTGTCCCCTGGCCTCCCCTCTCTTTGCTCTGGCCCAGAGTGACAGTTGGTGCTGTGGGGAGGGGTCTCCGGCTGTTGGCACATGCAGGAGAGAAGATGGTGCTGTCCCCTGGCCTCCCCTCTCTTTGCTCTGGCCCAGAGTGACAGTTGGTGCTGTGGGGAGGGGTCTCCAGCTGATGGCACATGCAGGAGAGAAGATGGTGCTGTCCCCTGGCCTCCCCTCTCTTTGCTCTGGCCCAGAGTGACAGTTGGTGCTGTGGGGAGGGGTCTCCAGCTGATGGCATATGCAGGGAGAAGGTGGTGCTGTCCCCTGGCCTCCCCTCTCTTTGCTCTGGCCCAGAGTGACAGTTGGTGCTGTGGGGAGGGGTCTCCAGCTGATGGCATATGCAGGAGAGAAGATGGTGCTGTCCCCTGGCCTCCCCTCTCATTGCTCTGGCCCAGAGTGACAGTTGGTGCTGTGGGGAGGGGTCTCCAGCTGTTGGCACATGCAGGAGAGAAGATGGTGCTGTCCCCTGGCTTCCCCTCTCTTTGCTCTGGCCCAGAGTGACAGTTGGTGCTGTGGGGAGGGGTCTCCAGCTGATGGCACATGCAGGAGAGAAGATGGTGCTGTCCCCTGGCCTCCCCTCTCTTTGCTCTGGCCAGAGTGACAGTTGGTGCTGTGGGGAGGGGTCTCCAGCTGTTGGCACATGCAGGAGAGAAGATGGTGCTGTCCCCTGGCCTCCCCTCTCATTGCTCTGGCCCAGAGTGACAGTTGGTGCTGTGGGGAGGGGTCTCCAGCTGTTGGCACATGCAGGAGAGAAGATGGTGCTGTCCCCTGGCCTCCCCTCTCATTGCTCTGGCCCAGAGTGACAGTTGGTGCTTTGGGGAGGGGTCTCCAGCTGATGGCATATGCAGGAGGGAAGATGGTGCTGTCCCCTGGCCTCCCCTCTCTTTGCTCTGGCCCAGAGTGACAGTTGGTGCTGTGGGGAGGGGTCTCCAGCTGTTGGCACATGCAGGAGAGAAGATGGTGCTGTCCCCTGGCCTCCCCTCTCATTGCTCTGGCCCAGAGTGACAGTTGGTGCTGTGGGGAGGGGTCTCCAGCTGATGGCACATGCAGGAGAGAAGATGGTGCTGTCCCCTGGCCTCCCCTCTCTTTGCTCTGGCCCAGAGTGACAGTTGGTGCTTTGGGGAGGGGTCTCCAGCTGATGGCACATGCAGGAGAGAAGATGGTGCTGTCATCTGGCCTCCCCTCTCTTCGCTCTGGCCCAGAGTGACAGTTGGTGCTTTGGGGAGGGGTCTCCAGCTGATGGCACTTGCAGGAGAGAAGATGGTGCTGTCCCCTGGCCTCCCCTCACTTCGCTCTGGCCCAGAGTGACAGTTGGTGCTTTGGGGAGGGGTCTCCAGCTGATGGCACTTGCAGGAGAGAAGATGGTGCTGTCATCTGGCCTCCCCTCTCTTTGCTCTGGCCCAGAGTGACAGTTGGTGCTGTGGGGAGGGGTCTCCAGCTGATGGCACATGCAGGAGAGAAGATGGTGCTGTCATCTGGCCTCCCCTCTCTTTGCTCTGGCCCAGAGTGACAGTTGGTGCTGTGGGGAGGGGTCTCCAGCTGATGGCACATGCAGGAGAGAAGATGGTGCTGTCCCCTGGCCTCCCCTCTCTTCGCTCTGGCCCAGAGTGACAGTTGGTGCTGTGGGGAGGGGTCTCCAGCTGATGGCACATGCAGGAGAGAAGATGGTGCTGTCATCTGGCCTCCCCTCTCTTTGCTCTGGCCCAGAGTGACAGTTGGCGCTTTGGGGAGGGGTCTCCAGCTGATGGCACATGCAGGAGAGAAGATGGTGCTGTCCCCTGGCCTCTCCTCTCTTCGTTCTGGCCCAGAGTGACAGTTGGTGCTTTGGGGAGGGGTCTCCAGCTGATGGCACATCCAGGAGGGAAGATGGTGCTGTCCCCTGGCCTCCCCTCTCTTTGCTCTGGCCCAGAGTGACAGTTGGTGCTTTGGGGAGGGGTCTCCAGCTGATGGCATATGCAGGAGAGGAGATGGTGCTGTCCTCTAGCCTCCCCTCTCTTTGCTCTGGCCCAGAGTGACAGTTGGTGCTTTGGGGAGGGGTCTCCAGCTGATGGCACATGCAGGAGAGGAGATGGTGCTGTCCTCTAGCCTCCCCTCTCTTTTCTCTGGCCCAGAGTGACAGTTGGTGCTTTGGGGAGGGGTCTCCAGCTGATGGCATATGCAGGAGGGAAGATGGTGCTGTCATCTGGCCTCCCCTCTCTTCGCTCTGGCCCAGAGTGACAGTTGGTGCTTTGGGGAGGGGTCTCCAGCTGATGGCATATGCAGGAGGGAAGATGGTGCTGTCCCCTGGCCTCCCCTCTCTTTGCTCTGGCCCAGAGTGACAGTTGGTGCTGTGGGGAGGGGTCTCCAGCTGTTGGCACATGCAGGAGAGAAGATGGTGCTGTCCCCTGGCCTCCCCTCTCTTTGCTCTGGTCAAGAGTGACAGTTGGTGCTGTGGGGAGGGGTCTCCAGCTGTTGGCACATGCAGGAGAGAAGATGGTGCTGTCCCCTGGCCTCCCCTCTCTTTGCTCTGGCCCAGAGTGACAGTTGGTGCTTTGGGGAGGGGTCTCCAGCTGATGGCACATGCAGGAGAGAAGATGGTGCTGTCCCCTGGCCTCCCCTCTCTTTGCTCTGGCCCAGAGTGACAGTTGGTGCTTTGGGGAGGGGTCTCCAGCTGATGGCACATGCAGGAGGGAAGATGGTGCTGTCCCCTGGCCTCCCCCTCTTCATTCTGGCCCAGAGTGACAGTTGGTGCTTTGGGGAGGGGTCTCCAGCTGATGGCACATGCAGGAGGGAAGATGGTGCTGTCCCCTGGCCTCCCCCTCTTCATTCTGGCCCAGAGTGACAGTTGGTGCTTTGGGGAGGGGTCTCCAGCTGATGGCACATGCAGGAGGGAAGATGGTGCTGTCCCCTGGCCTCCCCTCTCTTTGCTCTGGCCCAGAGTGACAGTTGGTGCTTTGGGGAGGGGTCTCCAGCTGAAGGCACATGCAGGAGAGAAGATGGTGCTGTCCCCTGGCCTCCCCTCTCTTTGCTCTGCCCAGAGTGACAGTTGGTGCTCTGGGGAGGGGTCTCCAGCTGATGGCACATGCAGGAGAGAAGATGGTGCTGTCCTCTCGCCTCCCCTCCCTTCGTTCTGGCCCAGAGTGACAGTTGGTGCTTTGGGAAGGGGTCTGCAGCTGATGGCACATGCAGGAGAGAAGATGGTGCTGTCCTCTCGCCTCCCCTCCCTTCGTTCTGGCCCAGAGTGACAGTTGGTGCTTTGGGGAGGGGTCTCCAGCTGATGGCACATGCAGGAGAGAAGATGGTGCTGTCCTCTCGCCTCCCCTCCCTTCGTTCTGGCCCAGAGTGACAGTTGGTGCTTTGGGAAGGGGTCTGCAGCTGATGGCACATGCAGGAGGGAAGATGGTGCTGTCCCCTGGCCTCCCCCTCTTCATTCTGGCCCAGAGTGACAGTTGGTGCTTTGGGGAGGGGTCTCCAGCTGATGGCACATGCAGGAGGGAAGATGGTGCTGTCCCCTGGCCTCCCCCTCTTCATTCTGGCCCAGAGTGACAGTTGGTGCTTTGGGGAGGGGTCTCCAGCTGATGGCACATGCAGGAGGGAAGATGGTGCTGTCCCCTGGCCTCCCCTCTCTTTGCTCTGGCCCAGAGTGACAGTTGGTGCTTTGGGGAGGGGTCTCCAGCTGAAGGCACATGCAGGAGAGAAGATGGTGCTGTCCCCTGGCCTCCCCTCTCTTTGCTCTGCCCAGAGTGACAGTTGGTGCTCTGGGGAGGGGTCTCCAGCTGATGGCACATGCAGGAGAGAAGATGGTGCTGTCCTCTCGCCTCCCCTCCCTTCGTTCTGGCCCAGAGTGACAGTTGGTGCTTTGGGAAGGGGTCTGCAGCTGATGGCACATGCAGGAGAGAAGATGGTGCTGTCCTCTCGCCTCCCCTCCCTTCGTTCTGGCCCAGAGTGACAGTTGGTGCTTTGGGGAGGGGTCTCCAGCTGATGGCACATGCAGGAGAGAAGATGGTGCTGTCCTCTCGCCTCCCCTCCCTTCGTTCTGGCCCAGAGTGACAGTTGGTGCTTTGGGAAGGGGTCTGCAGCTGATGGCACATGCAGGAGAGAAGATGGTGCTGTCCCCTGGCCTCCCCTCTCTTTGCTCTGGCCCAGAGCGGCAGTTGGTGCTTTGGGGAGGGGTCTCCAGCTGATGGCACATGCAGGAGGGAAGATGGTGCTGTCCCCTGGCCTCCCCTCTCTTTGCTCTGGGAGTGAAGAGGGGAAGAGTGGGAAGGAGGGAGTGAGGGTAAAAACAGAAATAAAAGATGTAGGACAAAGGGAAGGAGGACACAGGGGAAGAGAAAGAAAGAGAGAAAGAAAGTAAAGAAGAAGGAAGGAGAAGGACAGGAGGAAAGTGTGAAAGAAAAAAGTAAAGAATCGAAAAAAGGAAAGGGAAGAGAGAGGGGAGAAAGAAAGAAAAGGAAAGATGTAGGAAAAAGGAGCCGGAAGGAGGGAATGAAGAGGGGAGAAAGAGTTAAGTTGGGAATGAGGAAAAAAGAGAAACAAAAGAGTAGGAAAAAGAAAAGGGAAGAGGGAGGGGAGAAAGAGAGACAGAGAAAGATGTAGGAAAAAGAGGGAAGGAGGACACAGGAGGGGTGAAAGAAAGAGAGAAGAGAGCGAGATGGAGAGGAAGGGAGAGAAAAAGGAAGGAAGGAAGGAAGGAAGGAAGGAAGGAAGGAAGGAAGGAAAAAGCAAGGAAAGTGTGGAGGAAAGGAGGACACAGGAGAAGAGAAAGAAAGAAAAGGAAAAATATAGGAAAAATGAGCGGGAAGGAGGGAGTGAAGAAGGATGGGAGAAAGAGTTAAGTTGGGAGTGAGGAAAGAAAGATAAAGAAAAGAGTAGGAAAAAGAAGGAAGGATGACACAGGAGAAGAGAAAGAAAGTGAGTAAACAGGGAAGGAGAAAGGGCAGGAGGAAAATGGGAAAGAAAAAGTAAAGAGTAGGAAAAAGGAAAGGGAAGAGGGAGGGGAGAAAGAGAGAGAGAGAGAAAGATGTAGGAAAAAGAGAGAAGGAGGATACAGGAGAAGAGAAAGAAAGAAAAGAAGAGGGAAGGAGAAGGGCAGGAGGAAAATGTGAAAGAAAAAAGGAAAGAGTTGGGAAAAGGAAAGAAGAGGGAGGGGAGAAAGAAAGCAAAGGAAAGATGTAGGAAAAAGGAGCGGGAAGGAGGGAGTGAAGAGGGGATAAAGAGTTAAGTTTGGAATGAGGAATAAAGAGAAAGAAAAAGTGTAGGAAAAAGAGGGAAGGATGACACAGGAGAAGAGAAAGAAAGAAAAGAAGAGGGAAGGAGAAGGACAGGAGGAAAATGTGAAAGAAAAAAGGAAAGAGTTGGAAAAAGGAAAGAGAAGAGGGGAGAAAGAGAGAGAGAGAGAGATGTATGAAGAAACAGAAGGAGGACACAGTAGGAGTGAAAGAAAGAAAGAAGAGAGGGAAGGAGGGAGAGAAAAAGAAAGAAAAAGACAGGAAGGAAGGAAGGAAAAAAAGCAAGGAAAGTGTGAAGAAAGGGGAAGAAAGAAGGAAAGAAAGAAGGGGATGTATTAAAAAAGAAAGGGGAGGGTAGAGAGGAAGTGAGACAAAAAAGGAATGTTTGAAAAGAGAGAATGGGGAATGGAACTGGATGTCTCTCCTGCCCCTGAGCTCTTCAACTTCATTGCCTTAGGCTGTGCCTTCCAAAGAAGGAGGAAGAGGAAGAAGAGAAACTCCACTTCCCAACGGAACTGCTCCTTGCCTAGAACGACTTGGACCTGCTCTGCTTGGAAGGCGAAGAGCGATCGTTGTCCAAGAGGAAGAGCTTCTGGAGTTTGTTTTTGAGTCTGGTTTGGGAAACAATTCCCTTGGGATCCTTGACCATCGGGGACTACCATCCGTTTGTGGAACTGTAAAGCCTGGCCAAATCCATGAAAGGACCAGACGGAGCTCATCCTCTCTTAGTGGAAGAAGGAGGTGCTTGTCTTGCCGGAATAAACAGATTCACCACCAGACTCGCGTCTTGCCAGTGATGTTCCCATGAATGGACAAGGCAGAGGTTAGGACCAATCTTAGAATCATAGAATCAAAGAGTGGGAAGAGACCTCCTGGGCCATCCAGTCCAACCCCATTCTGCCAAGAAGCAGGAATATTGCATTCAAATCACCCCTGACAGATGGCCATCCAGCCTCTGCTTAAAAGCTTCCAAAGAAGGAGCCTCCACCACACTCTGGGGCAGAGAGTTCCACTGCTGAACGGCTCTCACAGTCAGGAAGTTCTTCCTAATGTTCAGATGGAATCTCCTCTCTTGTAGTTTGAAGCCATTGTTCCATTGCGTCCTAGTCTCCAAGGAAGCAGAAAACAAGCTTGCTCCCTCCTCCTCCCTGTGGCTTCCTCTCGGCCCTCATAATGTCTCCTTTCATCCTTCTCTTCTTCAGGCTAAACATGCCCAGCTCCTTAAGCCGCTCCTCATAGGGCTTGTTCTCCAGACCCTTGATCATTTTAGTTGCCTTCCTCTGGACACATTCCAGCTTGTCAATATCTCTCTTGAATTGTGGTGCCCAGAATTGGACACAATATTCCAGGTGTGGTCTAACCAAGGCAGAACAGAGCATGGGGAGCATTACTTCCCTAGATCTAGACACTAGGCTCCTATTGATGCAGGCCAAAATCCCATTGGCTTTTTTTGCCACCACATCACATTCCTGGTTCATGTTCACCTTCCTGTGCACGAGGACTCCAAGATATTTTTCACACGTACTGCTCTTGAGCCAGGCCTCATCGTCCCCCATTCTGTCTCTTTGCATTTCGTTTTTTCTGCCAAAGTGGAGTATCTTGCATTTGTCACTGTTGAACTTCATTTTGTTAGTTTTGGCCCTTCATCTCTCTAATCTGTCAAGATCGTTCTGAATCCTGCTCCTGTCCTCTGGAGTCTTGGCTCTCCCTCCCAATTTGGTGTCGTCTGCAAATTTTATGATCCTGCCTTCTAGCCCTTTCTCTAAGTCATTAATGAAGATCCTGAGCAGGACCGGGCCCAGGACGGAACCCTGCGGATGGCACTCCACTTGTCACTTCTTTCCAAGATGAAGAGGAAGCATTGGGGAAGCATTCCCCGCATCTACCCAGCTTGTAACTCTATCGAAAAAAGAGATCAGATGAGTCTGGCATGACTTGTTTTTGATAAATCCATGTTGACTCTTAGCGATGACCGCATTTGTTTCTAAGTGTTTGCAGACCACTTCCTTCACAATCTTTCTCAGAATCTTGCCTGGTATCGACGAAATGCAGAGACAGAATGGGGGACAATGCCTGGCTCGAGAGCAGTTCATGTGAAAAAGATCTTGGAGTCCTCCTCGTGGACAACAAGTGATTTGAATGCAATATTCCTGCGTCTTGGCAGAATGGGGTTGGACTGGATGGCCCAGGAGGTCTCTTCCAACTCTTTAATTCTATGATTCCATGAACGTTAAGAGGACATGGAAAGAGCCTCCTCAAAGACCGAGTAAATACAGTTGGGTGTCCCCTGGGCAACGTTCTTGTAAATGGCTAAGTTTCCAAACCCCGAAGCATTGCTTTTTAAACTGGGCCAAGTATTGATGGGTAACCAGAACCAAACCTGAAACCCCACCACCACCACCTTTGTACCCTTAAGGAGGCCATGTGAAGCCCCTCTAGAAGTGAGATGTTGCAATCTGAGCCAGAATAGGGAAAGGCAGATGGGAATCCAAAGAGGAAGAGGGGATCTCAGGACAAAACCAAGATTTATTTTTTTGTGAGGGAGGAAATGGACTCAAAACAGTGTACATCAAGCAATGACAAGATTCAATGCCAACATATATACAAAACCAAAGCATAATAGCTAAAAAGGTCAGGTTTGCTCCAATGAGCCGCATTCAGAAGAGGACCCCCATCCAAAAAATGAGTCCAGACTCTTGAGGTGCAGGAGATTGGTGCATTTATTCTCAAAAGAATGAGGGGTGCTTTTATGGAGCAGAGGAGCTCCAGACAGACCTTCTCTGGTGGTCACCATCCATGGATCCAGGTCCCTTTCAAGTTCACTCTGTGAAAAGAAGAGGGAATCAGAGCACGGCGACCAAGTAAGCTGGTGAGGCATGATGTTTGCTATTACTATCTTCCCAAATGTGACAGGAACATGTCATTTTCCATGCCACAGACTTCCCCCCAGCTCTTAGCTCCACCCCTACTCTTTTGCTCCTTGGTCCCAACTTTCTTTTTCCGAGGCTGAAACCTGAATCATAGAATCATAGAATCATAGAATCAAAGAGTTGGAAGAGACCTTCTGGGCCATCCAGTCCAACCCCATTCTGCCAAGAAGTGGGAATATTGCATACAAAGCACCCCTGACAGATGGCCATCCAGCCTCTGTTTAAAAGCTTCCAAAGAAGGAGCCTACACCACACTCCGGGGCAGAGAGTTCCACTGCTGAACGGCTTTCACAGTCAGGAAATTCCTCCTCATGTTCAGGTGGAATCTCCTTTCTTGTAGTTTGAAGCCATTGTTCCATTGCGTCCTAGTCTCCAGGGAAGCAGAAAACAAGCTTGCTCCCTCCTCCTTTATTGATACTCCAAATGCAAGTGGAGTATCTTGCATTTGTCCCTGTTGAACTTCATTTTCTTAGTTTTGGCCCTTCATCTCTCTAATCTTTCCAGATCGTTTTGAATCCTGCTCCTGTCCTCTGGAGTATTAGCTCTCCCTCCCAATTTGGTGTCATCTGCAAACTTGATGATCCTGCCTTCTAACCCTTCATCCAAATCACTAGATGAGGTCAGAACATGTGCAGAAGGCTCTCCTCCCAGGGAAGAACATAGCCATTTTCCACTCATCTGGGAAACGGAGTGTCCCCTGCCAATGGCATTGTGCCTTTTAAGGGCGTTTGCAAATGTTTTCCCAGTCATTATGGCCAAAGGGAGTGGAGAGACAAGAACTCCAGAAACCAACATGGCCCCTTCTGCAGCCCCCTCCTCATTGATCTAAGAGACTGATTTTCTGATGTCTTGGCTCATCGTGTTGAAAGCATGTCTTGGCTCATCATCCAGGAAAGCAGCAGGAGATTCCCAGAAGCTGCCTAGAGCAGTGTTTCTCAACCTGGGGGTCGGGATCCCTGGGGGGTCACGAGGGGGTGTCAGAGGGGTCGCCAAAGACCATCAGAAAACACAGTATTTTCTGTTGGTAATGGGAGTTCTGTGTGGGAAGTTTGGCCCAATTCTATTGTTGGTTGGGTTTGGAGATGCTCTTTGACTCTAGGTGAACTATACCTCCCAGCAACCATAACTCCCAGATGGTAAGGTCTATTTCCCCCAATCTCCACCAGTGTGCACATTTGGGCATATTGAGTATATGTGCCAAGTTTGGTCCAGATCCATCATTGGAGTCCACAGTGCTCTCTGGATGTAGGTGAACTACAACTCCAAAACTCAAGGTCAATGCCCACCAAACCCTTCCAGTATTTTCTGATGGTCATTGGAGTTCTGTGTGCCAAGTTTGGTTCAATTCCAACATTGGTGGAGTTCAGAATGCTCTTTGATTGTAGGTGAACTATAAATTCCAGAACTACAACTCTCAAATATCAAGGTCTATTCTCCCCAAACTCCACCAGTGTTCACATTTGGGCATGTTGAATATTCGTGCCAAGTTTGGTCCAGATCCATCATTGTTTGAGTCCACAGTGTTCTCTGGATGTAGGTGAACTACAACTCCAAAAGTCAAGGTCAATACCCACCAAACCCTTCCAGAATTTTCTGTTGGTCATGGGAGATCTGTGTGCCAAGTTTAGTTCAATTCTATCGTTGGTGGAGTTCAGAATGCTCTTTGATTGTAGGTGAAGTATAAATTCCAGAACTACAACTCCCAAATATCAAGGTCTATTTTCCCCAAACTCCACCAGTGTTCACATTTAGGCATGTTGAGTATTCATGCCAAGTTTGGTCCGATCCATCATTGTTTGAGTCCACAGTGCTCTCTGGATATAGGTGAACTACAACTCCAAAAGTCAAGGTCAATACCCACCAAACCCTTCCAGTATTGGGTTGTTGTGGGTTTTTTCGGGCTATATGGCCATGGTCTAGAGGCATTCTCTCCTGATGTTTGGCCTGCATCTATGGCAAGCATCCTCAGAGGTAGTGAGGTCTGCTGGAACTAGGAAAAAGGGTTTATATATCTGTGGAATGACCAGGGTGGGACAAAGGACTCTTGTCTGCTGGAGCTAGGCGTGAATGTTTCAACTGGCCACCATTCCAGTATTTTCTGTTGGTCATGGGAGTTCTGTGTCAGGATTTACTGAGATATAATTGTGTGTTTTAAATGTAATTCTTGTATTGCCAGTATGGATGCCACTCAGAGTGTAATGCTATGCTGAAATGTTTATGTTGAGACTGTGATTGAGTGACCTTAAGATAAGCTCTCTGCTGCTGAGAAAAATTAGGGAGTTAACCACTTGGAGCAGAAGAGCTAAGCAGCTGCAAAAGAACTGTTTTGACTTTCAGTTTTCTGTTGTGTTCCTGTGTGTCGCTCGCTGAAGATGAATGTGCTTTTGCTCTGTGCACTGCTTAGTAAACTGAGTTTTCCTTGTAACCTGACGTCTCCAGAGTCCATGATTTTACAGAGCCGTATCTGGTGTATCTAGCATGTGTCCAGAGGAGGGCGACTAAAATGATCAAGGGTCTGGAGAACAAGCCCTATGAGGAGCGGCTTAGGGAACTGGGCATGTTTAGCCTGAAGAAGAGAAGGCTGAGAGGAGATATGATAGCCATGTATAAATATGTGAGAGGAAGCCACAGGGAGGAGAAGGGAGCAAGCTTGTTTTCTGCTTCCTTGGAGACTAGGACGCAATGGAACAATGGCTTCAAACTACCAGAGAGGAGATTCCATCTGAACATGAGGAAGAACTTCCTGACTGTGAGAGCCGTTCAGCAGTGGAACTTTCTGCCCCGGAGTGTGGTGGAGGCTCCTTCTTTGGAAGCTTTGAAACAGAGGCTGGATGGCCATCTGTCAGGGGTGATTCGAATGCAATATTCCTGCTTCTTGGCAGAATGGGGTTGGACTGGATGGTCCAGGAGGTCTCTTCCAACTCTTTGAATCTATGATTCTAAGATTCTGTCAAGTTGCGCCTTAGCTTGACATTCTGTGTGCCAAGTTTAGTTCAATTCTATCCTTGGTGGAGTTCAGAATGCTCTTTGATTGTAGGTAAACTATAAATCCCAGCAACTCCCAAATGACAAAATCAATGCCCCCCCCCCCCAAACCCCACCAATATTCAAATTTGGGCATATTGCGTATTTGTGCCGAATTTGGTCCAATGAATGAAAATACATCTTGCATGTCAGATATTACATTATATTCATAATCATAGAATCATAGAATCAAAGAGTTGGAAGAGACCTCATGGGCCATCCAGTCCAACCCCATTTTGCCAAGAAGCAGGAATATTGCATTCAAAGCACCCCCGACAGATGGCCATCCAGCCTTTGTTTAAAAGCTTCCAAAGAAGGAGTCTCCATCACACTCCGGGGCAGAGAGTTCCACTGCTGAACGGCTCTCACAGTCAGGAAGTTCTTCCTCATGTTCAGATGGAATCTCCTCTCTTGTAGTTTGAAGCCATTGTTCCATTGCGTCCTAGTCTCCAAGGAAGCAGAAAGGAAGCTTGCTCCCTCCTCCTCCCTGTGGCTTCCTCTCACATATTTATACATGGCTATCATATCCCCTCTCAGCCTTCTCTTCTTCAGGCTAAACATGCCCAGCTCCTTAAGCCGCTCCTCATAGGGCTTGTTCTCCAGACCTTTTATCATTTTAGTCGCCCTCCTCTGGACACATTCCAGCTTGTCAATATCTCTCTTGAATTGTGGTGCCCAGAATTGGACACAATATTCCAGGTGTGGTCTAACCAAAGCAGAATAGAGCATGGGGAGCATGACTTCCCTAGATCTAGACACTAGGCTCTTAACAGTAGCGATATTAGCAACCAAAATAATTTTATGGTGAGGGTAATGCAGGGCCGGCTCAACCCATTACGCAAAGTAAGCATTTGCAGTATAGTTGATTTTGCCCAGGGGCGCTCTTGAGGCGCTCTTTGGGGGAAAATAGACCTTGACATATGCGAGTTGTAGTTACTGGGCTGTATAGTTCACCGAAAATCAAAGAGCATTCTGAACTCCACCAATGATGGAATTGAACCAAATATGGCACACAGAACTCCCACGACAAACAGAAAATATTTATCAGTGATTGGTTGGGGGGGGGGGGGGGTGTCAAAATACTGTTTGCTTACCATTGAAAATTACCTAGGGCTGCCTCTCGGGTAATGATAACATGAGGAACTATATTCAGGGGTCGCGGCATTAGGAAGGTTGAGAAACACTGCTCTAAGGAAGGCTTCTCTTCACCTTCGCATCTATTCTCTTTCTAGTCTTCCCTAGAATGGAGCCAAAGGAGATCAACAACCTGGGCAACTTTAAGATAGAAAAGATAGGAAGGGAGTTCCTGGACTAAAGCTTTTGTATGTTTTCTGCAAGACATTGGAAGTCTTTGCTCCTTAGCCACCCCCTGGTACAAGGCTGAACCTGGGGGCCTTCCAATTCAAGGGAATGGGACTGACCCTTCGCAGGATTGAGGCAGGCTTTCATGAAACCCCACGTGCAGCACTTCTTGAGCCCAGCACAGTCGTCGTCTGACTTGCAAAATTCTGCACACCCTTTAGTTTCATCTGGAGGAAGTTTTGGGCATGTCCCATTTTTTTCTGGAAAACAGAACAAGCAGAAAAGCTGTGAAACAACCTCCTTGGATCAGATGAAGAAGACTTAACCATTGCTGGTAGACATTTGAGCTCAGGTTTTATCTGGAGAGCTTTGCCCACTCAGAAATTAGAGGCTGAGATACCTTTGAGAAGCATCTCTGTCCAGGTGTCACTTACCTTTCCCAGAGGCATCAGATATCAAGGCATTGAGGGTCAGGAGAGCAAGGAGGAGGAGGCCACCTGAGGACTTCATGGCGAGGCAGGAGTGAGTGAGGCTCCAGCTCTGCCCACCTCCTTTATATCATCTTCCAATGAAGTTGGGCAGCCTCATCCCTGGAAGCTGGGCAGGGAACAAAGCACAAAGTCTGCCTTGTGAAATGACCTTTATGGCTGAGAAACACTCATGGGATAATTAGTGTATGTCAGTAGGAGCCATGATGTTCTGCCCAAAAAGCAGCACAAGGAAATAGATGTTTCGATCAAGAATTGGGGAGGAACACCTCCAGAAAAGAATCAATGCAATGGTGAGGCACTCCTGGAATTGCAGCAATATAAAGAGGAGGAGTACCAGACCAAGGACTGATTGAAATCCCGAACGTAAACTGAATTTGCCAAAAATTATAATGATGACGCCACCACTACAGACTAACTCACTAAAATATAGAGGGAGAATAGTTGTTGAACCAACTGAATATTTAAAAGCTAGGAACTGGGAACCACTGGAACTGAGAGACTTAAAATGATTCTTCAAAAGGTTCCCGCTGCCACCATATTAATAATGTACAGGCTGAGGTATTATTGAGAGGTTGTTCTGTGACCCACTCTGTGTCACTATAGTTTTCTTAGAGGCTGTTAAAAGCTGACTTGAATAATGCTTTGATCACAAAGGTATTCACACTGAGGCTGTTATAAGTTGATAAAAATAACAAGAACATTTATTGAATAGGCTTGAAATATTCAGGTACAAAAGCTTAATGGTTTCAGTAAATTACAGGCATAATAAAGCTTGTGTTTACGTAGAGTAAAGGTCTTAAAAACTTCTGGGTTACAAGTCTTAAAGAAACAGGAAATGAATCTCTGAAAGTAATTCCCACAAAAATCCCCCTTAGGAATCTAACCAAAAACCCTGAACTAGACTTCCTTAGGAAAATAAGCAGACCACTAATGGGGTTCTGCTCCACACAGTATTCTAGCTATATTTCTCTGTAGCTACTCTGAATACTAAACAAAAGACTGACCCAATCTCTTTCTTCAAAAACCCAAACTGCTCTCGCTAACACCCATGCTCTCCCCTGTCCAAGCTCCAACTCACAATCTGGGAACTCAAGCCACAGTTTAAAAGTCACTTTTTTCCCTTCAGACCACTTAGGCTCTGCCCCCATCTTTCTAACCAATCCTAGCATTCTAACTTTCCTTCTTAGACTAGAACACGCCCCCTCAAGGTAAACCTAACCTAAGATGGCTTCTCTCTGTTTCCCTTTCCTAAAATGGATGCCGTGGCAGACAATTGTTGGGAATTCCGCTTATGTTCAGGATTTCAATCAGTCCTTGGTCTGGTGTTCCTCCTAGAATCATAGAATCAAAGAGTTGGAAGAGACCTCATGGGCCATCCAGTCCAACCCCATTCTGCCAAGAAGCAGGAAAGTTGCATTCAAATCACCCCTGACAGATGGCCATCCAGCCTCTGTTTCAAAGCTTCCAAAGAAGGAGCCTCCACCACACTCCGGGGCAGAGAGTTCCACTGCTGAACGGCTCTCACAGTCAGGAAGTTCTTCCTCATGTTCAGATGGAACCTCCTCTCTTGTAGTTTGAAGCCATTGTTCCGCGTCCTAGTCTCCAAGGAAGCAGAAAACAAGCTTGCTCCCTCCTCCTCCCTGTGGCTTCCCCTCATATATTTATACATGGCTATCATATCTCCTCTCAGCCTTCTCTTCTACAGGCTAAACATGCCCAGCTCCTTAAGCCTCTCCTCATAGGGCTTGTTCTCCAGACCCTTGATCATTTTAGTCGCCCTCCTCTGGACACATTCCAGCTTGTCAATATCACTCTTGAATTGTGGTGCCAAGAATTGGACACAATATTCCAGGTGTGGTCTAACCAAAGCGGAATAGAGGGGTAGCATTACTTCCCTAGGTCTAGACACTAGGCTCCTCTTGATGCAGGCCAAAATCCCATTGGCTTTTTTTGCCGCCATGTCACATTCCTGGCTCATGTTTAACTTGTTGTCCACGAGGACTCCAAGATCTTTTTCACACGTACTGCTCTCGAGCCAGGCATCCCCCATTTTGTATCTTTGCATTTCGTTTTTCCTGCCAAAGTGGAGTATCTTGCATTTGTCCCTGTTGAACTTCATTTTGTTAGTTTCGGCCCTTCATCTCTCTAATCTGTCAAGATCCCTTTGAATCCTGCTCCTGTCCTCTGGAGTCTTGGCTCTCCCTCCCAATTTGGTCCCGTCTGCAAACTTGATGATCCTGCCTTCTAGCCCTTCATCTCAGTCATTAATAAAGATGTTGAACAGGACCGGGCCCAGGACGGAACCCTGCTTGTGGCACTCCGCTCGTCACTTCTTTCCAAGATGAAGAGGAAGCATTAGTGAGCACTCTCTGTGTTCGTCCACTTAACCAATTCCAGATCCACCTCACCGTAGTTTTGCCTCGCCCACATTGGACTAGTTTCCTTGCCAGAAGGTCATGGGGGACCTTGTCAAAGAAGGCCTTACTGAAATCCAGGTACGCTACATCCACGGCATTCCCCGCATCTACCCAGCTTGTATCTCTATCGAAAAAAGAGATCAGATGAGTCTGGCATGACTTGTTTTTGATAAATCCATGTTGACTATTAGGAACGACTCCATTTGTTTCTAAGTGTTTGCAGACCACTTCCTTGACAATCTTTTCCAGAATCTTGCCTGGTATCGATGTGAGGCTGACCGGACATTGGTCATTGTTTGGGTCATCCTTTTTTCCCTTCTTGAAGATTGGGACCACATTGGCTCTCCTCCAATCTGCTGGAAGTTCTCCCATTCTCCAAGAACTCTCAAAGATGATAGCAAAAGGCAGACGGGAATCCAAGGGAAACCAATCCTCTTTATATTGCTCCGAATCCAAGAGTGTCTCACCATTGCATTGATGAGGCTCAGCCAGGCCTTCAAATGCTAATGAAGGTGGTCAGTTGAAACATTCACACCTAGCTCCAGCAGAGAAGAGCTCTTTGCCCCACCCCAGCCATTCCACAGATATATAATCCCATTGTCCTAATTCCAACAGACCTCACAACTTCTGAGGATGCTTGCCATAGATGCAGGCGAAACGTCAGGAGAAATGCCTCTAGAACATAGCCCTATAGCCCGAAAAAACCCACAAGAACCTAGTGATTCCAGCCATGAAAGCCTTCGACAATACATTGTATTGATTCTTTTCTGGAGGTGTTCCTCCCCAATTCTTGATCGGAACATCTATTTCCTTGTGCTGCTTTTTGGGCAGGACATCATGGCTCCTGCTGACATACGCCAATTATCTCATCAGTGTTTCTCAACCATAAAGGTCATTTCACAAGGCAGACTTTGTGCTTTGTTTCCTGCAGAACTTCCAGGGATGAGGATGCCCAACTTCATTGGAAGATGATATAAAGGAGGTGGGCAGAGCTGGAGCCTCACTCACTCCTGCCTCACCATGAAGTCCTCAGGTGGCCACCTTCTTCTCCTTGCTCTCCTGGCCCTCTGTGCCTTGATGCCTGATGCCTCTGGGCAAGGTGAGTGATACCTGGACAGAGATGCCCCTCAAAGGTATCTCAGCCTCTAATTTCTGAGTGGGCAGAGCTCTCTAGATAAAACCTGTACTCAAATATTTGCATGCAATGGTTAAGTCTTCTTTGTCTAATCCAAGTACAGCTTCTTGGCTTGTCTCAAAGCTGTTTTGTTTCTTCTGTCTTCCAGGACTCATATTGAGATGCCCAAAAATTTCACATATGAATGACATGAATGGGCCGTTACGGGCTTGCAAGTCAGATATAGAGTGTCTTAGGCATCAGAAATGCTGCGACTTGCCGGAGATGAATGTTGGCAGGACATTCTGCTTGAGTGGAGGCAAGTGCTAGTCCCAGGGGCTAAGGGCCATCGAGATGCAGATGCAGGGGGCACGTTGTGGAAAGTGTGAGCCATGGATGTGGTGCCACTTCCCCCCTTCGTGCTGCCAAGCATACGGGCCAAAATGTGTCCATACGGGCAAAATGTGTTTGGGGTGAATAGAGATGGAATGGCCATTGGAGTCCACCTAGGGATCCTTGATCCTCCAAGCAACTTCTGGGGATCACCTGCTGTTTCCCTTCATTCACTTCCCTGGGGCCCCAAAGGAGAAAGGAGCACAGGGAGCAGGTGTTCCCATGGATGAACCACAGCCCTGAGACCAAGCATGCAAAGATACAGAATGGGGGACGATGCCTGGCTCGAGAGCAGTATGTGTGAAAAAGATCTTGGAGTCCTCATGGACAACAAGGTAAACATGAACCAACAATGTGATGTGGCGGCAAAAAAAGCCAATGGGATTTTGGCCTGCATCAAGAGGAGCATAGTGTGTAGATCGAGGGAAGTCATGCTACCCCTCTATTCTATTTTGGTTAGACCACATCTGGAATATTGTGTCCAGTTCTGGGCACCACAATTCAAGAGAAATATTGACAAGCTGGAATGTGTCCAGAGGAGAGCGACTAAAATGATAAAAGGTCTGGAGAACAAGCCCTATGAGGAGTGGCTTAACGAGCTGGGCATGTTTAGCCTGAAGAAGAGAAGGCTGAGAGGAGATATGATAGCCATGTATAAATATGTGAGAGGAAGCCACAGGGAGGAGGGAGCAAGCTTGTTTTCTGCTTCCCTGGAGACTAGGACGCAATGGAACAATGGCTTCAAACTACAAGAGAGGAGATTCCATCTGAACATGAGGAAGAACCTCCTGACTGTGAGAGCCGTTCAGCAGTGGAACTCTCTGCCCCGGAGTGTGGTGGAGGCCCCTTCTTTGGAAGCTTTTAAGCAGAGGCTGGATGGCCATCTGTCAGGGGTGATTTGAATGCAATATTCCTGCTTCTTGGCAGGGGGTTGGACTGGATGGCCCGTGAGGTCTCTTCCAACTCTTTGATTCTAGGATTCTATGATTCTAAGAGGAAGGGGAGCGTGGAGCTCAGAGCTGGGGAAAAGTCTGGCATTGAAAAAATGACACGTTTCCATCACATTTGGCGAGATAGTAATAGAAAACATCATGTATGAGCAGCTGACTTCCTCATCATATCTCTGGTTCCCTCTTCTTTTCATAGACTGGGAATGAAGGAGGCCTGGAACCATGGAGAGCGACCATCGGAGAAGTCTGGCCAGAGCTCCTCTGCCCATCTCTCTTGCTTCCAAAGAGTCCAAATCCTGCTTCATCCTCACATACCCTATAGATTGGGTTCACCCCTCCTTCCTTTACTAATAAATAAAACAATCTTCAGCATTTCAAGAGTCTGGACTCATTTTTTGATGGTGGTCCTCTTTTAAATGAGGTTCATTGGAGCAAGCCTGATCTTGTTTTTGTCCTGAAATCCCTACTTACTCCTTGGATTCGCATCTGCCTTTTGCTATATGGCTCAGATTGCAATATCTCACTTCTGAAGGGGTTTCACATGGTCTACTTATGGGTACAAAGGTGGTGGGGGTTTCAGTTTTGGTTCTCGTTCTGTGTCCAATTCTGGGCACCACAATTCAAGAGAGATATTGACAAGCTGGAATGTGTCCAGAGGAGAGTGACTAAAATGAGAAAAGGTCTGGAGAACAAGCCCTATGAAGAGCGGCTTAAGGAGCTGGGCATGTTTAGCTGAGAGGGGATATGATAGCCATGTATAAATATGTGAGAGGAAGCCACAGGGAGGAGGGAGCAACTTTGTTTTCTGCTTCCTTGGAGACTAGGATGCAATGGAACAATGGCTTCAAACTACAAGAGAGGAGATTCCACCTGAACATGAGGAAGAACTTCCTGACTGTGAGAACCGTTCAGCAGTGGAACTCTCTGCCCCGGAGTGTGGTGGGGGCTCCTTCTTTGGAAGCTTTTAAACAGAGGCTGGATGGCCATCTGTCAGGGGTGATTTGAATGCAATATTCCTGCTTCTTGGCAGGGGGTTGGACTGGGTGGCCCATGAGGTCTCTTCCAACTCTTTGATTCTATGATTCTATGGTTACCCATCAATACTTTGCCCAGTTCTGCTTCTCTTTCCAGTGTCCTGGCTTCAGGTGAGTCTCTCCTTTGCCTTTAATTGAGGACGTTTCTGGAAATGGCTGGATGGACCTTCTCTTCTGGAGGTGTCCATCCCATAGTGACCCGCTTCCTTGGTCTATATGGACAATTTTAGAAATGAATATTGCAAACATAATACAAGCATTTTAGAAGGGTTTCTGGTTTATATCTTCTTATATTACAATGAAAAGTAGCAAAGGCTGCGTATTTGAGGCTGAATCCATTGGAGGAAACCCAAACCTTCATTCCTGCTTTTCCCTGCTCCCATTTGGCTTGGATGGCACTAACATCACCGTCTCCTCCTCTACCTTTGTGGCTGTTGTCAAGTCTGTCTCCTCTGGCCTACCATCCACTGGATGAAAGATGGTGGAGAACACCTTGTCCTCCTTTTCACCATCTGGCCTCATAGAATCAAAGAATCATAGAATCAAAGAGTTGGAAGAGACCTCATGAGCCATCCAGTCCAACCCCATTCTGCCAAGAAGCAGGAATATTGCATTCAAATCACCCCTGACAGATGGTCATCCAGCCTCTGTTTAAAAGCTTCCAAAGAAGGAGCCTCCACCACACTCTGGAGCAGAGAGTTCCACTGCTGAACGGCTCTCACAGTCAGGAAGTTCTTCCTCATGTTCAGGTAGAATCTCCTCTCTTCTAGTTTGAAGCCATTGTTCCATTGCGTCTCCAGGGAAGCAGAAAACAAGCTTGCTCCCTCCTCCTCCCTGTGGCTTCCTGTCACATATTTATACATGGCTATCATATCTCCTCTCAGCCTTCTCTTCTTCAGGCTAAACATGCCCAGCTCCTTAAGCCGCTCCTCATAGGGCTTGTTCTCCAGACCCTTGATTATTTGGTCCAGATCCTACAGCAGCTGGGTTCAGTGATATCTAGGTAAGGGTGAACTACAACTCCCAGATTCCCAGGGCAATCACTCCCAAGCTCAGCCAGTATGCACCTTTGGCCATGTTGGTTCTGTGTGCCAAGTTTGGTCCAGATATATCGTTGGCTGAGAAAAGGAGAACATCTCCACCAATTTACTGAGGAAGCCACGAAGATCTTCAAGTTTTTTCCCCTTCTTTTTGCCCTAGCTTCCCGTTCCCCCCCCCCCTTTCCCTTCCCTTCCCTTTGCACAATTTGCCCGCTTTCCCCCCCTTGTTTTTAAATCATGTCACAGAAAATTCAATAAAATATATTTAAAAAACAAAAAAACAAAATGGACAGCCAACTTAGGACACACTATAGGAATGCTGGAATGGGGAAAAAAATTGGAAGACAAAATTGAAATGGACTAACTCTTACAGTTTAAGAGAAAATTGGATTAAAATGATGTACCAGTGGTACTTAACACCAAGCAAGCTAGCGAAGTACTACAAAAATGTGCCAGAAAGTTGCTGGAAGTGCAAGGACAAAAAAGGCACTTTCTTCCACCTCTGGTGGACCTGCGAGAAAGTTAAAAAAATTCTGGACAGAGATCCATGGAATAACAACTAAAATACTAGAACTAAGAAAAGAAATGAAAGCAGGGTACTACTTATTAGGAATTCCAGATTTCGAGGTAGATAAGAACAAAGACAATCTCTTTTTCTCTTTGGGAATCCAAGGAGAAAGTAGGGATTTCAGGACAACAACAAGACCAGGCTTGCTCCAATGAACCCCATTTGAAAGAGGACCACCATCCAAAAATGAGTCCAGACTCTTGAGATGCTGGAGATTGTTTTATTTATTGGCAAGGGAAGGAGGGGTGTACCCAATCTATAGGGTATGTGGGGATGAAGCAGGATTTGGACTCTTTGGAAGCAGGAGAGATGGGCAGAGGAGCTCTGGCCAGACTTCTCCGATGGTTGCTCTCCATGGTTTCATTCCCAGTCTATGAAAAGAAGCGGGAATCAGAGATGTGATGAGGAAGTCAGCTGCTCATACATGATGTTTGCTATTACTATCTCCCCAAATGTGATGGAAACATGTCAATTTTTCCATGCCAGACTTTTCCCCAGCTCTAAGCTCCCCCTTCTCCTTGATCCTAATGTGGTTCCAGATTTCATATTCGAGGGCTGAAACCTTTGAAACAATACGGAAGAGGTCACAACATTTGCAGAATGCTCCAAGGGAACAACACAGCCCTTTTGTACTCATTTGGGAAACTGAGTACTAATCTGGACCCTTCTGTAGCTACCTCCCCATTGATCTGAGAGTGGTTTCCTGATGTTTGGTCACAGGGCTGTGGTTCATCCATGGGAACACCTGCTCCCTATGCTCCTTTCTCCTTTGGGCCCCCAGGGAAGTGAATGAAGGGAAACAGCAGATGATTCCCAGAAATTGCTTGGAGGATCAAGGATCCCTAGGTGGACTCCAATGGCCATTCCATCTCTATTCACCCCAAACACATTTTTGCCCATATGGACACATTTTGGCCCGTATGCTTGGCAGCACGAAGGGGGGAAGTGGCACCACATCCATGGCTCACACTTTCCACAACGTGCCCCCTGCATCTGCATCTCAATGGCCCTTAGCCCTGGGACTAGCACTTGCCTGGAGTCAAGCAAAACGTCATGTCAACCTTCATCTCCGGCAACTCTCAGCATTTCTTATGCATACCACACTCTATATCTGACTTGCAAGTATGTAACCGCCCCTCATCATGCATATGTGTAAGTTTTGGGCATTTCATAAAGAGTCCTGGAAGACAGAAGAAACAAAACAGCTTTGAGACAAGCCAAGAAGCTGTACTTGGATTAGACAAAGGAGATTTAACCATTGCATGCAAATATTTGAGTACAGGTTTTATCTAGAGAGCTTTGCCCACTCAGGAATTCGAGGCAGAGATACATTTGAGAGGCATCTCTGTCCAGGGATCACTCACCTTGCCCAGAGGCATCAGGCATCAAGGCACACAGGGCCAGGAGAGCAAGGAGAAGAAGGTGGCCACCTGAGGACTTCATGGCCAGGCAGGAGTGAGTGAGGCTCCAGCTCTGCCCACCTCCTTTATATCATCGTCCAATGAAGTTGGGCATCCTCATCCCTGGAAGTTCTGCAGGGAACAAAGCATGAAGTCTGCCTTGGGAAATGACCTGTATGGTTGAGAAACACTCATGGGATAATTGCTGTATGTTAGCAGGAGCATGATGTCCTGCCCAAAAAGCAGCACAAGGAAATAGATGTTTCAACCAAGCATTGGGGAAGAAAGAATAAATAAATGGTGAGAAAATAATAAATGCAATGGTGAGAAACTCCTGGAATTGCAGCAATGTAAAGAGGAGCAGTACCAGACCAAGAACTGATTAGAATCCCGAATGTAGACTGAATTCTCAACAATTGTCTGGGAGGCCTCAGATGGGCCATGGCTTCTTTAATGGTGAGAGACGGTATTGCACATGTGTTGCTCCAGAGAATAGCAGATGTAATAGAAAAAGCTGCCCAATAAACATCACAAGGAAGTAGTTGTTTTGACCAAGAACTGGAGAGGAACACTTCCTGTTCCCCCTGACACAGCTCTCTAACTCTCCTCCATGACCGATCATATCTGCCATACTCTGGTCTGATCTCCACATTTAGATGGATTTGAAGGGGGACATGCATATATTTGAACGAAGGTCATATCAAGAGACTCTTCACCCTCCAGGAGACAGACCTTTCAAAGCCTTCTCAGACTGGATAACTCTCACTTTTCCTAGAGGCAGCAGGCATCAAGAGCCAGGAGACCAAGGAGGAGGAGGCCAAATGGGGGCTTCATGGTGTGGCAGAATTTGCCCAGTTACTTTATATTCCCATCCAGAAGATGTTAGGTTGGGAAGCCCCATCCTTGAGCACTGAGCCGTTAACAACATACAAAAATCACGTTGTGAAATGATCTTGTTTTGTGAGAAATACAGGTGTGATACCAGTTGAGGAACGAGAGACCAGATTGCCAATATCCGCTGGATAATGGAGAAAGGCAGGGAGTTTCAGAAAAACATCTATTTCTGCTTCATTGACTACTCTAAAGCCTTTGATTGTGTAGATCATAATAAATTGTGGCAAGTTCTTGGTGGGATGGGCATCCCAAGCCCCCTTCCCTCTCTCCTGAGGAATCTGTCCAAGGACCAAGGAGCAACAGTCAGAACTGACCACGGAACAACAGACTGGTTCAAGATTGGGAAAGGCGTACGGCAAGGCTGCAGACTCTCACCCAACCTTTTTAACGTGTATGCAGAACACATCATGTGATGTGTGGGGCTTGATGAGTGCAAAGCTGGGGTGAAAATTGCTGGAAGAAACATTAACAACCTGAGATATGCAGATGATACCACTTTGATGGCCGAAAGCGAGGAGGAGCCGAGGAACCTTCTAATCAAGGTGAAAGAAGAAAGCGCAAAAGCTGGGTTGCAGCTAAACATCAAAAAAACCAAGATGATGGCAACAAGAATGACTGACAACTGGAAAATAGAGGGAGAAAATGTGGAGGCCGTGACAGACTTTGTATTTCTAGGTGCAAAGATTACTGCAGATGCAGACTGTAGCCAGGAAATCAGAAGACGCTTCCTTCTTGGGAGGAGAGCAATGTCCAGTCTCCATAAAATAGTCAAGAGCAGAGACATCAGACTGGCAACCAAGATCCATTGCCTAGTCAAAGCCATGACATTCCCTGTAGTCACCTACGGATGTGAGAGCTGGACCTTCGGGAAGGCTGAGCGAAGGAAGATCGATGCTTTTGAGCTGTGGTGTTGGAGGAAAGTGCTGAGAGTGCCTTGGACTGCGAGAAGATCCAACCAGTCCATCCTCCAGGAAATAAAGCCCGGCTGCTCACTGGAGGGAAAGATACTAGAGACAAAGTGGAAGTCCTTTGTCCACATCATGAGGAGACAGCAAAGCCTAGAGAAGACAATTATGCTGGGGAAAGTGGAAGGCAAAAGGAAGAGGGGCCGACCAAGGGCAAGATGGATGGACGGCATCCTTGAAGTGACTGGACTGACCTTGAAGGAGCTGGGGGTGGTGACGGCCGACAGGGAGCTCTGGCATGGGCTGGTCCATGAAGTCACAAAGAGTCGGAGACGACTGAACGAATGAACAACAACAACAACCAGTTGATGCTATTCTGGGGTCTATCTATGGTATATATTTCTGAGAGTGCTCCATGCTCTATGTTCTAAAATTAATTGGTGGAAAATAACAAAGATCAGAAGTGTTGTCCAATCAGCTTGGGAAAAACATCTCCCTTTTGGATTGCCACTTCCAGGATCCTCTGTCTCACATAGATGGATGGGGGATTTGGGGAGTGGCAATCCAAAATGTCACCTTCTTCCAAGTTCTGGAAGTTCTAGACTGCAGCTTTTGGGGGAAGGAGACCAACATCTGATCTTCTCTTTATGTCAGGGTCCCTATTGATTTCAGTTTTCCTCTCCCCAAGAAATGGGGAGAGAAAAAACATTTGTCTGCCTCACACGAGGCAGGGAGGAGTTCTGGAGGAACCCTCCAGAACATCCGGGGGCGTGGCCTGCTAACACAGGCCAGGCCCTCCCAGGCTCATTCCACGCCTGGAAGTTGGGGAGAGAGGTCGCAGAGAAGAGCGAAGACAAGAAGCCTGAAGAGGTTCAACAAAGAAGAGAAGAAAAGAGGTTAAGGGGATAAGAAGAGCATCTACAGGTCTGTACAGGGGTCCTGGGGGAGGTAGGCTTCACCCACCCCCCACCCCTCCCGGACGAAGGCTGGGCCCTTCAGGGCCCTTCACAGAGGCCTTGGTTATGGCAAACAAGGGCCCACGTGGCCAGGGGCCTGGAGCTGGGCGGCTTGGCATGCGGCTAGCTCGCAGCGTCAATTTTGGGCGCCGTCCGGGCCGTTGATGGAGGCCATTGTGGGAGATGGGGCGGCCGCCATTTTAGGATAGGCCCAATTTCGTTTGCCACATGGGGCAAAATGAAAGTGAAAGTTATTTCAATTACTTTATTTTGGGCCGGATGCGTGTTATATGTAGTAGGTATGATGTTAAATATACACAGGTAATAGGGGAGTTATACCCTTGGCTACAGTGGTTGCTGACCTAAGGTCGATAGTTCTTATTTGGGAGCAGAGCGAGCTCCCGATGTTAGCCACAGCTCCCAAAAAATGGATCAGGGAGAGAGCTCCTGCTGTTAGATCCAGCTTCTGATACCAAAAAAAAATGGATCAGGGAGAGAGCTCCTGCTGTTAGATCCAGCTTCTGATACCAAAAAAATTAAAATAAAATAAAATAAAATAAAAATTATTAGTTTAAATAGGATCAGAGGGGGAGCTCCTGCTGTTTGATCCAGCTTCTGATACAAAAAAAATGGATCAGGGAGAGAGCTTCTGTTGTTAGATCCAGCTTTTGATACCAAATAAAATAAAATAAAAATTATTATTTTAAATAGGATCAGAGGGGGAGCTCCTGCTGTTTGATCCAGCTTCTGATACCAAAAAAAATAAATAAATAAAAATAAAAAAAATAAAAAAAATTTTTTTAATAATAATAATAAAATAAAATAAAAATTATTACTTTAAATAGGATCAGAGGGGGAGCTCCTGCTGTTTGATCCAGCTTCTGATACCTAAATAAATAAATAAATAAATATTATTATTTTAAATAGGATCAGAGGGGGAGCTCCTGCTGTTAGATCCAGCTTCTGATACCAAAAAAAATAAAAAATAAAAATTATTATTTTAAATAGGATCAGAGGGGGAGCTCCTGCTGTTTAATCCAGCTTCTGATACCAAAAAAAAAAATGGATCAGGGAGAGAGCTCCTGCTGTTAGATCCAGCAATGAAGTCAAATGGGAAGGGATCAATAAGCCCTGTCGCGGGCCCTGGCCATAAGTATTGCAAGCTCCTGATGGGAGCCTTAACTTATGTGACCTCCCAATGGTACAGTCTTTGCCAGTTGCTACAGGTGAGCTCCCTTGGTTAGCCCCAAATTAGGTTGGCCTTACAGTCGGCCTGTATACTCAAAAAGGAAAATGACTAGAGCAATAAGCCCAGTGGCAGGCCTGGGTTGGTATAGGGGGGCGAGCTCCCGCGGTTAGCCTCTACTTATGTAAACCTTATAGTGGGACTAATTGCAAATGTGAGTAGATCAATAGGCCCCAACGATAGGCTCTGGCTACTGGGGTGCGGGTGAGCTCCGGTTGTCAGCCCCAACTTGTGATAACCTCACAGCAAGACTCAATGCAAATGGGAGTAGATCAATAGGCCCAATGGTAGGCTCCGGCTACTTGGGTGCGGGGCGAGCTCCTGATGTCAGCTCCAACTTGTGATAACCTCACAGCAAGACTCAATGCAAACGTGTTGCCCTATATGTTTAGATATATATAAGGGACAAAGTCTTCGTCAATTTGTTATACTGGCGCTATATACTTATTGACACAGTCACTGGTTATTTTCCTTTCAGGATGGCGCCGAAGAAGAATGTGGGCGGCCCTAAAGGATTACAGGGCCAAGGCCTTGTTTAAATATCAAAATCTAATATATGGGGCATATGTCAACTACACTGGTCAGGCGTGGCTTGTTTACGATAGCCTCTTTTGTTCTGAGGCTGCCACGATGCCTAACAAGCAATGGGACCTCATCGACAGTCAATTGTGGATGGAGGTAATGAATACAACCAGAGCAGTTTCTGGTGAGAAGGCCGATAGCGGCCATACTATACAAAACACTAAAGAGAGTCAGCCCTTTCGACAGGGAGGCCCAGCACAACAGCTGCAAAGACAAAAGGGTATGTGAAAGATCAATAGGCCCAGCGATAGGCGCTGATTACGTGGGTGTGGGGTGAGCTCCTGATGTTAGCTCCAGCTTGCGATAGCCTCACAGTGAGACTTAATGCAAATGTGAATAGATCAATAGGCACAGCGATAGGCTCTGATTGCTTGGGTGTGGGGTGAGCTCCTGATGTCAGCCACAACTTGGGATAACCTCGCAGCAAGAAGCAATGCAAATGGGAGTTCATCAAGATGCCCGGTCTAGCCTTGGCTTCCCTTGCATGGCATTTTGAGAGCTCTGCCTTTAGGTAAAGCAAACACAAGTAAATAGCATATTAGTTGCTTGAACAGTGGGTCACTTGAAGGGCGAGCTTAGGGTGAGCCTCGGACTATTACGTTATAACTATATAAGAGTCGGTTAGGCACAGATATAAGCAGTTATGCATTGCCCTATATATATAAGTGATAAAACATTGTCAATTTGTTTTACTGGCGCTTTATACTTGTCGGCCCAGGGAGCTTGCGCCCGCGATGACTGTAAATATCAGCACGCCTGTGCAATATGCCAGGGTAACCACGCAACCAATAGTTGTTACAAAGGAAAATCCACAAGAGGTGGGCCAAGAGGCGCCCAGTTCAGTAGAAGGAACCCAGGACAGGTTAATGTTCCAAAAGGGCCCCAGCCCGATCAAAGCGGGTCCGCTTAGTTGCTGGCTGGAAAGTTAGCCTTACAGAGCTGCAGCAAATTACTTGCGTTGCGGCTTTAGGAGGATTTTCAGATCCCGGCCCTTGAGCCATGTTCCCTACACATCATATTATGAATAGTTTTTATATCAGGCGGCGGCGTGGAATGCACGTTTTGCAGCTACACGTGAGTGAATTGGTGACATTAGCCAATAACGATACCTCACACCGCGCATTTTTGGTTTCCGACATCAAAGTTTTTTAAGATAGTGTGGAAATCAGAAGTAGAACTTCCAAAACAGACCAGAAGTTACATACGGTTGGTTTCAGCCTAGTTATCATTACCGTCACAGGCCACGCAGGGCTGGCATATAGAAGAATGGTACTGGTCTGCGGACACAGTTATGTCTTCTGGGCAGTGAGGGAGGCCCACAGGACTGCCTATGGCCAGCACTTGGGTCTCTCTTCCACGGCAACGGTGGAATGGAGAGGCATGAGAAGCCTGCGTTGGGACGGTTTGTGCCCCTTTGTTGTTTGATGCCGGGAGTGGTTTTTCCTCCTGATGTGTTGGTTATCCACCTCGGTGGTAACGATGTGGGCCTGTTAGCAGGCAAAGCCCTCTTTTGGTAAGCATGGGCGGACATTCGAAGGATTTGTTGGTCATGGCCCAGGGTGCACGTCGTTTGGTCTGCTATCATACCTCGTTGCTAGTGGCTGGAAGGAGGCGACGTGGGAAGGCTCGAGAAAGCCAGAAAACGAGTGCACTGGGCCATGCGACTGTTCACGCAGGGCTGGCACATAGAAGAATGGTACTGGTCTGCGGACACAGTTATGTCTTCTGGGCAGTGAGAGAGGCCCACAGGACTGCCTATGGCCAGCACTTGGGTCTCTCTTCCACGGCAACGGTGGAATGGAGAGGCATGAGAAGCCTGCGTTGGGACGGTTTGTGCCCCCTTTGTTGTTTGATGCCGGGAGTGGTTTTTCCTCCTGATGTGTTGGTTATCCACCTCGGTGGTAACGATGTGGGCCTGTTAGCAGGCAAAGCCCTCTTTTGTAAGCACGGGCGGACATTCGAAGGATTTGTTGGTCATGGCCCAGGGTGCACGTCGTTTGGTCTGCTATCATACCTCGTTGCTAGTGGCTGGAAGGAGGCGACGTGGGAAGGCTCGAGAAAGCCAGAAAACGAGTGCACTGGGCCATGCGACTGTTCACGCAGGGCTGGCACATAGAAGAATGGTACTGGTCTGCGGACACAGTTATGTCTTCTGGGCAGTGAGAGAGGCCCACAGGACTGCCTATGGCCAGCACTTGGGTCTCTCTTCCACGGCAACGGTGGAATGGAGAGGCATGAGAAGCCTGCGTTGGGACGGTTTGTGCCCCCTTTGTTGTTTGATGCCGGGAGTGGTTTTTCCTCCTGATGTGTTGGTTATCCACCTCGGTGGTAACGATGTGGGCCTGTTAGCAGGCAAAGCCCTCTTTTGTAAGCACGGGCGGACATTCGAAGGATTTGTTGGTCATGGCCCAGGGTGCACGTCGTTTGGTCTGCTATCATACCTCGTTGCTAGTGGCTGGAAGGAGGCGACGTGGGAAGGCTCGAGAAAGCCAGAAAACGAGTGCACTGGGCCATGCGACTGTTCATGATCCAGCGGAGGGGTCATTACATTAATACCCAAACATCACACGTGACGACGAGAGGTTGTATTGTGGTGATTGAGTACATCTTTCAGAATTGGGCAACCAACGATTTTCATTAGATTTACAGGAAGGTATTAGAGGGGTGTTAGAGGAATTGGTGGGGGATGAGGGCTAAATGGACATTTGCCCCCAATCCGTGGCGTAAATAGATAGGGAAATTCCTTTAGTCGGTGTGCACCTAGGGCACCCCTTTAAGGGGTGAAAGGCCCTTAAGTTAAACACTCACCTACAGTGTAAAGGGTGAGGTGTGTTAATGGCCTTTATTTGGAAGGAGTCTCGATACAAGAGCTCTGGAAGAGACTCCTCATTCCTTTCCCTTGATGGTGATACGGTTTGATTACCGAAAACCAGGTGCTTCGCCCGGAAATTGTTATTGTCGGGTAGTGATGCTACCTGGGTTAGGTTACACCAGTTCCTTACACCCTTGAGTTAAGTTAAGAAATTAAATAGGTAACGTTAAATAAAAGTTGCCCAATTTGAATCCAAAACATTGGTGTTGTGTCTTCTATTCTCGTGCGTTTCTTCGTGGGTTGGCAGACAACAGTTTTCCTCTCCCCAAGAAATGGGGAGAGAAAAAACATTTGTCTGCCTCACACGAGGCAGGGAGGAGTTCTGGAGGAACCCTCCAGAACATCCGGGGGCGTGGCCTGCTAACACAGGCCAGGCCCTCCCAGGCTCATTCCACGCCTGGAAGTTGGCCCACCACTCCCGCCCATTAACAGTATAATTTGCGGTTGCCTGCGGAGCCGGGTAGGAATGTTTTCCTCTTCTTGTTTTATAGGAGAGGTTTTTTGCCCACCCTATACTGTTTAGGGGCTAGATAGAGGAAGTGGGCTACGCGTTAAATAGGCCAGGCTTAAATAGATAGGGAAATTCCTTTAGTCGGTGTGCACCTAGGGCACCCCTTTAAGGGGTGAAAGGCCCTTAAGTTAAACACTCACCTACAGTGTAAAGGGTGAGGTGTGTTAATGGCCTTTATTTGGAAGGAGTCTCGATACAAGAGCTCTGGAAGAGACTCCTCATTCCTTTCCCTTGATGGTGATACGGTTTGATTACCGAAAACCAGGTGCTTCGCCCGGAAATTGTTATTGTCGGGTAGTGATGCTACCTGGGTTAGGTTACACCAGTTCCTTACACCCTTGAGTTAAGTTAAGAAATTAAATAGGTAACGTTAAATAAAAGTTGCCCAATTTGAATCCAAAACATTGGTGTTGTGTCTTCTATTCTCGTGCGTTTCTTCGTGGGTTGGCAGACAACAGTTTTCCTCTCCCCAAGAAATGGGGAGAGAAAAAACATTTGTCTGCCTCACACGAGGCAGGGAGGAGTTCTGGAGGAACCCTCCAGAACATCCGGGGGCGTGGCCTGCTAACACAGGCCAGGCCCTCCCAGGCTCATTCCACGCCTGGAAGTTGGCCCACCACTCCCGCCCATTAACAGTATAATTTGCGGTTGCCTGCGGAGCCGGGTAGGAATGTTTTCCTCTTCTTGTTTTATAGGAGAGGTTTTTTGCCCACCCTATACTGTTTAGGGGCTAGATAGAGGAAGTGGGCTACGCGTTAAATAGGCCAGGCTTAAATAGATAGGGAAATTCCTTTAGTCGGTGTGCACCTAGGGCACCCCTTTAAGGGGTGAAAGGCCCTTAAGTTAAACACTCACCTACAGTGTAAAGGGTGAGGTGTGTTAATGGCCTTTATTTGGAAGGAGTCTCGATACAAGAGCTCTGGAAGAGACTCCTCATTCCTTTCCCTTGATGGTGATACGGTTTGATTACCGAAAACCAGGTGCTTCGCCCGGAAATTGTTATTGTCGGGTAGTGATGCTACCTGGGTTAGGTTACACCAGTTCCTTACACCCTTGAGTTAAGTTAAGAAATTAAATAGGTAACGTTAAATAAAAGTTGCCCAATTTGAATCCAAAACATTGGTGTTGTGTCTTCTATTCTCGTGCGTTTCTTCGTGGGTTGGCAGACAAATGGTGACCCCATAAATCATTTTCAAGAAATCGTCAGAAATGGTTTTGCTAGTTCCTTCTTCTGAAACAGGCCCAACAGAACCTGAGATTCAGCTTCTCATGTAGGGACATGAGAGAAGCCTCCCACAAGGATGATAAAAGAAGAAGACACAATACATTGAGCGAAAATGCAAATAGAATTTTATTATCCCAATTTTGTATTACTCCACTTGTGTCTACAATTAATAATTTTAAAAAACCCCTCTGTCCTAGGGATCTATGGGGACCTCTAGACTGATCCCCAACGCAAGGCTGGACATAAAGGCTTTTGAGGACAAGGGCATCAAACTAAACCTGGACAGGATTTAAGCAGGTTTTCATGCAATCCCATTGGCAGCACTTTTGGTGCCCATCGCAGTCGTTGTCTGACTTGCACAATTCTACGCACATTATATCTCTCCTTGGAGGAAGATCTGGGCATTTCCCCGTGTTTTCTGGAAGACCAAACAAACAGAAAAACTGTGAGACAACCCACCCCAAAGGACCAGGCAGCTACACTTAGATTGGACAAAGGAGACCAGCTCATTGCATTCATCTATATCAGTGGTTCTCAACCAGTTAGTCCCCAGATGTTTTGACCTTCAACTCCCAGAAATCCTAATAGCTGGTATTTCTGGGAGTTGTAGGCCAAAACACCTGGGGACCCATAGGTTGAGAACCACTGATCTATATGGACCATTGAGGACTCTGAGATCATCTGGGGAGGCCCTGCTCTCGGTCTCGCCTTTGTCACAAGTACGTCTGGCGGAGAAGAGAGACGGGGCCTTCTCGGCGGTGGCCCCTCGGCTATGGAACACCCTCCCTAGAGAGATTACATCAGCTTCTTCCCTGCTAACATTTGGGAAAAAGCTCAAGACATGGTTCTTCGAGCAAGCTTTTGCAAATACAGAGTAGCAGATATAGTATAATGGAACAACCATAGGATGGGACTGGACAATGTTTTAATACGGATTTCTTAATGACTTATGTTTTATTGCTATTGTTATGATTTTATGTATGTTAATGCTTTTGAATTGTACTTGTGCTCTGTGGCATTCAATTTTGCCTTGTAAACCGCCTCGAGTCGCCCAAGGGTTGAAAGGGTTGGTATACAAATATAGAATCATAGAATCAAAGAGTTGGAAGAGACTTCATGGGCCATCCAGTCCAACCCTATTCTTCCAAGAAGCAGGAATATTGCATTCAAAGCACCCCTGACAGATGGCCATCCAGCCTCCATCCAGCTTCCAAAGAAGGAGCCTCCACCACGCTCTGGGGCAGAGAGTTCCACTGCTGAACGGCTCTCACAGTCAGGAAGTTCTTCCTCATGTTCAGGTGGAATCTCCTTTCTTGTAAATAAATAAATAAATAAATAAATATGACCATAGTTTATCTAGAGTGTCATGAATAACTTTTCAATAACTTTAAAGCATAGGTTCTTTTTCTTGCAATTTCCAGAGTGAGAAGGTAGATCAGAACTTTTACACAAAGAATGACATTGGACATACAGACATACACATTCTATGCAACTACATTATTTATTTATTTAAAACGCTAATATTCCGCCCTTCTCACCCCAAAGGGGACTCAGAGCGGAGCACAACATATACATGGCAAACATTCAATGCCTGGGTATAATGTTGTTGTTGTTCATTCGTTCAGTCGTCTCCGACTCTTCGTGACCTCATGGACCAGCCCACGCCAGAGCTCCCTGTTGGCCGTCACCACCCCCAGCTCCTTCAAGGTCAGTCCAGTCACTTCAAGGATGCCATCCATCCATCTTGCCCTTGGTCGGCCCCTCTTCCTTTTGCCTTCCACTTTCCCCAGCATCATTGTCTTCTCTACGCTTTGCTGTCTCCTCATGATGTGGCATTCAAAGGACTTCAACTTTGTCTCTAGTGTCCTTCCCTCCAGTGAGCAGCCGGGCTTTCTTTCCTGGAGGATGGACTGGTTGGACCTTCTCGCAGTCCAAGGCACTCTCAGAACTTTCCTCCAGCACCACAGCTCAAAAGCATCGATCTTCCTTCGCTCAGCCTTCCCTAAGGTCCAGCTTTCACATCCATAGGTGACTACAGGGAATACTATGGCTTTGACTAGGCAATGGATCTTTGTTGTGAGTCTGATGTCTCTACTCTTTACTATTTTATCGAGATTGGACATTGCTCTCCTCCCAAGAAGTAAGCGTCTTCTGATTTCCTGGCCACCGTCTGCATCTGCAGTCATCTTTGTACCTAGAAATACAAAGTCTGTCACGGCCTCCACGGTTTCTCCCTCTATTTCCCAGTTGTCAATCATTCTTGTTGCCATAATCTTGGTTTTTTTGACGTTTAGCTGCAACCCGGCTTTTGCGCTTTCTTCTTCCACCTTGATTAGAAGGCTCCTCAGCTCCTCCTCGCTTTCGGCCATCAGAGTGGTGTCATCTGCATATCTGAGGTTGTTAATGTTTCTTCCACCAATTTCCACCCCAGCTTTGCATTCGTCAAGCCCCGCACATCCTCTCATGATGTGTTCTGCATACAAGTTAAAAAGGTTGGGTGAGAGTATGCAGCCTTGCCGGACGCCTTTCCCAATCTTGAACCAGTCTGTTGTTCCGTGGTCAGTTCTGACTGTTGCTACTTGGTCCTTGGACAGATTCCTCAGGAGAGAGACAAGGTGGCTTGGGATGCCCATCCCACTAAGAACTTGCCACAATTTATTATGATCCACACAGTCAAAGGCTTTAGAATAGTCAATGAAGCAGAAGTAGATGTTTTTCTGAAACTCCCTGCCTTTCTCCATTATCCAGCGGATATTGGCAATCTGGTCTCTCGTTCCTCTGCCTTTTCTAAACCCAGCTTGAACATCTGGCAACTCTCGCTCCATGTCTTGCTGGAGTCTTCCTTGCAGGATCTTGAGCATTACCTTACTGGCATGAGAAATAAGGGCCACTGTACGGAAGTTGGAGCAGTCTTTCACATAAACATTAAAAAACATTTATCTAAATATTAAAATACACCATTTAAAATAACACAATTTAAAACCCTCCTAGCCATTGGATTGGCCACATTATGAGGAGACAGCAAAGCCTTGAGAAGACAATTATGCTGGGGAAAGTGGAAGGTAAAAGGAAGAGGGGCCGACCAAGGGCAAGGTGGATGGATGGCATCCTTGAAGTGACTGGACTGACCTTGAAGGAGCTGGGGGTGGTGACGGCCAACAGGGAGCTCTGCCGTGGGTTGGTCCATGAGGTCACGAAGAGTCGGAGACGACTGAACGAATGAACAACAAAGCCATTGGATTTACAATTACATTGCTAACAAAGAAACAAACAAAGGGGAGTTACATTTTCACTCAACATTCACAAACATGTACATGCATTCATCATCATGCATCCAAATATTACCATATCCTTTCTCCTTCCTTGGAGAAGCACTTGCTTGGAGCAGACCCAGCTTCCCTGTAGCCTGTCAACACACAGTTCCAAAACTTCCATAATGCCATAACTTCAAAACGCCGAAATGCCAAAACTTCTTTCCCTAAGAACTATGCCAAGGACCAGATCTCTGTTTTCCCTACAGCAGAACCCGACTCCCTGCACAAAATCCAAGACTCCAAGACACATTTCTTCCTCTTTCCTTGAGAAAGAAGGCCAAAGTGACCAGACTGCTCCCTTGCAAATCTGCCACTCTCCATACGTACACAATCTCTTTCCTTCCCACAGAGCATAGCATAGCGGGTGAACCAGACTCCTCAGGTCTACCACACTTTGAGCGTTATTAGATTGAGTCTTTTATAAGATGTAGTCCCAAAGTTGTAAATTAATGATAGACATCTTCCATCCTGGAATCATCTCAGTTTCCTGGCCAGCTGTTGGCTCTTCTTGATTGGTGTTAGCCTTGTGTTGACATTCTTCTTAACATAAGGAATGTTGTAAACATTTCTCTTAACTTGAAAGAACCCTTGTCACAGTTCTTATCACAGTTTACTTTTCAGTTCTTATTAGCAACATTTAATTAGAGTCCAGCAAGCAGGTAGTTAGTCATTGCAGGCCTTAATATTATATTGGTGTCTCCTAAATTATTAACTCCATCCATACATCCTTCCATTCTTCCATTCATTCCCACATATCATATTAAATTCACATTCTTCAAATCTGCAATGATATTTTCATGATAAGAGAACTTTGTCCATCCTGAAATGAGGGGCAGAGATACCTTGGAGGAGCATTTATGTCCAGGTGTAACTCACCTTTCCCAAAGACATCAGGCACCAGAGAACAGAGGACCAGAAGAGGAAGGAAGAGGCTACCTGAGAACTTCATGGTTTGTCAAAACTGAGCGAGGATCCAGCTTTGCCCACCTTCTTTTTACCTCCTTCCAAGAAAGTTGAGCAGCCCTCCCATGGAAGCTGAGAAGGGAACAATGTGTAGAGCCTGCCTCATTGGGTGAGATATACTGATGAGATAAACCGGTGGAGGGCAGCAGATGTCACAAGTCTTGCCCATTAAGCTACACAAAGAGGTGTCAGAGTCCAAAGCTTCATAGCAACCCAATGACAAGGCTTCTTTGCTGGTGAGATGGGGTCTTGCTTAGGCAAGGTTGCAAAGAATAGTCGGCATGTTAGCAAAATCTACATTCCAAGAGAGGATTTTGACAAATGTCTTGGATCATGAAGGTGCAAAATATCCAGAAGGACAGGGAGAAATCAGGGCAGAACACTCCAGAACTTTGCTTGCTTTTCTTCATGAAAGGTTAACACATTTCTTTATCTTTCTGAGCCCACTGTGGTGAGGAACAAATAGAAACCCAATAAAACTGCACAGCGATAAAAAGGGAATGTTCCATCTCTTTTTGTAAGACGTAGGCAGGAGGAGAGAGATTTCCTTCTAGATTTCTCCTCCTAAGGTTCACGCTGGACCCATTTGCCTGAAACAAAGTGCTCTCCATTGATTCTCTGGCAGGACATCCACGACTGTGTGCCAAGATCTCTCCACACTCAGATAAGGAACTTGTGCTGCAATTTTCTGCAAGAGCCTTGGTATACTTTGGGCACATCCACATGGGCCTGTTATCCTGGAAGGGAGGCAAATCAGCTCTGCAGAGTCAACCAAATTGCTGATACAGCTCAATACAGGCCAAGGTCACCTTAACGTGGCCTTTAACCACATTAACATATGTTATCTTTAAAAAAACAAGAAATTTTTATTTCAAAAAGATAATACACTGCGCCGTCACGCCTGGGGGCTATTATTCTCAATAAAGGAGGGGTGGACGTGGCATCTTTCCCCCAGGGAATTGCTTCTTGCCCTCCTTTAGGAAACTGGAACTCCCAAAAACCCAAAACACGGTAAATAGCTCAAAATAAGTTTTATTTATCACATAGTCATTTCTTCAAAGCAATGAGCTGGAAAACTTTAGAGGGGTAAAGGAAAACATACGTTACAGTTTCAATTAGTCCAGGGTCCAAGGGGTTTGAAGCTGAGAAGCCTCACCAAGTTTCCTCTTTCCTCAATGGCTGTGAATGCTGGAGCAAACCACAACCCCAGTTCAGATGGCCTATGTTTTGAAGATTCAGGATCTTTCTTTGGTGCCAAAAGAACCAGCTTGAAGGCACCTGGGTCTCCTCAATAATTGTCCAGGACGATCTGGACATAAAGCATGAGTCCCAGGGGTGAAAAACCTCAGAACTGGTGCTAAGAGGTAACTTAAATCAGGGTCATTTAGAGTCAGGTCTCTTACATCCATCTGGTATGAACTCTGATGGCAGAATGAATAAGAAAAAGGAAGTTCTCCCCTCTTGCAGGAAGGTAGTCCCCTGACATTAAGTCCAGTCATGTCTGACACTGGGGTGTGGTGCTCATCTCTGGGGTGTGGTGCTCATCTCCTTGCAGGAAGAGGTGGAGCCAAACAGTACTGATTGACAGCTACAAGCAACCAATCCATACAACTATACATAAGCAGGGTAAAAGGGGCAGGATTAAGCATGACGCAACAGTTTAAATCTTACAACTAATAGTTCTATACATAGGTGGCGCCACTCGTGCCGTCACATACACCAACCGTATATATTGCAGAAATATACACATACACAAACACATACGTAGACAACCTGCCACCCACAGTACAGTTACCCTTCAACCCACCCCCAGTGCTACCCACTAACATAGAATCATAGAATCACAGAATCCTAGAGTTGGAAGAGACCTCATGGGCCATCTAGTCCAACCCCATTCTGCCAAGAAGCAGGAATATTGCATTAAAATCACCCCTGACAGATGGCCATCCAGCCTCTGTTTAAAAACTTCCAAAGAAGGAGCCTCCATCACACTCCGGGGCAGAGAGTTCCACTGCTGAACAGCTCTCACAGTCAGGAAGTTCTTCCTCATGTTCAGATGGAATCTCCTCTCTTGTAGTTTGAAGCCATTGTTCCATTGTGTCCTTGTCTCCAGGGAAGCAGAAAACAAGCTTGCTCCCTCCTCCTCCCTGTGGCTTCCTCTCACATATTTATACATGGCTATCATATCTCCTGTCAGCCTTCTCTTCTTCAGGCTAAACATGCCCAGCTCCTTAAGCCGCTCCTCATAGGGCTTGTTCTCCAGACCCTTGATCATTTGAGTCGCCCTTCTCTGGACACATTCCAGCTTGTCAATATCTCTCTTGAATTGTGGTGCCCAGAATTGGACACAATATTCCAGGTGTGGTCTAACCAAAGCGGAATAGAGCATGGGGAGCATGACTTCCCTAGATCTAGATACTATGCTCCTATTGATGCAGGCCAAAATCCCATTGGCTTTCTTTGCCGCCACATCACATTGTGGGCTCATGTTTAACTTCCTGTCCACGAGGACTCCAAGATCTTTTTCACACGTACTGCTCTCAAGCCGGGCATCCCCCATTCTGTATCTTTGCATTTCATTTTTTCTGCCAAAGTGGAGTATCTTGCATTTGTCCCCGTTGAACTTCAAACACATACACATACGTAGACAACCTGCTACCCACCCCTCAACCCACCCCCAGTGCTACCCACCACCATGTCCCCATGTAAGCTGCCCCAAGTCCCTCCGGGGAGATGGAGGCAGGGTACAAAAATAAAGTCATTATTATTATTACTATCAGATTCTCAGTTCATTGACTGGCTCATAGTCCTGGCCAACAATGCATTGGCCAGATTAGGACACGTTCAGCTTGCCTGAAGATAGCAAAATCTTCTTGTTTAGCTTTCATACAGAATGTTGCAAGGGACATCATTTTCTGGAATGCTTTGGACAGGACTTTCCCTGAAATTTTGCACAACATAGCAGTGCCTGCTGCTTTTGGCCAGCTTTTGGCCAGCAGAATGCTTCTTCATGTTGAATGTTCTGGTTGATTGATGCTTTATTTATACTCTACCTTCTTGGTGTCTTTGCTTCCATCTTTTCCACGATACTAAGAAATGTCAGGCCCAGACATTGCAGAATCCCTGCTGGGAATTTCCACCCAGCAATTCCTGCAGTTTGTCTGGATTTCCCTCTGCCTTTTCCTATATGGCTCAGATGGTGACATCTCAGTGCCAGAGGGACGTCCCATGGCTTTCTTCAGGGTGCAGAAGTAGTCTCAGTTCAGGTTCTTGTTTCCCATCAATCCTTGGCCAATTTCTGCTCCTCCTTCCAGCACTTTGATTTCACTTCTAGGAAATACTGGAAGGTGTTGTCCCCTTTTCATGTGAGAGTGACCTACTTCCTTTCTGGAATGCTTTGGAGAGGACTTCCCCTGAAATTTTGAGGGAGGATTTTTCTGCCGAATCAAGTCCTAGCATTAGAATATGGGCTTGTTTGCCTTTAAACTGCTTAGAATATATGAGGCTCATTTTCTCTGCAAGACCATAGTTTCTTTTCATTAAGATGTTGGTTTGTGCAGCAATGTACTTGCTTTCTGTGTCTCTCTGATGAAGGACGGAAGCAAAGAAAGAACAGCTTGCTGTATGTAACAAGGACAGGAGCAGTAATGTATTTGTTCTGTAAATGTATAGTGGTTTCATATAAATATTAAAGAGCATTGGGGAGAGAAAGTCCTCTTGTGGGATGATGCCAATCAGAGGGCTTCTGCCGCCTAGGTGCTTCAGCAAATCAGGAGAGAGGGAGGCGGGACAAGGGAATACAATGCATTCTTGAGTGGATTATGGAAGTTCAGGAAATGTCCAGGGGGCTGGTGAGTCCTAAAAAGGCCTTCGAGCTAGCCTTCTATTGTTCTTGGAGTGGTCCTAATAAACATTGATGTTGGCGAAACCGCCATAATCCGGATTTTCTTCCATGCCAAGACAGAGGAACAATGGGGGAAACTTTGAGGGGATGCTTTAGTAGAGAGACTGAATAATTGACAGTTTAGGGTGAGGTACAGCTTTCTGAAGGCTCCCCTCTGTACCTTTGTATTATAATCAAAATTGCCAAGCGGCTGATTTCTCTGGTGGTCAAAACCTCCAATGCCAGGGGTCGCGAACCTTTGTTATAGTCCATGCAAGGAGTGTCTTTTGATAAGGATTCTTTCAACTGTTAATTTATTCCTTTCCAGGGTCAGGGCGACTTCCTTATATTTTTTTATACATTTTTTCCAAAAGGGGAATGGGGCAAAAAGGGTCAGGAAAAGGTCAGATACACAGGGAGAAAATATGAAAATATAGAAATCATGCTACAGAAAATATACCCAACTATCCCTTCCACCAGATTATTATTATTATTATTAACTTTATTTGTACCCCGCTAGCATCTCCCGAAGGACTCGATGCGGCTTACACAGGCCGAAGCCTCAAAACACAATACAATAGAAAACAAAACACAACAATAACAAAGCAAATCAAAACAATAAGCAAAATAACGACAATGGCAATACATCAAGACATTATTAAAACTGGTTCGGCCGGCGCAATGGGGTACTGAATGCTGAATGGCAGGAGGCACGTAGGATTAAAAGTGCGGTGTGCAGCGACGATTAGTTATGCTAAGGTGCTACTAGGACTTGGGGTGGGGATTCCTAGTCTGAGAAGGCACAACGGAACAGCCATGTTTTTAAATTCCTTCTGAAAACAGCTAGAGTAGGGGCCTGTCGGAGATCTTTTGGAAGGGCGTTCCAAAGTCGGGGGGCCGCCACAGAGAAGGCCCTGTCCCGTGTCCCCACCAAGCGCGCTTGCGACGTAGGTGGGATCACGAGCAGGGCCTCCCCAGATGATCGAAGCGAGCGTGTGGGTTCGTAGATGGAGATGCGGTCACGCAGGTAGGGTGGTCCCAAACCGTTTAGGGCTTTGTAGGTGAGCACCTGCACCTTGAATTGGGCTCGGAAAATAAATGGCAGCCAGTGGAGCTCCTTAAACAGAGGGGTAGACGTCTCTTGATAAGGCGCCCCAGTTAGCATCCTAGCTGCTGCCTGCTGGACCAATTGAAGTTTCCGAGCCGTCTTCAGGGGCAGCCCCACGTAGAGCGCATTGCAGTAGTCCATTCTAGAGGTGACCAAGGCGTGGACCACCCCGGCCAGATCAGCCTTCACGAGGTATGGTCGCAGTTGGCGCACAAGTCTCAGTTGCGCAAAGGCCCTCCCGGATACCGCCGACACCTGAGCCTCAAGTGTGAGCGAAGAATCCGGAGGACACCCAAACTGCGGACCTGTGGCTTCAGGGGGAGTGTAACCCCGTCCAACACAGGTAACCACCCAATACCCCGATCCGGTTTACGATCGACCAGGAGGACCTCTGTCTTGTCGGGATTGATCTTCAGCCTGTTCTTCCTCATCCAGATCGACACAGCGGCCAGGCACTCGTCTAGCACCCGAGAAGCCTCCTTGGAGTTAGGTGGAAAGGAGTAGTAGAGTCCCATAGAAGTTCAAGAGAGCACATAAGTGTGAAGGGAGGTGGTTTCTCAGTAATAAATGTGCTACCTTCTGCTATATATGAAACCTAGAGCATAAAACCTTGATTAAATGTACACACTATCTAACATGGGAAGGGTCCTTGTTGTTTAGATTGTGTCTTGAATTTTGAACCTTGTTCTTTCTATGTTGTACACCGCTGTGAGTCGCCCCCGGGCTGAGAACAGCGGTATATAAGCAAAGTAAGTAAGTAAGTAAGTAAATAAATAAATAAATTGTTAGTGTCTTGGCAAATTGACCAAGGCTTAACCCTTATTATTAATTTATTTATTTACCTTACTTATATACCGCTGTTCTCAGCCCGAAGGCGATTCACAGTGGTGTACAATAAACAACAACAGCAAGAATTCAATGCTAAGTATGAAAACAATTAACAGCCTACAGATTACACAGTTAATAAACAATTGCTACAGGATCCATTCACTATCGTCTCATCATCAGAAACATGATCCAAATTCGTCATCCATTGTTCCATTCCATTGTTCATTAACCAAGCATTGCACTAATTATTCGAACGCCTGCTCAAACAGCCAGGTCTTTAGTTTTCTACAGAATACCATTAGGGATGGTGCTAATCTAATGTCTGCCGGAAGGGCGTTCCACAGCCGAGGGGCCACCACCGAGAAGGCCTTATCTCTCGTCCCCACCAGCCGTGCCTGAGAAGCAGGCGGGATCAAGAGCAGGGCCTCCCCGGAAGATAAAGTCCTAGTGGGTTCATAGGCAGAGATGTGGTCGGATAGGTAGCTTGGGCTATTATCCAGTCTGGTGTCCTTGTCCTTAGCAAAACTATAAGCTACTATCTTTTATGGGGGGGAGGGTCATGTTCGACTTCACTATGTTTCTCAGAGAAGGACATCAGCTCCTAATGCAGGGGTCTTTCTGCCCCCTTCTCTCTTGAAGGGCTGATATCTCTGGCAAGGTACATGAGAGTATCCTTCTGGACTTCTATCACTGACTCCTTTGACCTTCAATCCAGATTACCCTGGAAATGAGATTAAACTCTATTCTACTTAAATGCTTTATTTATACTCTACCTACAGATTAGAGAGATGGGCCAAAACTAACAAAATGAAGTTTAACAGTGACAAATGCAAGATACTCCACTTTGGCAGGAAAAACGAAATGCAAAGATACAGAATGGGGGACGATGAGGGCTGGCTCGAGAGCAGGACGTGTGAAAAAGATCTTGGAGTCCTCGTGGACAACAAGTTAAACATGAGCCAACAATGTGATGTGGCGGCAAAAAAAGCCAATGGGATTTTGGCCTTCATCAATAGGAGCATAGTGTCTAGATCTAGGGAAGTCATGCTCCCCATGCTCTATTCTGCTTTGGTTAGACGACACCTGGAATATTGTGTCCAATTCTGGGCACCACAATTCAAGAGAGATATTGACAAGCTGGAATGTGTCCAGAGGAGGGCGACTAAAAGGATCAAGGGTCTGGAGAACAAGCCCTATGAGGAGCGGCTTAAGGAGCTGGGCATGTTTAGCCTGAAGAAGAGAAGGCTGAGAGGAGATATGATAGCCATGTATAAATATGTGAGAGGAAGCCACAGGGAGGAGGAGGGAGCAAGCTTGTTTTCTGCTTCCTTGGAGACTAGGATGCAATGGAACAATGGCTTCAAACTACAAGAGAGGAGATTCCATCTGAACATGAGGAAGAACTTCCTGATTGTGAGAGCTGTTCAGCAGTGGAACTCTCTGCCCTGGAGTGTGGTGGAGGCTCCTTCTTTGGAAGCTTTGAAACAGAGGCTGGATGGCCATCTGTCAGGGGTGCTTTGAATGCAATATTCCTGCTTCTTGGCAGAATGGGGTGGGACTGGATGGCCCATGAGGTCCCCTCCAACTCTAGGATTCTATGATTCTATGATTCTACCTTCTTGGTGTCTTTGCTTCTATCTTTTCCACGATACTAAGAAATGTCAGGCCCAGACATTGCAGAATCCCTGCTGGGAATTTCCACCCAGCAATTCCTGGAGTTTGTCTGGATTTCCCTCTGCCTTTTCCCTCATGGCTCCGATGGTGACATCTCAGTGCCAGAGGGACTTCCCATGGCCTTCTTCTGGGTGCGGAAGTGGTTGGGGTCTCAGTTCAGGTTCTTGTTTCCCTTCAATCCTTGGCTCAATTTCTGCTCCTCTTTCCAGCACTTTGATTTCACTACTAGGAAATACTGGAAGGTATTCTCTTCAGTTCATGTGAGAGTGACCTACTTCCTTGTGCTGATAATTGAAGACCATCATGGTTCCTGTTGGCATCACGCATCAAGGTCATTTCCAAATACTCTGTGCGTTGTATCCTGCTCAGTTTCCAGAGGTTGAGTTGTGCAATTTCTCTTGGAGGGGGATATAAAGGAGGTGGGAAGAGCTGGAGCTTTACTCCCTTCTGCCTCGCCATGAAGACCTCAACTGGCTGCATCGTCCTCCTTGCTCTCCTAGCAATGTCTGCTGTGATTCCCAGTACCTATGGGCATGGTGAGTGGTACCTGGCCAGAGATGCCCTTCTAAGGTATCTCTTTCCCCCATTTCCAGATGAGGAAGGCTCTGTAGATAAGACCTTGGTTCAAATATATGCATGCAATGGGAATGTTAAATTCATCCAACCCTTTGGCTCCATTCACATGTAGAGTATGGTTGATCATTGAGGTCCAGAGGTGCTTAGAGTGGTAGGTAAGGAGACCTCAGGTATCTGTTCCTATTGTTGTCTCCCGGGCATCAGGAGTAGCCCCTCTTGATTCTTGCAAAAGAATCCCACTCCCTGATCTCACATCGCTGCTGTTACAGAAGTGGAAGGGACCCATCACGCCGAGGTAGGAAATGGAAATGCAGTGGGATAGGAGCTATTTTACAAGGAAATAGTAAATCAATGGTGCTCAGTAGTGGTGATCAGCAGTGGGACACACACAGCATCACATGATAGCAATAGTGGCCCCGGTGGTCCATGCTCTGGTTACATCCCGTATAGACTACTGCAACGCTCTCTACGTGGTGTTGCCTCTGAAGACTGCCCGGAAGCTACAACTAGTCCAACGAGCGGCAACCAGATTACTAACAGGAGCGGGGTACAGGGAGCATACTACTCCTCTGCTGCGCCAGCTCCACTGGCTGCCAATCGGCTTCCGAGCACAATTCAAAGTGCTGGTTTGTTGTTCATTTGTTCAGTCATCTCCGACTCTTCCCTCCTGACTTTCAGAAAGCTGGTAAAATCTTGGCTTTGGAATATAGCATTTGCAGAATGATGATTGAGTCAATAACGGCTGACCACACTGGCGGATGGTGATTAATTTGTGATTGTACTCTGATGACCTGGCTTTTGTAATTGTATGATCTGTATTTTAATGTATTTTTGTATTAATGTATTATGATGCTATTATGTTTATTCTATGTGTGTATGAATTTTCTGCTGTCAGCTGGCCTGAGTCCCTCTTCGGAGGTCAAGAAGACCGGGTTATAAAAGCTCTAAATAAAATAAATAAATAAATAAATAAATAATTCAATCAATCCACTCATCACGCCTTCTCTTGCAGGAAAGCCCGGGAAATGCCCAACTCCACGCCGAGGCGATGCTACAACTTGTGATGTCAGGTGCCAATCAGATTCCCAATGCCCTGGACGCCAGAAGTGTTGCAAGTGGGGATGTGGAATACAGTGCCGTAATCCTGTCTAGGGTGAGTCCAATTCACTTGTGCTGGAGAGGACCTGTGTCCAGACTTGCAGAAATACTCATAGATACCTTGGACAGTGTCTTTGTTGTTGTTCATTCGTTCAGTCGTCTCCGACTCTTCGTGACCTCATGGGGACAGTGTCTAGATCCAGGGAAGTCATGCTACCCCTCTATTCCACCTTGGTTATGTCAGTGAGTATTTTATGTATGATGTATGTTTAAATGTAATTTTATGTAGTAGGATTGGAATTGTAATAGAATTGCATTGCCAGGATCTATGTTTACACAGAAGGCTGTGAGAATGTGACCCTGAATTCTTGCTGTGTGGAAGTTTAGGGAGTGCCAGAGATAACCTCCCTTCCAGCTGCAGTTTTTTTTTAAAGTGCCTATCTCTTTTGTTTTGTGTTTTTCGCATCTGTCTGCTGATGGTGTATGTTGTGTTTTTGAACTGCTCAAGTAAAGCTGAAACCTGCTTTTTACCGGAGACTCCAGAGTCCATTACTCAGTGCTTCCGCGATTATTTTGCCCACTTTAACAGGTTAGACCACACCTGGAATATTGTGCCCAATTCTGGGCACCACAATTGAAGAGAGATATTGACAAGTTAGAATGTGTCTAGAGGAGGGCGACCAAAATGATCAAGGGTCTGGAGAACAAGCCCTATGAGGAGTGGCTTAAAGAATTGGGCATGTTTAGCCTGAAGAAGAGAAGGCTGAGAGGAGACATGATGAGGGCCATGTATAAATATATGAGAAGAAGTCATAGGGAGGAGGGAGTGAACTTGTTTTCTGCTGCCCTGGAGACTAGGACGCGGAACAATGGCTTCAAACTACAAGAAAGGAGATTCCATCTGAACATGAGGAAGAACTTCCTGATTGTGAGAGCCATTCAGCAGTGGAACTCTCTACCCTGGAATTGTAGTGGAGTCTCCTTCTTTGGAGGCTTTTAAACAGAGGCTGGATGGCCATCTGTCGGGGGTGCTTTGAATGCAGTTTTCCTGCTTCTTGGCAGGGGGTTGGAGTGGATGGCCCAGGAGGTCTCTACCAACTCTACAATTCTATGATTCCATGAAGCAGTTGGCAATCCAGACTAAGGTGCAAAGACAACAATGCCTTTATTACGGGAACTCCACTCCTATCTTTCCTATCTTAAAGCTTATCTAATCTAGCTTGATTTTAGGGAAGGAGAATCATAGACACAGAATCATAGAATCAAAGGGTTGGAAGAGACCTCCTGGGCCATCATCCAGTCCAACCCCCTTCTGCCAAGAAGCAGGAATATTGTATTCAAAGGACCCCTGCCATCCAGCCCCTGTTTAAAAGCTTCCAAAGAAGGAGCCTCCACCACACTCCGGGGCAGAGAGTTCCGCTGCTGAAAGTCTCTCACAGTCAGGAAGTTCTTCCTCATGTTCAGATGGAATCTCCTTTCTTGTAGTTTGAAGCCATTGTTCCGTGTCCTAGACTCCAAGGAAGCAGAAAACAAGCTTGCTCCCTCCTCCTCCCTGTGGCTTCCTCTCACATATTTATACATGGCTATCATATCTCCTCTCAGCCTTCTCTTCTTCAGGCTAAACATGCCCAGCTCCTTAAGCCGCTCCTCATAGGGCTTGTTTTCCAGACCCGTGATCATTTTAGTCGCCCTCCTCTGGACACATTCCAGCTTGTCAATATCTCTCTTGAATTGTGGTGCCCAGAATTGGACACAATATTCCAGGTGTGGTCTAACCAAAGCGGAATAGAGCATGGGGAGCATGACTTCCCTAGATCTAGACACTAGGCTCCTCTTGATACAGGCCAAAATCCCATTGGAAGTTGGTTTCCATCATAGAGGTAGACCTAGAAGAAGGATGCTTGCAACTATCTTATCCTATTACTACTACTCACTGAGAGGCATCCTTCACTCTACACAGATTTTAGCCTTGTGACCAAATTAAGATCAAGGAAGAAGGGGAGAGTGGAGCTAAGAGCTGAATTTTGTTAGGGAAAATGTCTACGGCAATTCAAACAGAGAAGTCTCCATCACTACTGGGATAATGGCCATAGCAAACCAGTTGTTTCTCTCTGTTTTCCTTCAACCTCTTGACCCTAATTCCCTCTTCTTTTCACAGCCTGACCTTGAAGGAGACCTGGATCCATGGATAGTGAACACGGAAGACGTCTCACCAGAACTCCTCTACCCATCTCTCCTGCTCCATAAAAGTCCACATCCTGCTCTGCATCATCCTCACTTGCCATATAGATGAGGGTCCCAAGTCTGCTTTGCTAACTCCCCTCCTCCCCTTCCCAATAAATGTACCAATCATCTGCAGCTCAAGAGTCTGGTTTTATTTTTTTGGCTGGTGGGGAGGAGGTGGTCTTCTTTGGAATGAGGCTCATTGGAGCAAGCCTAATCTTGTATTGTCGAAGGCTTTCATGGCCGTTCAGTTTTTTGGTGTGGTTTGTTAGTGCCTGGGGGAAAGTCTACATAGGGACCACCAAACGCAGCAGCATTGTCCAAACACGAATTAAGGAACATGAAAGGAACTGCAGACTACTTCAGCCAGAGAAGTCAGCCATAGCAGAGCACATGATGAGCCAACCTGGACACAGCATATTGTTCGGTGCAGCTTACATGAGGCCGAGCCCAAAGTACAACAATAAACGCAATAACAATAACAATAACAATACAAGCAATGTTTTAAAAAAACAGTAAAACAATACATAAGCATTATCAATAGGACAACACACTTTAAAAACTATGGGTAGGCCAAATGTAAAATTAAAATTGAAAATAATGCTGGAGCATGGGCGAAAAGGTGATAGTGGTATTTGTGGAAAACATACAAGCAGGCCTAAAAATGTAAAGTGCTTTGGAGGACAAAGTGCTATGGGATCATTATTCTGGGAAGGGACACTGGAACAACCACGTCTTCAAGCTCCTCCTAAAGACTGCCAGAAATGGGGCCTGCCTGATGTCCTTAGGAAATGAGTTCCAGAGTCGAGGGGCCACCACCGAAAAGGCCCTCTCTCCACCAATTGCACCTGCGATGCAGGAGGGACCGAGAGCAGGGCCTCTCCAGATGATTGAAGAGATCATGTGGGTTCATATACAGAGATGCGGTCACGCAGGTAGGCGGGTCCCAAACCATTCAGGGCTTTGTAGGTAAGAACCTGCACCTTGAATTGGGTCCGGAAAATGAATGGCAGCCAGTGGAGCTCCTTGAACAGGAGGGTTGACCTCTCCCTGTAAGGAGCGCCAGTTAACAGCCTGGCTGCCGCCCATTGGATCATCTGGAATTTCCGAGCCATTTTCAAGGGCAGCCCCATGTAGAGCGCATTGCAGTAATCCAGTCTAGAGATGACTAAGGCATGGACCACCTTGGCCAGATCCGCCTTCCCGAGGTACGGTCGCAGTTGGCGCACGAGTCATAATTGTGCAAAGGCCCTTCCGGCCACCAGCAACGCCTGAGCCTTAACATAAGTGAAGAGTCCAGGAGGACACCCAAACTGCGGACCTGTGACTTCAGCGGGAGGGCAACCCCGTCCAGCACAGGTTGCCACCCTATACCCCGATCCGGTTTACGATCGACCAGGAGGACCTCTGTCTTGTCGGGATTAATCTTCGGCTTGTTCATCCTCATCCAGACAGCCACAGCAGTCAGGCACCCGTCTAGCACTCGAGGGGCTCTCGAGGGGCTTCCTTGGAGTTATGTAAAAGAGTAGTAGAGTTGTGTGTCATCTGCATAGAGATGGTACCCAACTCCAAAACTCCGGATGACCTCTCCCAGTGGTTTCATGTAGATGTTAAAAAGCATGGGAGACAGAATGGAGCCTTGCGGGATCCCACAGGTCAAAGGCCAGGGGTCCGAGCAGGTGTCTCCCAGCTTCACCATCTGGGATCGACCCTCCAGGAAAGACTGGAGCCACGACAAAGCCGTACCTCCAAGGCCCATCCCGGAGAGTTGTCCCAGAAGGATACCATGATCGATGGTATCAAAAGCCGCTGAAATGCCCAAGAGAACCAATAAGGTCACACTCTCCCTGCCCAGCTCCCTACGGAGATCACCCACCAAGGCGACCCAAGCCGTCTCGGTGCCATGGCCAAGTCTGATGCCAGACTGTGACTGATCCAGATAATTGATGTCATCCAGGAAGCTGAGCAGCGACCACCCACTCCAACACCTTGCCTAGAAAAGGGAGGTTTGAGATTGGTCTATAGTTATTCAAGACCGTGGAATCAAGGGAGGTCTTTTTCAGGAGTGGTCTGACCACAGCCTGTTTTAAGCCTGATGGAAAAATTCCTTGCTCCAACGATATATTGATGATTAACATAAACCAATCAATCACACCATCTTTGGCCGATTTAATTAGCCAAGATGGGCAAGGGTCCAGAGACGATATAGTAGCTGTCACTGCCCCAAGGGCCACCTCCACGTCCTCAGGACGAACAAGCCGGAAGGAATCCCACAAAACCGGACAAGCAGATTCCTCGGTCACCTCTCTTGGAACTGCAATCGAACTGGAGTCCAACTCAAGACATATCTGAGCAACTTTGTCTGCAAAGTGCTGAAAAAATTCGCAGCACCAAGTTTTTGGGTCATCGAAGGTCTCCTCCACCTCAGGGGGGTGAAGAAATTCCCCAACGACCCCAAACAACTCCGAAGATCTATTAGATGCAGATGCTATATGGGCAGTCGTGAAGGTCTCCCTGGCTACCCGTATAGCCGCGGAATAGGCCCTAAGTGAGGCCGTAGCCCGTGCTTGGTCAGATACAACCTGAGATTTCCTCCATTTGCACTTTAGCCTCCTTCTCGTGCACTTCTTCACAGCCAACTCCCCAGTAAACCAAGGAGATGGTGTGTCTCTACGCAACGAGAGGGGGCGTTCGGGAGCGATCAAGTCTATCATCCTGGCCATCTCACTGTTGTAGCAATCTACCAGAGTGTCGACATGATCACCAGGCTCCATGGCAGGAAGACCCCCAAGATTCCTCAGGAATCTTCCGGATCCCTCAGTCTCCTGGAGCAGATCATCTTAGTTGATCCTCCACCCCTGCGAAGGTTAGTGATCACAGTAAGTCTAAAGCTGATCAGGTGGTGGTCAGACCATGACAATGGAAGGATGTTTTCTCTTCCACTCTGACCATTCCACCGTCCGCCACAAAAACTAGGTCGAGTGTGTGTCCAGCCTGATGCGTGGGCACAGATATGACTTGTGATATGGTGCCTATGAAGTCCTGAGCTGCACCTGTTAAGGAGGTTTCAGCATGGATGTTAGTCTCCCAGCACAATCAAGCACTGGGAGACCAAAGCTGAATTGGAGACCACATCTGCTAGCTCAGGCAGGGAAACTGCTGAGTCGCGTGGTGGGCGGTACACCAGCAGAATCCCCAAGCTGTCACGGTTTCCCACCCTCAGGTGAACACACTCAAACCTGGGAAATTGCAGAACAGCGCATCTGATCATGGCGATGGACTGCCGAAAGACTACTGCGACCCCACCTCCCCATCCCCCAGACCTGGCCTGCTGGTGCACCCCAAAACCAGGTGGGCACAACTGGGAGAGATTTACCCCCCCCCCCCAGCTCGTCCAACCATGTCTCAGGGATGCAAGCCAGGACCGCCCTCTCATCCAGGATCAAGTCCTGAATGGCAGTGGTCTTACCACTGATGGACTTGGCGTTTAAAAGCAGGACCTTAAGTCCGGGGGAACTGCCATGGAGTCTACCACATCCTACCTTCTCCAGGGTCACAAGAACTCTGTTGCGCTTCTCCCTGGTGTGTTTGTGACCAGCAAATCTCCGCCCCCACACGACCTGGATGGCGCCCAACTCCTCCGGAACCCCTCTCTCTCCCTGGGAATTACATTCCGTGGCTAGTCAGCTCTCTATAGAAGGGGGGCTTGAACGTGGGTTACCCTGAGGATCATGTGCACATGCTTCCGATGTCGTGAGGGAAAGGGAATCATCAAGGGAACTAAGGGGGCTAAAGAGAGGGAGTGTCCTTGGGCGGGAGAGTGTGGCCGATTGGGTAGGGGCAACTGAAATGGATGGAGTTTTGAACAGATACAGTCCGGATGGCGGGGTCCTATCTGGGGAGCCAATTGTGGATTTATCATTGGAACCAGATGGTGCATGGTGAGATGGTTCCAGTGTTTCAACAAGGGGGCGAACATAAGGGTCCACAAACACCTTCCTGATGGTAATGTCCCACCTTTTTAAGCGTGATCGAATCGCTAGTAGCTCACCAGGCCATGAGTTATCTTCCAGTGTAATTAAAAGACAAGTAGAGCGATCATACGATTGATAGTCTCTACGTAACCATGTTATGGCCTTCACTCTGACATCTGATGGTCTCTTTGATAATAATTCTGCCAGAGATTTACGGACCGCCCTCTTTAAGGTCCATCTACCTCTATTGATCATCAAATCAGCTATTTCCACCGCAAAATTGCCCGTTCTCAAAAGCTGTTGTTCTTGGCCACGATCTGTGGTGGAATCCACAATAGAGTCTGATGTTAAATTAGCAGTTGTCCACAAAATGTCTGCAATTGTCTCCTGCTGCTCAGGACCATCCTGAACACTGAGGTCTTCTGAGCAGTAGTTGCTCCAACTAGCCAAAACCTGATTGCCGACAGCACTAAGAGGACCTTCATCATCTGCCCCCCCCCCCCAAAAAAAAACCCTGTGGAATGACCTGCCAATAGAACTCCAACAGGTAAATGAGCTGTCAGAATTTCAAAACCATATAAAGACCTATCTCTTCCAGCAGGCCTACCCAGACAGTCTTTAAGCATGGATTTTAAATGTGTGCCTTTTGTTTAATCTCAATTTTGTGTATTTTAATATGTATTTTATAGAAATACCTTTGAATATGTAGCTTTGTTTTTGCAATGTTTATGTATTTTATATATTCTATGACCTACCTAGAACTATGAGTAGAGACAGGTAAGAAATACAATTGTTTTGTTGTTGTTGTTGTTGTTGTTGTTGTTGTTGTTGTTGTTGTTTCTTTATTTACTATACTTGTATACCGCCTTTCTCAGCCTTATCGGCTTATTGTTATGAGCAATGAGGGATTTCTTTCCCAAAGGCATGGGTGGCTTTCTGGGCCAATGGCAAGGAGACTTCATTTGGGTTTTCTTCCAGGAGATGAAGGAGAACTTGGAGACCCTCAGGCAAATAAGGCCCCTCCCCTTGTCAAAAAAAGAAGAAGGTCTAGACACATGCGGTGCAGGGCATTGTTGCATTTATTATCAAAGCAGAATTGGGACTATTGGGACTATCAGTGGAATAAGTGAGGATGGTGCAGAGTGGGATTTGAACTTTCTGGGGAAAGGAGAGATGTGCAGAAGTCTTGGTGGTGGAGGGCTGCTGCCCATGGAGCCAGGCCTCCTTCAAATTCAGTCTGTGAAAAGAAGAGAGAGTCAGAAGCAGGAAGAGGAAATCACTCCGCAATATTCAATTGCAGGCTTATTTCTTGCAAAGCAGCATAATTGCTGCACATTTTGGCACATAGAGTGACATTCAGGAGATATGACAAAGGGTCAGAGAATTATAGAATCCTAGAAGCCATCCAGTCCACCCTAACAGGCAGCCATCCACCCTCTGTTTAAAGACTTCCAGAGAAGGAGACTCTTGTAGCCTATATCCCACTAGATTGGGAAGAGATCCTTGAAGGCCATCCCAGCCAACCCTCTTCTCCCAGGCAGAAACACACTATCTAAGCCCTCTCGAGAGATGGCCATCTAGCCTCCGGAGAGGGAGATTCTACTGGACTCCCAGGTGGCAGGTGATTGCATGGTCAAACAGCCCTGACTGCCAGGAATCTTTCCCTAATTTTTACATCAGCATTAGTCAACCTGGGGGAGTCACGAGGGGGGTGTCATAGGGGTCACCAAAGACCATTTGTATACTGCCTTTCTGAGTCAAAATTCTTTTTGATTGTAGGTGAATTATAAATCCCAGCAACTACAACTTCCAATTGTCAAGCCTATTTTCCCCAAACTCCACCAATGTCCACATTTGGGCATATTGGGTATCTGTGCCAAGTTTGGTCCAGATACATCATTGTTTGAGTCCACAGTGTTCTCTGGATGTAGGTGAACTACAACTCCAAAACTCAAGGTCATAGAATCATAGAATCATAGAATCAAAGAGTTGGAAGAGACCTTGTGGGCCATCCAGTCCAACTCCATTCTGCTAAGAAGCAGGAATATTGCATTCAAATCACCCCTGACAGATGGCCATCCAGCCTCTGTTTAAAAGCCTCCAAAGGAGGAGCCTCCACCACACTCCTGGGCAGAGAGTTCCACTGCTGAACGGCTCTCACAGTCAGGAAGTTCTTCCTCATGTTCAGGTGGAATCTCCTCTGTTGTGTGCCTACCAAACCCTCCCACTATTTTCTGTCGGTCATGGGAGTTCTGTGTGCCAAGTTTGGTTCAATTTCATTGTTGGTGAAGTTCGGAATGCTCTTTGATTGTAGGTGAACTATAAATCTTAACAACTACAATTCCCAAATGTCAAGGTCTATTTTCCCCACACTCCACCAGTGTTCACAGCCTCAAATGGGTTGGTCAAGGAGGTGCTAGCTCCAGCCCCAGAAAGCTCCAAGGCCAGGAAGAACTGGTTCCAGTTGTCTTTGGGGCCTCCAAGGTGGAGAGAGCACTCTAGTATGGAGTACTAGTACGGGCACATGGGCAAATGTTGCCCCATGTGGTTGCTCTTATCCTGATTTGCCTGCTGAACCACCCCTCTCTGGGCAGAATGGTCCTTTCCCATAACATTTGTATCCATGATATTTTGGTCTACCCGATTCTCACAGCTTCTGTGAGGCTCCTGAAATCCACTACTGAAGGTGCCACTACCAACCTGTTCTACTACTGCTGTCTGCATCTCTTGGGTTCCTTGGTGCCCACCTGGCCCTGACGGATAATGACTACCTTGATGATACTACTCACCTTCAGGCATGGCCACCATTGCCGGGTTGCTATCCAGGCTTGCTGCAGGAGGCACCCCTGTCGGCACTGCCACCTCCATCTCCAGTTTGGGAGCCTTGCTTGTTGTGGGAGACCCAGCTGCCGACGCTGTCACCGTTACAAGAGGCTTCCTTGTTGGCCTGGCAGCCGTTGGTTTGGGCGCCAATCTCTCCATAACCCCTAAGCGAGACAAGACCTTTTTATTAAAATCAGCCTTATCAGCTAGATTGATGTTTGCAAGGTGATATCCTGCTGCTTTTCAAACTCCACCACCCATGATAAAATTAATATGACTTCCCCAACCGATGCCTCATCATCACTCATGATGAAACAACAACCTTCTGCCAGTATCACAGAAGGCTGCAATTGGATGTTCATCATTGCCCGTATACCTTCCTGTTATAACAATGGCCACCCAAGCCCTTGAAAGGTTTCACTGCAAAAGCTAAAGGAGATCTGGAAAAGGGTCAGAGAATTATATAATCTTAGAGGTGAAAGGGGCCAGCTACGTCCGTACCTCGCTAAGGCTGATCTGGTCGGGGTGGTCCATGCCTTAGTCACCTCTAGACTGGATTACTGCAATGCGCTCTACGTGGGGCTGCCCTTGAAAACGGCTCGGAAATTCCAGTTGGTCCAACGGGCAGGATGTTAACTGTGGTCCATTACAGAGAGAGGTCAACCCTCCTGTTTAAGGAGCTCCACTGGCTGCCGTTTATTTTCCGAGCCCAATTTAAGGTGCAGGTGCTTACCTACAAAGCCCTGAACGGTTTGGGACCACCCTACCTGCGTGACCGCATCGCTGTCTACGAACCCACACGCTCACTCCGGTCATCTAGAGAGGCCCTGCTCGTGATCCCGCCCGCGTCACAAGCGCGCTTGGTGGGGACGCGAGACAGGGCCTTCTCCGTGGTGGCCCCCCGCCTCTGGAACGCCCTCCCGAAAGATCTCAGACAAGCCTCTACACTGGCAGTCTTCAGGAAGAATTTGAAAACCTGGCTGTTCCAATGTGCCTTTTCAGATTAGGAATCTCCCAGGACCAAATCCCAGAAGCACTTTAGTACCAAATCACCGCACACTGCACACCGCACTTATATCATAATCCCACACCCCTCCGATACATCAGCACTTTTAACCTTGTACCCCTACTCCGGCCGACTCAGTTTTTAATAATGTCTTGTCGTATTGCTATTGTTATTGTTTTTCTGCTTAACTGTTTTATTTGCTAGATATTGTATTGTTGTATTGTGTTGGGCTTCAGCCTATAGTGAGCCGCATCGAATCCTTCGGGAGATGCTAGCGGGGTATAAATAAAGTTATAATAATAATAATAAAGGGACCCCAGAAGCTGTCCAGTCCACCTTAAGAGTGTTGCTACTAAGAGGTTGCAACGGACTTTATCTAAGTTGTAGTAAGGATCAAGGCTATTTGTGCTACAGCTGTCTCAGTTAATTGGAGAGTTAATTGAGAGCATTACTATCTTGTGTGTAAAGATAGCTATTGTGGGTTTAGTTTCTTTGCCATTGTGTGCTAATGCCATTGTGCTAATGCCATTTGGCATTGTGTGCTAATGCCATTAAATCCAGACATAGTTTTCTAAGATCTACAGAGACACTCGTGGGAACACCCCAGCAAGCGAGAGACCAAACGTGGCAGGCTCAAACCCAGAACCTCAACTAGGCCTGGGTAACAATGGAAAAAATTGTTTCTAAACTCGCTTCGTTTTTAGGGGACCATCGCGTTTTGGTTTTTTTAAGAATTCTGAAATTTTGCTTTTAAAAATTTCAAAATTTATGAAATTTCGTAAAATTACGAATCGATTCGTTAATGGCGAACGCAATTGCACAATATGCTAAAAAAAAACCCTCCAAATGGGTCAGGGGGAACTTCTGAAGCTTCCATCTCCCTCTGTTGTTGACTGTTGGTGTGATAAAACAAACAACAACTATAAAACTTGCACCGGACATGCGAAAATAATTTCGAAATAATTTCGAAATAATTACGAAATAATTACGAAATAATAACGAAATAATAACGAAATAAATTGAAAAAATTGTTTCGAATCTAATTTACTCCTCACACTATTCCTGCATGGCTCAATATTGGATTGTAAGCTAATTTAAATACGAATTAATAACGAATTACGAAATTAACGAACGAAACTGCCCAAGCCTAACCTCAACCAATGGCTGATACCAAATGAGAGACTTCCCCCTGGGCACACAGAAGACGGGGCGACTTGGAAGGCGCTGAACAGACTGCGCTCTGGCACCACGAGCCAACCTTCAGAGACGGGGCCACAAAGTGGAATCCTCGACATGTGAGTGTGGAGAGGAGCAAACCACTGACCACCTGCTGCAATGCACCCTGAGCCCTGCCACATGCACAATGGAGGACCTTCTTGAGGCAACACCAGAGGCACTCCAAGGGGCCAGATACTGCTCAAAGGACATTTAATCAACTACCAAACTCACACATTTTGTATTTTCTCTGTTTGTTTGCTTTGTTCTGTTAGAAATGTAATATAATTGACTGGCTGCCCTGACATGAGAAATAAATAAATTGTGCGTCTATGCCTCTGTCCATTTTTGCCTTTGTGCCATTTTGCCTTGTGTAAGCATTGCGTGTTATGCTGTGCCGGGGAATATGCTGCAGACGTCCTGTGAAGACAAAGCCATGTGAAGGAAGACAAGGTTTCCTGCTTATCACAGCTGAGTAGAGATAACTCTCAGAAGATTTGTGTTACTTTTGTGGAAACAGCAATCCTGCTATTTTGTTTTGTATGCTGCCAATACTACAATATTGTCTTTTACTACTTTAAGCCAAAGTCTCATGTGTTTTTCTTTTATGAGCCAATTCATCACACACGAAGTTAACAGGGCTAGAGTCAATCTGCATGCTACTCATGCTAACGCACGACAAAGAGACAGCCACCCAGCCTCTGTTTAAAGACTTCCAGAGAAGGAGACTCTCAGGTAATGTATATCTCACTAGAACTGAAAGGGATCCTTAAAGGCCATCCAGTCCAACCCCCTTTTTCCAGGCAGAAACACACCATACAAGCCCTCCCGATAGATGGCCATGCAGTCTCCAAAGGGGGAGATTCCACTGAACTCCCAGGCAGCAGCAGACTGCTAGGAATTTTTTCCCTAATTTTAGATGGAAGTGTTTCCGAGTCTCTGGAGATAAGGATGTTGGGAAACGATGCCTGCTGTACTCTGAAAACATGCATCTGCAGATGTCCCCTTTCTCAAAGGAAGAAAGATGAAGACATCCTTTCCAAGCCCCTTGGTCTCCAATCCCTTGGAAATACTTGGGCCGAGTGGCAGATCAGCAAAGAAGCATCCAAGACATCTGCTTTTTACAAGGGCCCCTGTACAAAACCCCTTTGGTAGCCCCACTTCTTCCATTTCCCCCATTAGGGTTCCTTGAGGAAAAACTCAACCGGAGTTGGATGTGTGCTTTGGCCACATCACAAGAAGAAAGGAAAGCTTAGAGAAGACAATGATGCTGGGGAAAATGGAAGGAAAAAGGAAGAGGGGCCGAGCAAGGGCAAGATGGATGGATGGTATTCTTGAAGTGACTGGATTGACCTTAAAGGAGCTGGGGGTGGTGACGGCTGACAGGGAGCTCTGGTGTGGGCTGGTCCATGAAGTCACAAGGAGTTGTAAACGACTGAACGAATGAACAACAACTACAAGTTGGATGTGTGACTAGAGCTGGAAGGGAAATGTTTCCACTTTTGGAGTGTTCCAATAAAGGAGATTTAACAGTGATGATGATAATGATGATGATGAGCCCCCAGTGGCGCAGTGGGTTAAACCCCTGTGCAGGCAGGACTGAAGACCGACAGGTCGCAGGTTCGAATCCGGGGAGAGGTGGATGAGCTCCCTCTATCAGTTCCAGCTCCTCATGCGGGGACATAAGAGAAGCCTCCCACAAGGATGATAAAAACATCAAATCATCCGGGTGTCCCCTGGGCAACGTCCTTGCAGACGGCCAATTCTCTCACACCAGAAGCGACTTGCAATTTCTCAGGTTGCTGACATGACAAACATCATCATCATCATCATCATCATCATCATCATCTATAACATTGTGGCCTTTTACTCTAGTTTCTTTGGTGATTTTGGTCTGTAGCATTTTCACTGCTGCGGTTTACACATTGTTTGCAGACAACTTTTGTAAAACAGACACACTTCATTTCTCTGATAGGCTTGTGCAAGCTGGCCAAAAGGCATGCCATTTTGGGGTCCATTTTCAGCTAACCCCTCATTCTCTTCACTGGGATGTTATTCCAGTCAGGAGGAGTGTTGCCATTTTCATTCGGCAAAGATTTGGCCCACTGGCTACAATGGGAAACTTTGAAGCCTCACTCCTTGGTCATTTTAAGGTCTATCTGCATGAAACCTACCTGTTTTAGACCCCATTTACAATTTACAATTCACCAATTTATGAATTTTTTGGAATTGTTTTAAATTTTTACCATAACATTTTTAAAAATAAGACAAACTGCAAGACAGTGTTCTGGGAATTGTAGTTGCTGGTTGTGTCCATTGTCAGCCAATCAGAGAGTGGATATAACCAGGCCTTTTATTGACTGAGAAACAGAGAGAGAGAGAGAAAACTTCCACTCCCATCATGTTCCTAGAAGAACTCAAGAGACTCTTCAATGCCCGCCCCATGCAAATGTTTCTGGGAAAGTGAGTTCCCAGCAGAGCCCTCTCTGGAGGAGGAGCCTAGGGAAGTTTTTGTCATGTATCATGTTCTGCAGTTGATGCTGGTTAGTGGTGGTAGGCCTAGCAGTTGGTGATTGATGTCTTATTTCTAAAGGGTTGAGTAATCTGTAAGTAAGAGTTCATGGGTGAAAGCAATTAAGGGTGGAGGCATGCAAGAGATGTGTTGCAACTGGGTGTTTCTGGATAGAAGGAACTAGCCTTGGGACTGATCCTTGGGAGAAAAGTATTTGTTTTATTTTGGTGGTAGATGCTGCTGGTTTTCCCCCAGGTTCGTGGATTTTCGGTATCCTGACCTGTCTCCTGTACTCTTGGAAGCTTGAATCTTTGGATTGGCTTTTGTCTATGCTATAGACTCTTGATCCCTGAACTTTGCTCATTGAACTCTCGGCTTTTGACCACTGGACTGGACCTTGAACCTGCAACAGCGTTTGCTGTCAGTTTTGTTTTATATTCTATGGCTGAGTGCAATCTTTATGTTTTATATTTTGGACTATTAAAACAGCCAGACAGTAAGTGCTGTTTTATTTAAATTGTTTGGCACGAACTGGGAGTTTGTTTGGTTCATCTCTGCCTGAATACAGCAGAGCCCTGGCAACGTGACAGTTTTCTGCTGCCGGGAAGGGATAAATCTGGCTCTCTTGATCTGTTTTGCCCAGCTTTTCAGTTCCCTTCTCCATGTTCTGTTTTCGGGGGATTGCATGAAATGGACCACCAAATATTACAAGTCACTTTCGATCACATTGATCCAAAGTGACTAGTCTCTCATATAGACTAACATTTTCCTCAAAATTGTAATATTATTGAATCCAGAATACAGGAAAGGTGACTCTACATCAGTCAATAGCCAACCCATTTCTTGCAAAGCTGTAGAATGACATTACAGATGTTTGGGTACTTTCAGAAAGGGAAGAGAGTGACTTTGGGAAAAAAAGACAAGAAATAAGAAACTTTCCCACCTCGGCACAGCCGGGTGGAAGAGATGTTTGCCTCCTCCCCCGAGGAGAGAACAATGAGTTCCGTCAGAACTACTTTGAAGGGGTGGAGCCAGGCCCTCTACACTGTCCTGCCCCCTTCTTCATTCAGGAGCCAAGCGTCGACCCACCACTCCTGCCCATTAAACAGTATATTACGGTTGCTGTTACAGGGCCGGGTAGGATTTTTTTCCCCTCCTACACCCTAGGAGGGTTTTTTCACCTACCATATGCTGTTGCAGGGCAAATTGGGATAGTGTGGCATTAAATAGGTGGTCATGGTAAACAGTTAAGAAAAAGCTAAAATTTGGTGTATGTCCAATGCACCCCCTTCAGGGGTGAAGGCCATTAACTAAGACACTCACCTAAGGTGCAATTTGATGAGGTGAGGGGAATTCTAATGGGATGAGTCAGGTCTCAAATACCCCGAGAGGAATTTCTCCAACACATTTCACTTTGAGGTTGCCCGGATTAGGTTCCCTGGGGACCCGGATGTTTCGCCCTATCTAGCCAAGGTGTAGCCAGACAGGGACGCTACCTCGGCTTTGCCACCAAGTTCAGGATCCCTAGATTTCGATCCAATAGGTAACAATTAATGAAAGTTGCCCATATTTAAACCCAAATACTGGTGTGTGGTCTCGTTATTTTGGGAGTTGATAGGCAAGTCATGGAATGCAGCTAGAACAGGCACTAATCTAGAGTCTCATAAAGCCTGTCCAAGAAGATGAAAAGGTGACAAGGCAGAGGCTCAAGAGGGAAAAGTCGCTCAGCTTTTGGGGGGAAGGGGTGTTTTGGGGCAGAATGGTTCCAGTTTCCTGTCAAGAACACCAGCTTCAAGGTTTCCTTACCAGACATGGGCATCAAACAGGTCTTCCCACATGAAATTTGACAGCACTTCATCTTGCCAGGACAACAAGCATCAGTTTTACATGGAGGATTTTTGCAAGGATTGGTGTGTCCTGGAGGAGCTCTTTTTGGACACACACCTGGTTTCACTGGAAAAGCAAATGGAGACACATCAGAATCAGAATCAAGCAGAAGGTCCTTTTCAGAGTTCTGGAGGAGGAATTTCACAGCTGCTTCCCATTAGGACAAATAGAGAGGTGTTAGCACCCCTCAAAAAACGTTGTAATAGTACCTGGATTTTTAATATTAAGCATAATTGCATACAATAGGTCATTGTACCATGCTACACAGAACCGAGAAGGACAGAATCCACTTCAGCACTCAAAGGAGATCAGCCAATGGTAGTAATAGTAGTAGTATTTATATTCCACTTTTTCTCCTTCAAACAGACTCAAGGCAGCCAACGCTAAATATCATACTAGATACAGATTAAAAACCCAACACATATAAACATGTAAATACAATTAAACAATGAAAATATTGGGGGGAAAAACATAGTTAAAACCAACAAGACCAGGAGCACCTCTGTCTTGTTTGGATTAGGCTTCAATTTGTTTGTCCTCATCCAGTTCATTACAGATGGTTTAGGACCATGACAGCTTCCTTGGCTTTAGCTGGAAAGGAGTAGTAGAGCTGGGTGTCATCTGCATATACATGGCACCACAACCCAAAACTTCGGGTGGGCTCTCCCAGTAGTTTCATGCAGATGTTGAACAGCATGGGGGAAAAGACAGAGTGGGAGCAGAAGATAGATAGATAGATAGATAGATAGATAGACAGACAGATTCAAAGAATCCTAGAGTTAGAGGAGACTTTGTGGGCCATCCAGTCCAACCACGTGCCAAGAAGCAGAAAAATTGCATTCAAAGCACCCCCGACAGATGGTCATCCAGCATCTGCTTCAAAGCCTCCAAAGAAGGAGCCTCCACCACACTCTGGGGCAGAGAGTTCCACTCTCACAGTTAGGAAGTTCTTTCTCATGTTCAGATGGAATCTCCTTTCCTGTAATTTGAAGCCATTGTTCCATTGTATCCTAGTCTCCAGGGAAGCTGAAAACAAGCCTGCTCCCTCCTTCCTAGGACTCCCCCCCCCCCATATTTATACATGGCCCTCATCATGTCTCCTCTCAGCCTTCTCTTCTGCAGGCTAAACATGTCCAGTTCTTTAAGCTGCTCCTCATAGAGCTTGTTCTCTAGACCCTTGATCCTTTGAGTTGCCCTCTTCCTCTGGATACATTCCAGCTTGTCAACATCTCCCTTCCATTGTGGTCCCTACAATTGGATGCAAGTATTCCAGGTGTAGTCTGACCAAGACAGAATAGAAGAGTAGCGGGACTTTCCTGGATCTAGACCCTAGATCTAGATAGATAGATAGATAGATAGATAGATAGATAGATAGAGATAGAGATAGAGATAGAGATAGAGATAGAGATAGAGATAGAGATAGAGATAGATAGATAGATAGATAGATAGATAGATAGATAGATAGATAGATAGAACTCCAGAGGCTGGTGGAATGTCCTGACAGCCCCTTTTTCCTCCTTGCATCTCAATCTTTAGTTTTCCCTGAAGAAAAGCACTCACATCTATTGACCGCCACAGCGTGAAATTCATCCCCAGAAGGTGTTGTGCAAAGAAGCAAAGGTGAAGGGCAGAAGAAGCAGTGGAGCAAGCCTCTTGTCAGGACCCCATGGCTACATCCATTTCTGTAGCCAAGCCCAACTTGTCCTTCCTTCCCTGGATTTGCCTGAGCTTCCATACTCACCTTTTTTGCTTCCATGCCCATCGGAAGCAGAAGAACAACCGGCCCAGAAGACGAGGAGGGCGAGGAGGACAAGTCTGGACTGCATGGTGCCCTTTTGGAAAGTATGCATCTCCCTTGATCCAGGCAGGGATCTTATAAACCTGAAGGAGAGGGAGGGTCTGGCTGGCAATTGGGCCACAGTTGCTCAAGATGGGTTTGCCAATGGGAGAAGATTCCTCTTGGCACAAGATTTGGAACTCGGTGTCAGTTGATCTCCAGGAATCCTATTGCAATGGCCTTGCCCAAGTTTCCTTGCAGCTTCCTAGAATGTAAACACTTTGGAACAAGAGCTGCTCGGAAGAGATTTTGACAATGGCTAGAATTTATAGGAAATGTGTGAGTGATTGAAAGACCCATCAAGAAAGGGAAGTATGAATAAAGCACAACATAGCTGGATGTAATTTCCAAGGTACTCCAAAGCAAGGATCGATGGAGTCTGTGCTAGTCCAGAAAGATACTCCAACATACCTATCAGACCTTCAAGATTTTCTCCTTTGCTGGCTAAAGAGATGGGTGGGATGCGAAAAGACCCCCTGGGAGAGGAGCTGGAGCTCTTCTCTAAGGAAAAAGCCACCAATTTCTGTGCTTTTTGTGACTTATAGACCCACTTCTTGCCCAGATCCAGGCTATCTGAAGGACTGTAGGTTCTCCAATGAGTCTGCCCAGGTGAGGAGATCTTCAGTTTGCAGACACCAAATGGGGAGGGATAGCCACTATTCCAGAGGACAGGAGCAGAATTCAAAACGATCTTGACAGATTAGAGAGATGATGGGCCAAAACTAACAAAATGAAGTTCAACAGGGACAAATGCAAGATACTCCACTTTGGCAGGAAAAACGAAATGCAAAGATACAGAATGGGGGACGCCTGGCTCGAGAACAGTACGTGTGAAAAAGATCTTGGAGTCCTCGTGGACAACAAGTTAAACATGAGCCAACAATGTGATGTGGCGGCAAAAACAGCCAATGGGAATTTGGCCTGCATCAATAGGAGTATAGTGTCTAGATCTAGGGAAGTCATGCTCCCCATGCTCTATTCTGCTTTGGTTAGACCACATCTGGAATATTGTGTCCAGTTCTGGGCACCACAATTCAAGAAAGATATTGACAAGCTGGAATGTGTCCAGAGGAGGGCGACTACAATGATAAAAGGTCTGGAGAACAAGCCCTATGAGGAGCGGCTTAAGGAGCTGGGCATGTTTAGCCTGAAGAAGAGAAGGCTGAGAGGGGATATGATAGCCATGTATAAATATGTGAGAGGAAGCCACAGGGAGGAGGAGGGAGCAAGCTTGTTTTCTGCTTCCCTGGAGACTAGGACGCAATGAAAGAATGGCTTCAAACTACAAGAGAGGAGATTCCATCTGAACATGAGGAAGAACTTCCTGACTGTGAGAGCCGTTCAGCAGTGGAACTCTCTGCCCCGGAGTGTGGTGAGGGCTCCTTCTTTGGAAGCTTTTAAACAGAGGCTGGATGGCCATCTGTGAGGGGTGATTTGAATGCAATATTCCTGCTTCTTGGCAGAATGGGATTGGACTGGATGATGGCCCAGGAGGTCTCTTCCAACTCTTTGATTCTATGATTCTAAGACTGTATGGAAGCTTCAAATGGTCCAATGCTCAGCAGCCAGGTTACTAACAGGAGCGGCACTCAGGGAGCATACTACTCCTTGGTTGTGCCAGCTCCACTGGCTGTCAGTTTGCTACCGGGCACAATTCAAAGTGCTGGCTTTAGCCTATAAAGCCCTAAACGGTTCTGGCCCAACTTACCTGTTCGAACGGATCTCCTCCTATGAACCAGCTAGGAGGTTAAGATCATCTGGGGAGGCCCTGCTCTCGGTCCCGCCTTCATCACAAGTACGGTTGGCGGGGACGAGAGACAGGGCCTTCTCTGTGGTGGCCCCTCGGCTATGGAATGCCCTTCCTACAGAAATTAGATCGGCTCCCTCCCTGTTAGCATTTCGGAGAAGATTGAAGACCTGGCTGTTTGAGCAGGTGTTTGAAAAGGCAGTGTAACTAATATAGAAATATGGAACAATTGGATGATGAGACTGGATCTTGATTTCAACGATGAGACAATATGAGATGCTGATGTTTATTGATTGTTATTCTTAAACTGTTTTCACTGTTTTTATCATGTTTTATGTATTGTATTGTTGTTGTGAACCACTATGAGGGCTGAGAAGAGTGGTATAAAAGTGCAGTCAATCAATCAATCAATCAATCAATTTCCAAGGTAATCCAAAGCAAGGGTCAATGAAGTCTGTACTAGTCCAGAAAGATACTCCCACACACCTATCAGACCTTCAAGATTTTCTCCTTTGTTGGTTAAATTGATGGATGGGATGCAAAAAGACCCCCTGGGAGAGGAGCTGGAGTTCTTCTCTAAGGAAAAAGCCACCAATTTCTGTGCTTCTTGTGACTTATAGACCCACTTATTGCCCAGATCCAGGCTATCTGAAGGACTGTAGGGTCTCCAATGAGTCTGCCCAGGTGAGGAGATCTTCAGGGGAGGCTTTTCTCTCTATTCTATGGTTTTCTCGTCATTTTCTAGTGGGCATTTGGGAGACAGGTGATAGGGAGGAGGCTGCACCATGGCATCTAGTATCAGATCAATATCACCAGAAACACCCATATTGGAGCAAGTCACATTCCCTGATAGAGAAGATGCAAATGCTGCTGGGTTGGGCAGAGGAGAAGATGCTATCTCTGGAGGAAGAGGATCCACTGAGGAAAGGAGACTGGCTTTGTTTGTGTTTCTCCCAGCATGGTAGGGGGTTGGACTGGATGGTCCATGTGGTCTCTTCCAACTCTACAATTCTATGATTCTATAATTAAGCCAATTCAATATTGACCAGAGATAAGGAAGCTTTCACTCAGGTTTTCGACATGATCACAACAGTTTTCAACATGATCACAACAGAACTGGGACAATGGAAAATAGACCTATTTACATTCCTGGAAAATGCTAAGCCGCCAAGTTTCGTTGACCCAATTGGGAATAGCAGAAACCATTGACACATACCCTTCCCTGGTCTCCAGACACGCAATGCATTCCGTATCATTGCTTCACAGACTGATGGGAAGCACTTGGAAAGAAAAGACCCTGTTGATCATGGTGATTCCAGCCTGGGCCTGAAGGTCCTCTGTTTCTGAGGTCATCCTTTTTCTGCTTGGAGAAAGAGGAAGCCTTCCATAGCAGACCTCCATGCCCATCCATGCAAACAAAGTAAAATAGAATGGGGCTGGATGAGGAAAGGGATGGGAAAGGGGATGAACAGTACAAAAGGGGAAGGAGAAACAGAAGTAATGCAAAAAAGCCAAACTCCAAGGGAACCCTTTCTGGGGTGAAAGACCACCAGGAAAAGATGGAAGGAATCATAGAATCATAGAATCAAAGAGTTGGAAGAGACCTCCTGGGCCATCCAGTCCAACCCCATTCTGCCAAGAAGCAGGAATATTGTATTCAAATCACCCCTGACAGATGGTCATCCAGCCTCTGTTTAAAAGCCTCCAAAGAAAAAGCCTCCACCACACTCCCTCCGGGGCAGAGAGTTCCACTGCTGAACGGCTCTCACAGTCAGGAAGTTCTTCCTCATGTTCAGATGGAATCTCCTCTCTTGTAGTTTGAAGCCATTGTTCCACGTCCTAGTCTCCAGGGAAGCAGAAAACAAGCTTGCTCCCTCCTCCCTGTGGCTTCCTCTCACGTACTGATACATGGCTATCATCATATCTCCTCTCAGCCTTCTCTTCTTCAGGCTAAACATGCCCAGCTCCTTAAGCCGCTCCTCATAGGGCTTGTTCTCCAGACCTTTTATCATTTTAGTCGCTCTCCTCTGGACACATTCCATCTTGTCAATATCTCTCTTGAATTGTGGTGCCCAGAATTGGACACAATGTTCCAGGTGTGGTCTAACCAAAGCAGAATAGAGCATGGGGAGCAGGACTTCCCTAGATCTAGACACTAGGCTCCTATTGAGAACATTCTCTTTATCATGTATGAGTCACTTCTGGTCGCTTCTGGAGTGCTACAGAACAGGAGCTTTTTTGTTGAGTTCCAGGGCCACAAAAGCATAGCGAAAACAGAAGAATGGCCTGCCTCAGGGAAGCATGCTTGCTCCATCAATGTTCAACATCTACACAAATGACCAGCCACTGCCAGAAGGGACAGAGAGTTTCATCTATGCTGATGATCGTGCCATCACTGCTCAAGCAGGGAGCTTTGAGATGGTTGAACAGAAGCTCTCCAAAGCTTTAGGTGCTCTTACTGCCTATTACAGGGAAAACAGCTGATTCCTAATCCATCTAAAACACAGACATGTGCTTTTCACTTTAAGAACAGACAAGCATCCCAAGATCTGAGGATGACCTGGGAAGGAATCCCATTGGAGCATTGCAGCACATCCAAATACCTGGGAGTCACTCTGGACCGTGCTCTGACCTACAAGAAGCAGTGCCTGAATACCAAGCAAACAGTGGGCGCTAGAAACAATATCATACGCAAGCTGACTGGCACAACCTGGGGATCACAACCAGACACAGTGAAGACATCTGCCCTTGCGCTTTGCTACTCTGCTGGTGATTACGCATGCCCAGTGTGGAATGCATCTCATCATGTTAAAACAGTGGATGTGGCTCTTCATGAGACATTCCATGTTATCACAGGATGTCTGCGCCATATACCACTGGAGAAATTATACTGTTTAGCCAGTATTGCAACACCTGACATCCGCTGGGAAGTAGCAACCAAAGGACCAAGGCAGTGACATCTCCAGCTCATCCCCTGTTTGAGTATCCACCAGCACGCCAATGACTTAAATCAAGAAATAGTTTTCTAAGATCTACAGAGACACTCGCTGGAACATCTCAGCAAGCGAGAGTCCAAAAGTGGCAGGCTCAAACCCACAAACTCGATCAATGGCTGATACCAAATGAGAGACTCCCCCCTGGGCACACAGAAGACTGGGCGACTTGGAAGGCACTGAACAGACTGCGCTCTGGCACCACGAGATGCAGAGCCAACCTCAAGAAATGGGGCCACAAAGTGGAATCCACGACATGAGAGTGAGGAGAGGAGCAAACCACTGACCACCAGCTGCAATGCAACCTGAGCCCTGCCACATGCACAAGGGAGGACTTTCTTATAGTAACATGAGAGGCACTCCAAGTGGCCAGCTATTGGTATGTATGTATGTATGTAATGTATGTATGTATGTATTTATTTGTTTATCGTGTCAGGCAACCAGACAATTGTATTACATTTCTAACAGAACATAACAAACAAACAGACAAAACACAAAATTTGCAAGATTGGTAGTGGATTAAATGTCCTTTGACCAGTATCTGGCCCCTTGGAGTGCCTCTGGTGTTGCCGCAAGAAGGTCCTCCCTGGTGCACGTGGCAGGGCTCAGGGTGCATTCCAGCAGGTGGTCTGTGGTTTGCTCTTCTCCACACTCGCATGTCGAGGATTCCACTTTGTGGCCCCATTTCTTGAGGTTGGCTCTGCATCTCGTGGTGCCTGTTGTACTGTTCAGTGCCCTCCAAGTTGCCCAGTTGGTTTTGTTTCCTGTGTGCACCATAAGTCAATAAAAAATAATTTAACAACTTTATGGCATGAGCTCAAAGGAGTCATGATAATGCTCCGCTCTTCAAAATAACAAACAACAGAACTTTTGTCACCGGGATCCTTACAAAAGAACTGGGAGGAAATGATATTCCATGTGCCTTTTTAATCTGATGGTGATAATGGCTTTGAGAAACCTGAAACCATTCCTTTAATCCGTGTGGTGCAATCCGAAGGCAACAGTTGTGAAGCACCCATTTGCGGGAAGTGCTGCCCTTCTCGTCGGTGCTCCACAGCCTCCGAATGGAATCTTTACTAGAATAGGATGTCATTGGGAATTTCCACTCATTTGTTTACTATTAATTATTAATTTTTTTAAAAAGGAGGCTACCGGTTTCAGGAATTCCCTAAACTTTGAACTCTTTCACATTGGAAATGCAACAAAGCAGAGCACTGAAGACTGCCTCACAATAGAATCCTAGAATCAAAGAGTTGGAAGAGACCTCCTGGGCCATCCAGTCCAACCCCATTCTGCCAAGAAGCAGGAATTTTGCATTCAAATCACCCCTGACAGATGGCCATCCAGCCTCTGTTTAAAAGCTTCCAAAGAAGGAGCCTCCACCACACTCCGGGGCAGAGAGTTCCACTGCTGAATGGCTCTCACAGTCAGGAAGTTCTTCCTCATGTTCAGATGGAGTCTCCTTTCTTGTAGTTTTAAGCCATTGTCCCATTGTGTCCTAGTCTCCAGGGAAGCAAAAAACAGCTTGCTCCCTCCTCCCTGTGGCTTCCTCCCACATATTTATACATGGCTATCATGTCTCCTCTCAGCCTTCTCTTCTTCAGGCTAAACATGCCCAGCTCCCTAAGCCGCTCCTCATAGGGCTTGTTCTCCAGACCCTTTGAGTCGCCCTCTTCCTCTGGACAGTTTCCAGCTTGTCAGTATCTCTCTTGAATTGTGGTGCCCAGAATTGGACACAATATTCCAGGTGTGGTCTAACCAAAGTGGAATAGAACATGGGGAGCAGGACTTCCCTAGATCTGGGCACTATGCTCCTCTTGATGCAGGCCAAAATCCCATTGGCTTTTTTTGCCGCCACATCACATTCCTGGCTCATGTTTAATCATGTTTAATCATGTTGTCCATGAGGACTCCAAGATCTTTTTCACATGTACTGCTCTCAAGCAAAAGTGATTCTAAATCTATGATTCACTAGGGCAGTATCTCTCAACCTTTCTAATACCGCGACCCCAATCCAGTTCCTCATGTTGTGGTGACCCCCAACCATAACATTATTTTCGTTGCTACTTCATAATTCTCCAGCAAAGGATCACCACCTTGTCGTGGTGCTGGAGCTTGAGGACCTCAATGATGTCATGAGCAAAACTGTGAAAGGCCACCCAAGACGGGACGGTCGTGGCAGAGAGGTCAGACCAAGTGCGATCCCTGGGGAAGGCAATGGCAAACCATTACTGTATTCTTGCCAAGAGAACTAAATAGACCAGTACAACCAGAGATATGTCGGTATGCCATTGGAAGATGGGACTCCCAGGTCGGCCTGAATTGACTGGATTGACCTTGAAGGAGCTGGGGGTGGTGACGGCCGACAGGGAGCTCTGGTGTAGACTGGTCCATGAGGTCACGAAGAGTCGGAAATGACTGAATGAATGAACAACAAAAACTTCATAATTGTAATTTTGCTACTGTTATGAATCGTCATGGAAATATCTGATATGCAGGAGGCATTTTCATTCACTGGACCAAATTTGGCACAAATACCCAATACGCCCAAATTTGAATACTGGTAGGGTTGGGGAAGGTTTGATTTTGTTATTTGGGAGTTGTAGTTGCTGGGATTTGTAATTCACCTACAATCATAAGACAATGATGCTGGGGAAAATGGAAGGAAAAAGGAAGAGGGACCGACCAAGGGCAAGATGGATGGATGGCATCCTTGAAGTGACTGGCTTGACTCTGAAGGAGCTGGGGGAGGTGACGGCCGACAGGGAGCTCTGGTGTGGGCTGGTCCATTAGGTCACAAAGAGTCAGAAACAACTGAACGAATGAACAACAACAACAACAATCAGAAAGCATTCTGAACTCCACCAACAATGGAATTGAACCATATCTGGCACACAGAACTCCTGCGACCAACAAAAAATATTGGAAGGGTTTGGTGGGCATTGACCTTGAGTTTGGGAGTTGTAGTTCACCTACATCCAGAGAGCACTCAAACAATGATGGATCTGGACCAATACTCAACATGTCCAAATGTGAACACTAGTGGAGTTTGGGGAAAGTTGACCTTGACATTTGGGAGTTGCAGTTGCTGGGATTTATAGTTCAACTACAATCTAAGAACATTCTGAACCCCACCAATGATAGAATTGGGCCAAACTTCCCACACAGAATCCACATGACCAACAGAAAATACTGTGTTTTCTGATGGTCTTTAGTGACCCCTCTGACACCCCCTTGTGACACCCCCCAGGGGTCCCGGCCTCCAGGTTAAGAAACACTATACTAGGGGAATCATAGGTTGAAAGCAAAAGTATCAACCTATTCTGCTCCCTCTGTGACTTGGGATGGATCTACAGTGCCGTATATCCCCAGATGGGATCCCAGATTATCTGGCAACATTGACTCATATAATCCTGTTCAAAGCAGATAATCTGGGATTAGATTCTGGAGTATAGGGCAGTTTAGATCCAGCGTTAGTTTCTTCCTCTAAGCCATTGGCATGTTTGCTCCTTAAATCCTGATCTCGAACTGGATGCACTCTAGTGATACCTCTTAGGTGCTTTACAAGAAATAAGCCTGCTATTGATAAATTGCAGAGTAAACAATGCAACAATGGACTTCTTGATGCCCATTATGATTCTTACCTGGCCTGGAATCCACTAATTTTTCCCTTTCTTTTTTTTTTAAAGTAAGTCTTTAGCACTCCTGGGATCCAGTCTATGCTCCAAAATGTACAGTTGTCACAAAAAATTAATGAGCAGATTTTTATAAATGTGGATTTAAAATGATGTGTGGGAATGACTGGAAGAATGGAAGATGAATGTATGGGTGGAGCTAATAATTTTGGAAATACCAGTAAAATATGAAGGCCTGCAATGACTAAACCTGCTTGCTGGACTGTAATTAAAAGTTGCTAATGAGATTTGAAAAGTAAACTCTGATAAGAATTGGGAGAGTGATAACAAAAACGTTTACAATGTTAAGAAGGAAGTCAACATAAGATCAACACTAATCAAGAAGATCAAAATCTGGCCAGGAAACTGAGATGGAGCCAGGATGGAAGAAGTCTATCATTAATTTACAACTTTGGGATCACATCAACAGAATATTCTTATAAAGGTCTCAGTCTAATAATGCTCAAAGTGTGGCAGACCTGAGGAGTCTGTTCCACCCGCCATGCTCTACTCCATGGGAATGAGAGCATTCCTTGGGTGGTGGTCCCTAGTGTTTGGGGAGGATAATAATAATAATAATAACAACAACAACAACAACAACAACAACAACAACAACAACAACAATAATCTTTATTTATACCTCAACACCCTCTCCCCAATGGGGACTCGGGGCGGCTAACATGAAGCCAAGCCCAAAAATACAACACAACACAATAAAATACAGAATACAGAAACAAAATTACACGAGAAGATAATTGCAATAGCAAAGTAAAATAATAAAGCAAATTCACACAAAATAACATCGAACAGGATGAGCAGGCCAAATGGACAAGATGAAATAATAAAATAATAAAACTCTGGGTGAGGTAGGAATAAAAATATGTAAGTGAGGGGAGCCCAAGAGTGATAAAAAAAAACAATGGGACAAGGCTTTCAGTTTAGGATGGAGGAAAAGGTGTCTCATAGCGGCAACAAAAGATGGGGCAAACAAACAGAAATGGGATAAATGGTCACTCTCCAAAGGCACATCGGAAGAGCCAGGTTTTCAGATTTTTATTTATTTATTTATTTATTTATTTTTATTATTATTATTATTATTATTATTATTATTATTATTATTATTATTATTTACAGTATTTATATACTGCGTTTCTCACCCCTGGGGGGACTCAAAGTGGTTGTTCTTGAAGTCTGCTAAGAGGGGGCTTGCCTGATCTCACCAAGTAGTGAGTTCCAAAGACGGCGAGCCACAGCAGAGAAGGCTTTCTCCCTCATTCCCGCAAGTCTTGCCTGTGATAGGGGAAGAGGCGAGAGGAGGGCCTCCTCAGAAGATCGGAGAGGTCATGCAGGTTGATGGTAGGAGATGCGGTCACAAAAGGTAGGTGGGTCCCAAACCATTCAGGGCTTTATAGGTAATGACCTGTAGCTTGAATTGTGACCGGAAAATGAACTGCAGCCAATGGAGCTCCTTAAACAGGGGGTTGACCACTCCCTGCAATTCACCCGTTATTAATCTGGCTTCCAAACGTTGAACCAATTGAAGATTCCGGGCCATTTTCAAGGGTAGCCCCACGTAGAGTGCATTGCAATAATCCATTCTAGAGGTAACTAAGGCATGGACCACCATGATCAAGTCAGACTTCATGAGGTATGGTCACAGCTGGCACACGAGTTTTCGTTGTGCAAAGGCCCTCCCTGTTGTGACTCAGCCGGTGTTTGAGCCTGAATCTGTGTTTGTGTTTTCCCCTCCTAATGTTTCTGGGTCTGATTTGGATAGTGAGCCTGATGTGATCAATGAGGATGAGGTGCAAAATGGAGACACTTTGGACAATAAGGTTACTGCAGACTCTGATTGAGAGGGGTCAGGAGAAAGGCTAAGTTCTCATGAGAAAGTTGCTGTCAGAGCAAGGGAAGAAAATTTACTCCCTTCTCCAGGCTCGAGTTTGCAAGATAGCTTGATACCTGGTGGAGTTAATGAGCAGATAGATAAGACCAGTCGCCATCTGGAAATCAGCCAGAACCATCGAGAGGCCCAATGTTTACGCAGGTCAGAAAGAATTTGGCAGTTATGCCCAAAAACTGGGGGGAGTAGAAACCAGTTTTTGGGACTTAAATTGGGCCCTTAGAGAATCTTCTTCAGATCAGGCATCATTTGGAATCAAGCTCAAGTCTCCTGGAAATTCCTGTTTCATGTGGCCTTGACTCTAAGGATATATCTAGCTTTTCAAGTGGATTAGCAGTGGCTAGTCTGTTCATGGTATTCTATTGAAGTCTTTTGGTTATTCTCTCCATTTGGATTATTTTTGCAAGCTTTTTGGACAATGTTATTATTCATAGAATCATAGAATCATAGAATCATAGAATCAAAGAGTTGGAAGAGACCTCATGGGCCATCCAGTCCAACCCCATTCTGCCAAGAAGCAGGAATATTGCATTCAAATCACCCCTGACAGATTGCCATCCAGCCCCTGTTTAAAAGCTTCCAAAGAAGGAGCCTCCACCACACTCCGGGGCAGAGAGTTCCACTGCTGAATGGCTCTCACAGTCAGGAAGTTCTTCCTCATGTTCAGGTGGAATCTCCTCTCTTGTAGTTTGAAGCCATGGCTTCATTGCGTCCTAGTCTCCAGGGAAGCAGAAAACAAGCTTGCTCCCTCCTCCTCCCTGTGGCTTCCTCTCACATATTTATACATGGCTATCATATCTCCTCTCAGTCTTCTCTTCTTCCTATGTTTGGACACTGCTTATATTGTTGCTTTATTTGGCCTTTTGCTTTTGGACTTCTACCTATTTTATAATCATCTCTTTTATTGGCTCCAGTTATTCTTCAATAACAAGGACTCTTCCTTCATTCAGGGTGTGGTGTGATTAATGATTAAAGGGCCACCGCTGACACCTTGGCAGTATTTGGGTTACATGTTCACGGCGCTTGCTCTAACTTGCAATGTCAGTGGAGGGAGTGTCTTTGGAGGCCTCTCAGCACTTGGAATCATAGTCTGCTTGTAGAGGCGGGAGACTGTCTGTGTAGGTGGACAGCTCCGCTACAAATACACATATACATTTTCACTTTTATTATGAGTATAGATAGATATGTTAATAACTGTTTGCAGATACAAAGAGAATCAATGTGGTGTCATGGTTGGAACATTTGAGGTTGGTAGTATTTGTGCACGGGCTCGGAAAGGAGGAGTGTTAGGAGCATTGGGCCTTTATTGGGACGAGTGGGGGATTTGGCTTCTTTGAGGGCAGAGATGGATGGGCAGAAGAACTCCGATCAGACGTCTCATGTGGTCCAGGGATTCAGGTCTCATAGAATCATAGAATAGATCAATCTTTTAAGATCAGTCTGTGAAAAGAAGAAGAGGTTTCAGGCAGGAGGAGGAACCGGAGATATCACAAGCACAGAATCCCAACCAAGATTCAGTCATTTTTATGTTTACTATTTTGATCTTTCCAAAAATAATGTCATTTTAGACCAAGGTTCATTATTAGACCCACTCTTCCCTCCCTCCTTGGTTTTAATTGGGCTACAGGGCTGAAACCTATGAAGCAATCAGAATGAGGCAGAGCATGTGCAGAGCATTCTTCTCCCATCCCGGGGAAGAACCCAGCCATCTTCCACATCACTGGAAGATGATACACCTTCCCCTGTCATGGCACTATGAATGAGATGGGATTGGGTACCCAAGAGCTCTGGTAACCAGCTTAGCCTCTTCTGTTAGACCCTCAGGCCACAGCAAGAAGAAGATTTGGATAGTGGTGTCCTCAGGTTTTTCCGGGCTATATGGCCATGTTCTAAAGGCATTTTCTCCTGACGTTTCACCTGGATCTATGGCAAGCATCCTCAGAGGTAGTGAGGTCTGTTGGAATTAGGACAATGGGTTTATATATTTGTGGAAAGACCAGGGTGAGACAAAGGACTTTTGTCTGCTGGAGCTAGGTGTGAATGTTTCAACTGACCACCTTGATTAGCATTTAATGGCTTGGAAGTGTCTGGGGGGAATCTTTTGTTGAGAGTGATTTGATGTGCCTGATTGTTTCCCCTCTGTTGTTTTGCTGAGAGGCCCTAAGGATTTTCCTATACAAAGTCTTTAGAAGCTTGAAAAGTTTAATAAAGTCCTTTATTATTGCTTCGGTCTTCAACAAAACAATCAAATACTTCTCAGATCTTCAACAGGTCAAACAAATACTTCAAGGCTTTGAATCAGCTGGTGGCTTTCTTCACCTTGTCCACAAGGGACAGGCAACTGGCTTTGTGAACTGTTTCTTTTCTTTAAGAGGAAAACCCTTTTTAACCCCTCCTTGGGCGATCTACTTTCTAAACTTTGCTGGTGTGGGCTCTACTCCCAGCTCCAAACTGCTTCTTGGGTCCCGAGTAGACCTACCAGTCAAGGCTTTGTAGATTCTCCAGCTGGAGTCCTTTGGAACTGTTTCCCCCTGGAATTTCTTAAGAAAGGAAGCTTCTCTACAGGTGAAGCTAATAAATGTCCTGTAGTTAAGCTTTCAACTGTAAGACTGGGGTAAATGGCTCCCTTTCCTTCCTGAACCCTGGGGAAAGGGGCGGAACTAAAAAACCCAACGATGATAGGCAGGTGGCTGCAAACCAAGGGAAGCCACCTTATTGCAAAATGCATGGAACTTTGGAATACATGCAAACACTCAAAGAAAGAAAAGGAAGTTGGAGTTCCTGGTACAGCCGTATCAGCACAGTAACACTTCAGGTGGCCAGGACATTCAGCTTCAGAGTTGCATAATTTGTAGTGTGCCTGAAGGTGGATCTGGGCATTCTCTTGACTTTCCTGGAAGAAAGAGCAAACACCAAAGCTGTGAGAAACCTTGTGCCTCTCAGAAGACCAGAGAATCCTAGCATTTCCATGTTGGGCATGACTCTTCCCTTTTCCAGAAGACCTTTTGTGTTGAGGACACATGAACTTCAGGGGTTTGACACATGCAAGGCACAAACATTCGGCTTGATCCCAGGCCAGCTGACGTTGACGTAGACTCCATGATTCCTTACTACTGATGGACAAAAGCTGTGAGAAACCTTGAGCCTCTCAGAAGACCAGAGAATCCTAGCACTTCCATGTTGGGCATGACCTTTCCCTTTCCCAAAAGACCTTTTGTCTCAAGGACACATGAATTTCAGGGGTTTGTCCCACTATTCTCTGGTCCCCTGCCTTGAGGCCATGAGTCCCTTCCACTTATTGCATGCCAGCAGTAATCTTGGCTTTAGAAGAAGGAGTTGCTTTGCAAGGAACCAGAGTGGCTACTACGGATGCCCAAGAGACAACAGTACAAAGGGCAGGTGGGACCTCTTGACCTGCCTCTTTAAACACTTCTGGATCGGCCACCTCCATATCTACTAGATCATTGGTTCTCAACCTGTGGGTCCCCAGATGTTTTGGCTTTCAACTCCCAGAAATCCTAACAGCTGGCTGGGATTTCTGGGAGTTGTAGGCCAAAACACCTAGGGAGAGACCCACAGGTTGAGAACCACTGTACTAGATACTGGTCTGAGCTCTATGTCTGAAGGGATCTGAAGGGTTGAAGAAAGAGGCCTGCCCATTGCATGCATATATTTGAACACTGGTTTTATCTAGAGAGCCTTGCCATTCCAGGAATGACAGAGACTGAAATCTCTGGATGTGTATCACTCACCTTTCCCAGAGGCAGCAGACATCAATGCCAGGAGAGAAAGGAGGAGGATAAGGCCACCTGAGGACTTCATGGTTTGCCAGGACTGAGTGAAGCTGGAAGCCTCTCCACCTCTTTTACACCTCCTTCCAGAAAACACTGGGCAGCACCTCCCTGGAAGCTGAGGTGGAAACAAAGCATAGAGCCTGTCTTGGGAAATAGCCTCAGGAGACACTGATGAGGTAATCAATGGATGTCAACAAGAGCCATGGTGCCTTGCCCAATGAGTGACACAAGGAAGCATCAAATGGGCCAAGGCTTCTTTGATGGCGGGAAGAGCTCTTGCAAAGGTGTTGCTCCAGAGAATGGGAGGATTACAAAGGTGTAAAACACGTGGAACTTCACCCAAGACAGTAATGCTTATCTTGATAAGGAAAGAGTTGGGTGATGAAAGGGAGGATTAGTGAAGGAGAAAGCCAAGCTCCAGTGGGGCGATGGGGCACCAGGAACAGAAGGAAAAGGTGGCCTTTGTCATCTTACCCCAAAAGAGCAATGCTAAGATTATTGTTCCAGAGTGGAAGATTACAGTTGTTGATGAGCCAAGACCAGATCTTATGTGTCTGAGGGCCATTGTTCAACATCTTTATTAATGACTTAGATGAAGGACTAGAAGGCAGGATCATCAAGTTTGCAGACGACACCAAATTGGGAGGGATAGCCAATACTGCAGAGGACAGGAGCAGGATTCAAAACGATCTTCACAGATTAGAGAAATGAAGGGCCAAAATTAACAAAATGAAGTTCAACAGTGACAAATGCAAGATACTCCACTTTGGCAGGAAAAACGAAATGCAAAGATACAGAATGGGGGACAACGCCTGGCTCGAGAGCAGTACGTGTGAAAAAGATCTTGGAGTCCTCATGGACAACAAGTTAAACATGAGCCAACAATGTGATGTGGTGGCAAAAAAAAGCCAATGGGATTTTGGCCTGCATCAAGAGGAACATAGTGTCTAGATCTAAAGAAGTAATGCTACCCTCTATTCTGCTTTGGTTAGACCACACCTGGAATATTGTGTCCAATTCTGGGCACCACAATTCAAGAGAGATATTGACAAGCTGGAATGTGTCCAGAGGAGGGCGACTAAAATGAGCAAGGGTCTGGAGAACAAGCCCTATGAGGAGCGGCTTAAGGAGTTGGGCATGTTTAGCCTGAAGAAGAGAAGGCTGAGAGGGGATATGATAGCCATGTATAAATATGTGAGAGGAAGTCACAGGGAGGAGGAGGGAGCAAGCTTGTTTTCTGCTTCCCTGGAGACTAGGACGCAATGGAACAATGGCTTCAAACTACAAGAGAGGAGATTCCATCTGAACATGAGGAAGAACTTCCTGACTGTGAGAGCCGTTCAGCAGTGGAACTCTCTGCCCCGGAGTGTGGTGGAGGCTCCTTCTTTGGAAGCTTTTAAACAAAGGCTGGATGGCCATCTGTCAGGGGTGATTTGAATGCAATATTCCTGCTTCTTGGCAGAATGGGGGTGGACTGGATGGCCCAGGAGGGCTCTTCCAGCTCTTTGGTTCTATGATTCTATGATTCATTGCCGAATGCACTGCCCAGCTGCTGAGCAGGTGAGGGGATACCTGGGGAATGGTCTTCATTGGCTAAGATCTGGATGAAAGGCCAAAGAAGATGCAGGACTTTTGGACATGCCATCGGCCCCGAAGCAAGATGTTGAGGCCTTGGAAGAAGAGGAGGCATCAACACACTAGAGATACCATCTCTAGAAGCAGGCCACCAACAGAATTTGGGATGGTCCAGATTTGTGAGGAAAGGGAATGGAGTTTTGGACTTGGCCCAGTAGGTGGGAAAGCAGAAAGGCAATATGATTTTAACATTTGCATTTGAGGAACAGCAGAAAGGCAATTCTTTATTACATAAATTGTATTAAATCCTGTGGGTCTTTGGTAGCCACCAGGAATTTGGTTCCAAGATATTTGTGTGTACCCAAACCATGAATGCCCAATTCCTATTGTATGCAAGGGCCTAATAAAATGGCATCCCTGTTCTAAAATGAAGAACAACCCAAACAAATGCTGGAGGGAATTTGGGGATACCTGAAATGGTTGAAGGCTACAGCACAGTATGTTTAAACATCAACATAATGTTTAGCAAAAACCAAGGTGAGCCTTTTGGATGTATTTTTGGAGTCGAGGAGGAGTTATTCTTTCAAGCTATGGCTGTTGAAATCTTTGGATGCAG